>NC_041393.1:488949066-488955227 GCF_002162155.2 Triticum dicoccoides
GTGCCAAATCACCTTCTCCCCGGGAAGCTCCCTTCTCCCGAGCCGCGAAACCTCAGCCCCACCTCCATGGCGCCCCCACCGCACCAATTTCACAGCCGCCCTCCTCCCTAATGCCGGAGACGCTAGCCAATTGTCGTCGTGCACTCGGCCATGTGCCTCCTACTCCGTGCTGCTGGTGCTGCCTCGACGACGGCCGCGTGAACCGTACTGGAGCCGACTCACCCCCGTCGTTGTTCACGGTGCTGGAGCGGCTCCAACTTCAGATCTGTCCAGAGTCCTGGTGCTTCTTCCGCGTAGCCGTCGACCATCGCGGCATCGCTCTTTCCCTGCCGCCGCTCGCCACCGCAACCGCGCCGGCCTCACCGACTCGGCAGCTGGACCTGCCTACTTCACCATGCCGCCAGATAGGTCGCACCCTCATCTCAAATCACTTTATTTAGGCGTCAGTTGAATGAATTTTTATTCTGGGCCAATCGATTCCCAATGGGAAGCAGCACCCCTCGAGGCGGCGGAGCTCCTAGGCTGCCGGTTGGCTGGTGTCTAACGTAAGGGTGCAGGGCCGCAAGTTCGCCGCCGAAGCAGCGCTTAGATGGCTATCTTTTAGAGTTGTGTGGGTTGAAGGTACTGCCGCCGCCGGATCTGGATGACGGGGAGTCTTTGTGGATTGGCCCGGGGGAGGCGCAACCATGGCAGTGCGGTGGGGCGGGGAGCGGGGTTTTGGCCGGGGCCACAGACGGCGGAGGCAGGCTGCTCTGCCGTTGGTCGCTGGCTCTTCGGGGAAGATTCTGAACAGTGTCAGCCGGGAGGCACAAGACGGCCATCAAGCCATCCAGCATAGATCGGACAGTACCAAAATAAAATAAAATCGTGTGACCCCAATTTAGTCTTCAGTCAACAGACGTGTGACCACTCTCGTACCTTGTTGTTGATCTCTTAGTGTATTTCTTCAGATCAAAGAGATATGTCATTCTTAACATTATGCGTTATCTGCATCTTCAGACACACCGTCTTCCGACTCACCGTAGCTGCTCCAACAAGGGAAGCATACATCAGAAGGGAGCTACAGTCCCCACTCAATAGTTCCCTTCATCGAATGCGCGTGCCCGACATGGACAGCCACAATAACTGCAGGGCCATCGACCAGTCAGCACATGATGCTCACTCCTATGGATGGCAGCCAGATAGGTTGTACCCTCATCTTACTTGTGTGCAACATTTATGGCTTTGTTATTTATCTAAGCACGGAAAATAGATCATCACATTTCACTGTATATTCATGCTGATCTCTTATGGGTCTTGTTCAGGAGTTCACGTTGTTCCATAGTTCAGCTAAGATACTTGTTCTTTAGGTAATGTTGTTCCATAGTTATCATCCATCAGCCAATGCTATCCCACAGGCTGGTGATTATAGTATTATACCACTTCTAGTATTACCTATGTTGTTCTTTAATACTTTTGTGTGCCATCTAGTTAATCTCGAGTACAAACAATACATATTATGTAGCTTTCATCTGCGTTCTCCCTTTAGTTTAGGAGACCTGTTGCTGCTAGTTAACCCCAGTCCTGCTATTTATGTCGTCTCCTACAGGCACTCATTTACATAAATCTAACTACTAGTTGTCTTCCATGCATGTCAGATATAATTGCACACACTGATATATCCACAAGAACCTCACGGAGCAATGTAAAGGCCAATAAACTTGATGTCAATTATACCCAATATGATGGAACATGTAAAGGCAGTTCTTCAGAAGACTTGCAGAAAGATGATGAATCATCTTCACCCCACAAGGTCCTTGCTCTAACTTGGCCTGTGATATGGGTACAACATGCATATAATGTCCTGGAGTGTATCTACTCTGTTGCAATGCCATGTGCTTAGCATGCTGATCATGCATGTAAATATGTCATGCCTTCCTGTTTTTCAGTACCTATTCCATTCATGATAACATGTTTTCAAATTCAAGTACTGTCATTCTACTCTATCGCAATGCCAACTGCTTAATTTGGACATCATGCTTCTGAATATCTTATGCATTGTTATTAATCAGTGTGTACTTCATCTGTCTGCCATACCATGTTCTTTTACATTGAAGTGTTGTTCTAGTGCTCTGTTGCAATGCCATCTTATTTTCCCAATCATACACGTGTATGTTGCCTTAGTTATTTTTGTACGTATTCCGCTAGCATATAGTTTTACATTCAACTAGTGTGTGTTTTTGTTGTGTTGTCCTGTCGTATCCCTAGCTCTTACACCATATTCCCTCCGTCCGAATTACATGTTGCCGAAATGGATAAAAAGGGATGTATCTAGAACTAAAATACGCCTAGACCCATCCATTTTTTTCCGGATGGAGGGAATACATATCAATATGTCATGCCTTTCTATTCTTCAGTACCTATTCCATCTCTCTGTTGTCGCATGTTTTATAGTTAAAGCACCATTCTTCTATACAAGGCATGCAAGGGGAAGACGACTATGTTAGAATCTGAAGGGTTACAAACAAGGCCTTTGCAAAAGATCCAAATGCCAGGAGATAATAAACCAACTCCAGTTTTTATAGATACTGCTCCAGCACAGAGAAACCCAACTCCTACTGATAATAAGCAGATTCCAGTGGCCAAAGAACTAGTCCGCTCCAGTCCAGCAAAAATATGTCAACTCAATTCTAAGAAGTGTGTGCGTATCCTTGCATCATGAAATTTTATAGCATGCTGATCATATTTTCTACATGTTTCTTACCCATCTCTCTTTTAGAAAATAAGCTTAACAGATAGAAGAGTTTCTGCAATGGTATCGTTTATGAGGAAAGATTTTTGCAGGAATTCTCTATGCTCCAATGTAGATGTAAGTACCTGTTGTATGTCACTATATTTTTACATCAGCATGTATTTTGTTAATCGGCGTGAATCCAACCTTTATCTGATCTAAATTTAGTTGTAGCAAAATGTATGATTAAAGACCACAATGTTGATTTTTGTAAGGAAAACTGCCTGGTAGTTTTGCATCCTGAGCTGCATGAGTGTACTATCTCATATCAGTGGGTTTGAATACTTTGGTTCTGCAGTGGGTTTTTCAGTGTTTTTTTACTCTGTTGTCCTGTCGTATCCCTAGCTCTTACATCATACTCCCTCCATCCGGATTAAATGTCACAGAAATGGATAAAACTGGATGTATCTAGAACTGAAATACGCCTAGACCCGTCCATTTATTTTTGGGTGGAGGGAATACATGTCAATATGTCATGCCTTTCTATTCTTCAGTACCTATTCCATCTCTGTTGTAGCATGTTTTATAACTGAATCTCCACTCTTCTATATAAGGCATGCAAGGGGAAGACGGCTATGTTAGAATCTGAAGGGTTACAAATCAGATCTTTGCAAAAGATCCAAACGCCAGGAGATAATAAACCAACTCCATTTTTCATAGATACTGCTCCAGCACAGAGAAACCCAACTCCCACTGATAATAAGCAGATTCTAGTGGCTAAAGAACTAGTCCACTCCAGTCCAGCAAAAGAATGTCAACTACATTCTTAGAAGCGTGTGCGTATCCTCGCATCATGAAATTTTATAGCATTCTGATCAAATTTTCTACATGTTTCTTACCCATCTCTCTTTTAGAAAATAAGGTTAAACGATAGAAGACTTCCTCCATTGGGATCGTATTCGAGGAAAATATCTTGCGGGAATTCTCTGTTCTCCAATGCTGATGTAAGTACCTGTTGTATATCCCTATATTTTTACATCAACATGTATTTTGTTAATCGGCGTGAATCTAACCTTTATCTGATCTAAAATTAGTTGTAGCAAAATTTTAAAGGCGCCAATGTTGATTTTTGTAAGGAAAACTGCCTGGTAGTTTTGCATACTGAGCTGCATGAGTGTAGTATCAATAATACAAGCCTGCCAAAATCGCCATCTAAATCTGTTCAGTATCCTCTGTCTTGAATGCAACGGAATAAAAGTATGTTTGTGAACCAATTAATGGTTGAAGCAATGATGGAAATGGTGGATGAATCAGAGGTGCAGAGTCGTGCGACACAACAACTAATCAATGTTTTTAGAGATAGTGTAGCAAAGCAGAAAGAACTTGCCCACATGCTTATGGGCGTCATCTGTGCTGAGGTTGCAGATTGTGACGTTGTAGATGGTTAGTTTCTGCTCATTTATTTGCACTGGCATCAATCTTTGATTGCCCTGTGGATGTAATTTCCTGTAATATATGATGGATGTGCAAGTTATTCCATGTATGTTGTACCTTTGCTTGATCGATTTTGGTCCTGTGCATAATTGCTCGTCGTAATGGGCTCAAATTATCTAATTTGGCCTAAAGACATGTACAAACTTTAGTGGGCCCATTAGTTAATGGGCCGTTACTAGGCCAAAAGTTAATCGTTGGCCCTCTTACCTCCCGGGTCATTAACAGGCCAACATCGAAGCAGGCAACAGGTGTCCCCAATTTATTTCACGGGCCGTTAACAGGCCGTTACTAAGTTTGGGCTACATATGGCCCAACTATACTATAGGCCTTTACCAGGCCGAAAGAGATAGCGGGCTTGTACTGGACCATGAAGACCATGGGCCGCTAAGAGGCCGAAAGTCAGGTCGTATTGTAAATGGCCCAACTGTGTTGTGGGCCTTTAGCAGGACGAAAGAGAAACCGGGCTGGTATTGGACCATGAAGGGCATGGGCCGTTAAAAGGCCAAAACTAAGGTCCGACTGCAAATGGCCCAACTCATTTATGGTCCGTTATAGGCCGAAAGGTACACAGGGCCGGGAATTGGCCCAACACTTAAATGGGTCGCTAAAAGGCCAAAACTCAGGTCCAACTACAAATGGCCCAACTGATTTATGGGCCGTCAACAGGCTAAAAGTGACACCAGGCCAGAAATTGGCCCAACACTTAAATGGGCCGCTAAAAGGCCGAAACTCAGGTTCGACAACAAATGGCCCGTCAGATTTATGGGCCGTCAACAGGCTGAAAGACACACCGGGCCGGAAATTAGCCCAACATTTAAATGGGTCGCTAAAAGGCCGAAAGATGTACATCCTGAAAATTGGCCCATCCATTAAATGGGCCGTTAACAGGCCAAAATCTCATCGTGCCGATATTGAGCCCAAATATATAGCGGGCTGTTAATGGGCTCGAACTGACGATGGGCTGCAATGGTGTCAAATCTTTAACGGGCCATTGACGGGCCGAATTGGCACATCTCGTATGGGTCATGGGCCTAAATGGACCTGACACAAGTAGGCCTTATATGGGCTGGCCTGCTAATTTTAACTGGGTCGGCCTTTTCACAGGAATGGGCCTCTGTTGGGCCGTGCCACGTGTCCACGTATCATAGGCGCCTTCTGTCCAATGAGTGGATGACATCTGTCCCAACGATGAGCCGACACGTGTTTCCTCCAGCCAATGATGATTTTACACGTGGAAAATCCCCATTGGTCGGGCTGTTAACGGGTTATCGGATTCAAAACCCGACCTGATAGCTTAACAGCATTCCGTTACGGTGGATGCCACGTGTCGGTCACCCTTGATGAAAGCACTTGTGTGACGCGCGATTTATCGTCATGGAAGTGGACACTTCCGTGATGATAATTTTGGTAATGTCATGGAACACTTCTATGACAGCACAAGTATGACTATCTTGATTCTGTCATAAATTTGTCATGGATGTACATGCATGAAAAAAAATGCGACCTACTATGACAAACACGTATCATCACGGAAGTGTATTTTTTTTGTAGTGCAAGTGCTAATACTTAAGAATATTCTTTGGCGCCCCTTGTGTCGAATCAATAAATTTGGGTTGAATACTCTACCCTCGAAAGCTGTTGCGATCCCCTACACTTGTGGGTTATCAGCCGTCAGCTGGCTGACGACAAAGAGAGAGGTGGCCCCCACTAATGAGCTGATTAGAAAAAACTTAACGGCCCCCCTCTTTGCCATCTGCTAGCAGACGGCAAAGATAAAAAAAGCGGACGACAAAGACTAACCTAACTAACCTAACTAACGGTCGAGGCCCCCCCCCCGCCCGTTACTCTCTCTGTTTCTCTCCCTCTCTCCTCCCTGACGACACCACCAGATCCACCCACCGCCGGCGCCGCCCCCACCACCCGTCGCCGCCCCCGCCACCGCTCTCGCCACCCGCCA
>NC_041393.1:488955489-488956036 GCF_002162155.2 Triticum dicoccoides
CCCACCACCCCGGTGCCACCGTCCGCGCCTCCCTGCCGGCTTGGCGCCGCCGCTCAACGCCCCCCCTGAGCTCAACCGCCCCGGAGCCCTGCTGCCCCCGTCGCCACCGCCACTCTGCCGCCGCGAAACCATAGCCCCCATCGGCTCCGGTGAGTTATTTTTTTTCTTTTTTTTCTTTTTTTTGCTGTTTAATTGTTAGTGTTAGATTTAGTGCTAGATATGTGTTAGTTTTAGTGTCAGATTTAGTGCTACATATGTGTTAGTGTTAGATTTAGTGCATGGGTTTTAGATGAAAAAAGATGAAAAAGGAAGAAGAAGAAAAGAACAAAAGAAGTAGAAGAAAAAAGAATATGTACAAGAAAAGAAGAAGAAGAAGAAAAGAAGTAGAAGAAGTAGAAGAAGAAGAAAAGAAGAAAAGAAAAGAAGTAAAAGAAGTAGAAAAAGATGAAAAAAGAAGAAGAAGAAAAGAAGTAGAAGAAGAAGAAAAGAAGAAAAGAAAAGAAGTAAAAGAAGTAGAAAAAACATGAAAAAAGAAGAAGAAGAAAAG
>NC_041393.1:488956539-488997487 GCF_002162155.2 Triticum dicoccoides
CCGACCCCGACACCACACCCCGACCACGAAACAACACCCCGACCCCGACACGGCACCCCGACACCGACACAACACCCCGACCCCCGACACCTCCCGAAAAGGTGCTCTTTGGCCTTCCAGAGGCCGACGGGGTCATATATTTGTGAATTATGAGTTAGGTCATATATTTTTCGATTTTGTTATGAAAAACATCATATATAATTGTGTTGATCGGGTAGATTTAAATGTGCAGTTGTTTCATCACTGCGAGGTTTGGTGTTCGACGACCTCCCCGTGCATTTGACGAGCTCTGCCCCTTCGTTCGTGGGTGAGCACAAATGACATGTCCTCCTCCCCCTTAATTATTTGCTCTGTTCCGGTGTTCGTGCCGATGAAACTTGATAGCTAGCTATATATGCATCTTGAATCATCAGTATGCGTAACCAATATGTGTCTCCCGTTCGAAAGCATTATAGTTATAAATATGCATGCATTTGCATATTTATAACCGTGATTCTTTCGAATTGTCCAACACTATCCATGGACAGCCCGAGTATGTATAGATTGGGTTCATTTTCCCATATGCTTTGCTCTGGATCCGACGCATAAATTTCGTCAGTGCCTCCCCTGTTGTTCTCCGGGTACACATCCTCTCTCTTTATTGTAGAGACATGTATCAGGAGAACAGCGGGGAGGTGCTGCCAAAATTTTGCGTCGAATCCGGAGCATAGCATGGGAAAATGAACCCAATCTACACATACTCGGGTGGGATTAGGACCTATCATTACCTATTAGAGTGTAGGTTGCATGGACGTAATAAAATTGACAAAGTAGATCAACTGATGAATATATACATGGTGAATTATATATATATATATATATATATATATATATATATATATATATATATTTGTTGTGTGTCTAGTAGCTCTGAAAGTCAACATGAGTGATCGTGCGTGGATGTACACCGGTCACACTGGTCAGAACAAATGGAGCACTGAATGGTTCACAAAAACCAAGGGGTTTGTGCAAGCCGCATTTGCAAATGGCCAGAGGAAAACCTGGTGCCCCTATTTCCGGTGTGGCAATTGGGAAAAGAGGACAGAGGCTGAAATGGGCAAACACCTGCAGAAGAGTGGTTTTACGACCGATTATACGGTATGGACATATCATGGTGAGTCTGCCCAACGTGACCGAGCTGAGGTGGATCATCGTTGCACCGACGAGCATGGTACCGGGATGGAAAACATGGTGCAAGACTATGATGATGCTCGGGATTCAGACGAGGAGATGGAGGAATATGCAAAGGCCTTCAATGAAATGTTGGAGTCTTCAAAACGTCCGCTCCACGAGCACACTGAGCTTTGTCAGTTGGATGCCATCTCATAAGTAATGGCTCTGAAGGCTCAGTTCAACTTGGGCAGAGAATGCTACGACGCAATGATGACAGTATTTGGACGCTTTCTACCCAAAGGCCATGTAATGCCTGCAAACATGTACCAGTCGGACAAAATCCTCCATGCACTAAAGATGCCCTATGAGAAGATACATGCCTGTGAGAAAGGATGTGCCTTATTTAGGCTTGACTATGTGGACTTGAACTATTGTCCCATTTGCAAGTCTTCTAGGTATGTTGTGGTAGACAGCGGTATGGGTGAGAAGACACATACCAAAATCCACGTTAGTGTTCTTCGGTATATGCCAATCGTACCAAGACTTAAACGTCTTTTCATGGTCGAAGAGACGGCCAGACAGATGACATGGCACAAAACAGGCAAAAGAACCGAACTAGATGCAGATGGGAATCTGATGATGGTACACACATCGGATGGTGTTGCGTGGAAAAAGTTTGATGAATTACATGCTGACAAAGCAGCAGATCCGAGGCATCCTCAAGTCGGCATCAGCACGGATGGGTTCAGTGTGTTTGATATGACGGCAGCCCAATACAGTTGTTGGCACGTATTTGTCTTTCCACTCAATCTCCCCCCCAGACAGATTATGCAAAGAAAGAACATTTTCCTGATGTTGATAATTCCAGGGCCCAACTATCCGGGGAAAAATATGAATGTGTACATGCAGCCGTGTAAGGACAAATTGCAAGAAGCCTGGGATAATGGGTTCAAGACATACGACGCCTATAGCAAACGGAACTTCATAATGTGTGTCTAGTACATGTACTCGGCGCATGACTTGCCGGCATATGCGCTATTCGTTGGCTGGTGTGTGCATGGAAGGTTCCCGCGCCCCACATGCAAGGGAGCTCTTGAGTTTCGTTGGCTTCAGGCCGGTCGCAAGTTTGCTTGCTTCGACATGCATAGACAGTTCGTGGATCCTCGCCATAAGTTCAGGAAAGACAAGAAGAACTTCATCAGAGGTAGAGTTGTCAAAAACTCTGCACCACCTGCGTTGACAGGCCAACAGACCCTGGATCAGTTAAACGCTCTCGAGCCAGATCCAGAGCGTCCAGGGTACTTCAAGGGGTGTAATTCTAAGCACGCCTGGACTCACAAGACATGCTTATGGGATCTGCCTTACTTCAAAGACCTCCTTTGCCCACACAACATCGACGTGATGCACACTAAGAAGAATATCGCCGAGGCACTTTTTGGTACATTGTTCGACATAGATGGGAAGTCAAAGGATAATACTAAGGCTAGAGTCGATCTGGAGGCGCTATGTGATAGGCCATTACAAAACATGAAAGAACCGAAAGGAAAGCAAAACTGGAAGAAGCCAAAGGCATGGTTTAATCTTGGAAGGCCAGCTATGAGGGAAATTATCTTGTGGGTGAAAATGCAGTTGATGTTCCCCGATGGGTATGCAGCGAATCTAAAGAGGGGAGCGAGTCTTGATAAATTGAAGATATTTGGTCTCAAGAGTCATGATTGGCATATATGGATTGAGCGGGTAATGCTAGTGATGTTGCGTGGCTTCATCCCTGAGGATGAATGGCTAGTACTGGCAGAACTCGGCTATTTCTTCCGTGTTCTTTGTGCGAAAGAACTATTGCATGGCGTGCTAGAAGAAATGGAAGAGTTGGCGCCAGAGTTGATCTGCAAGTTAGAGAAGATCTTTCCAGCGGGCTTCTTTAATCCAATGCAGCATTTGATTTTTCATCTCCCGACCGAGGCAAGATTGGGGGGCCCGTGCAAAATCATTGGTGCTACCCAACTAAGAGGATGCAGAAGACGCTTCGAGAAAAATGTAAAAATAAACGTAGAATTGAAGCATCGATGGCTGAGGCATTCATCACTGAGGAGGCGGCAAACTTCGTGACAGGATGATGTCTACTACACAACCTTCTTCTTGTAGACGTTGTTGGGCCTCCAAGTGCAGAGGTTTGTAGGACAGTAGCAAATTTCCCTCAAGTGGATGACCTAAGGTTTATCAATCCGTAGGAGGCGTAGGATGAAGATGGTCTCTCTCAAGCAACCCTACAACCAAATAACAAAGAGTCTCTTGTGTCCCCAACTCACCCAATACAATGGTAAATTGTATAGGTGCACTAGTTCGGCGAAGAGATGGTGATACAAGTGCAATATGGATGGTAGATATAGGTTTTTGTAATCTGAAAATATAAAAACAGCAAGGTAACTAATGATAAAAGTGAGCGTAAACGGTATTGCAATGGTAGGAAACAAGGCATAGGATTCATACTTTCACTAGTGCAAGTTCTCTCAACAATAATAACATAGATAGATCATATAACAATCCCTCAACATGCAACAAAGAGTCACTCCAAAGCCACTAATAGCGGAGAACAAACGAAGAGATTATGGTAGGGTACGAAACCATCTCAAAGTTATTCTTTCGGATCGATCTATTCAAGAGTTCGTACTAGAATAACACCTTAAGACACAAATCAACCAAAACCCTAATGTCACCTAGATACTCCATTGTCACCTCAAGTATCTGTGGGCATGATTATACGATATGCATCACACAATCTCAGATTCATCTATTCAACCAACACAAAGTACTTCAAAGAGTGCCCCAAAGTTTCTACCGGAGAGTCAAGACGAAAACGTGTGCCAACCCCTATGCATAGGTTCATGGGCGGAACCCACAAGTTGATCACCAAAACATACATCAAGTGTTCTCAAATCCTTAAAGACTCAATCCGATAAGATAACTTCAAGAGGAAAACTCAATTCATCACAAGAGAGTAGAGGGGGAGAAACATCATAAGATCCAACTATAATAGCAAGGCTCGCGATACATCAAGATCGTACCATAGAGAGAACACGAGAGAGAGAGAGAGATCAAACACATTGCTACTGATACATACCCTCAGCCCCGAGGGTGAACTACTCCCTCCTCGTCATGGAGAGCACCGGGATGATGAAGATGGCCACCAGTGAGGGAGATTCCCCCTCTGGCAGGGTGCCGGAACGGGCTCCCGAGAAGTTTTTGGTGGCTACAGAGGCTTGCGGCGGCGGAACTCCCGATCTATCTTCGTATTCGATGGTTTTAGGGTATATGGGAATATATAGGCGAAAGAAGTTGGCCGGGGGATCCTCGAGGGGCCCACGAGACAGGGGGCGCACCCAGGGGGTGGGCGCGCCCTCCTATCTTCTGGCCTCCTCGAAGCTTCCCTGGCTTGTACTCCAAGTCTCCCGGATCATGTTCGTTCCAAAAATCACGCTGCCGAAGGTTTCATTCCGTTTGGACTCCGTTTGATAATCCTTTTCTTCGAAATACTGAAATAGGCAAGAAAACAACAATATGGGCTGGGCCTCCGGTCAGTAGATTAGTCCCAAAAATGATATAAAAGTGTAAAGTAAAGCCCATAAACATCCAAAACATGTAATGTAATAGCATGGAACAATCAAAAATTATAGATACGTTGGAGACATATCAAGCATCCCCAAGCTTAATTCCTGCTCGTCCTCGAGTAGGTAAATGATAAAAACAGAATTTTTGACGTGGAATGCTACCTAGCATAATTCTCAATGTAATTTTCTTTATTGTGGCATGAATGTTCAGATTCAAAATAAAAGTTCATATTGACATAAGAAATAGTAACACTTCAAGCATACTAATCAAAGCCATCATGTCTTCTCAAAATAACATGGCTAAAGAAAGTTCATCCCTACAAAATCATATAGTTAGGCTATGCTTCATTTTCGTCACACAAAAATGTTCCCAAATTCTACACCCCTGATGACAAGCCAAGCAATTGTTTCGTACTTAAATAATCTCAAAAAAATTCAACTTTCACGCAATACATGAGCGTGAGCCATGGATATAGCACTACGGGTGGAATAGAATATGATGATGGGGATTGTGTGGAGAAGAAAAAAAAGGAGAAAGTCTCACATTGACGAGGATAATCAACGAGCTATGGAGATGCCCATCAATTGATGTCAACATGAGGAGTAGGGATTGCCATGCAATAGATGCACTAGAGCTATAAATGAATGAAAGCTCAACAAAAGAAAACTAGTGGGTGTGCATCCAACTTGCTTGCTCACGAAGACCTAGGGCATTTGAGGAAGCCCATTGTAGGAATATACAAGCCAAGTTCTATAATGAAAAATTCCCACTAGTATATGAAATTGACAACATATGAGACTCGCTATATGAAGAACATGGTGCTACTTTGAAGCACAAGTGTGGAAAAAGAGATAGTAACATTGCCCCTTTTTATTTATTTTCTTTTTTTCTATCTTTTTTTTCTTCTTTTTTTTCTTTGGCCTTTTTTTGGCCTTTCTTTTTTGGGGACAATGCTCTAATAATGATGATCATCACACTTTTATTGATTTACAACACATGAAATTACAACTCAAAACTAGAACAAGGTATGACTCTATATGAATGCCTCCGGTGGTGTACCGGGATGCTGCTATGAATCAAGAGTGACATGTATGCAAAATTATGCATGGTGGCTTTGCCACAAATACGATGTCAACTACATGATCATGCAATGGCAATATGACAAAAGTAATGCGTGTCATGATGATAAACGGAACAGTGGAAAGTTGCATGGCAATATATCTCGGAATGGCTATGGAAATGCCATAATAGGTAGGTATGGTGGCTGTTTTGAGGAAGATATAGGGAGGTTTATGTGTGATAGAGCGTTACATATCACGGGGTTTGGATGCACCGGTGAAGTTTGCACCAACTCTCAAGGTGAGAAAGGGCAATGCACGGTATCGAAGAGGCTAGCAATGGTGGAAAGGTAAAAGTGCGTATAATCCATGGACTCAACATTAGTCAAAAGAACTCATATACTTATTGCAAAAATTTAGAAGTCATCAAAAACCAAGCACTACGCGCATGCTCCTAGAGGGATAGATTGGTAGGAAAAGACCATCGCTCATCGCCGACCGCCACTCATAAGGATGCACAATCCAAGTACACTTCATGTTTCAAATTTGTTACACAACTTTAACCATACGTGCATGCTACGTGACTTGCTAACTTCAACACAAGCATTCCTTAAATTCATAATCACCCAACTAGCATGACTTTAATATCACTACCTCCATATCTCGAAACAATTATCAAGTATCAAATTGATCATATCATCCAATTCACTTCCTATGTTAGTTTTTATTATACCCATCTTGGATGCCTACCATTCTAGGACCAATTTTATAACCATAGAAAATACCATGATGTTCTATAAGACTCTCAAAATAATATAAGTGAAGCATGAGAGATCTACAATTTCTAGAAAATATAACCACCGTCATTCTCTAAAAGATATAAGTGAAGCACTAGAGCAAATGACAAACTACTCTGAAAGATATAAGTGAAGATCAATGAGTAGTCGAATAATTGTACAACTATGTGAAGAATCTCTAACATTTAAGAATTTCATATCTTGGTATTTTATTCAAACAGCAAGCAAAACAAAATAAAATGACATTGTAAGGATAGCACAACTCATGTGAAGAAGCAAAAACTTAGGCTCAACCGATACTAACCGATAGTTGTTGAAGAAGAAAGGTGGGATGCCTAACGGGGCATCCCCAAGCTTAGATGCTTGAGACTTCTTGAAATATTATCTTGGGGTGCCTTGGGAATCCGCAAGCTTGAACTTTTGTGTCTCCTTAATTCCTCTCATATCATGGTTTCTCTTTTTATCAAAAGCTTCATCCACACCAAACTCAACAAGAACTCATGAGATAGGTTAGTATAAACCGATGCAAAACCTTATCATTTTCTACTGTAACAAATCACTAAAATTATTATTTAAAACTGCATACTAAATGCCTATGCATATTTAATACTCCTATCCTCAAATAGAATCATTAAACAAGCAAACATATGCAAACAATGCAACCATAACAGCAATATGCCAAAACAGTATAGTCTGTAAAGAATGCAAGATTCATCATACTTCCCTAACTCCAAAAATTATGAGAAAAATATTAAGCTATAGAAGATTTATCATATGTAATTATGCAAAAAATTTCAAAATTATACCATTCTCTAACTTTTCTAGGGAATTTTTGCAACAGCGGTAAACTTTCTGTTTTCAAACAGCAACATGTATACTAGCAAAATAAGCATGGTAAAGGCTACCCTTGACATTTTTAGTGAAACTAAAGATGCAAAAAATTATTATAAATAACATAAAGCAAATACTAACAAAATAAAATGTCGCTCCAAGCAAAACACATATCATGTGGTGAATAAAAATATAGCTCCAAGTAAAGTTACCGATAGACGAAGACGAAAGAGGGGATGCCTTCCGGGGCATCCCCAAGCTTAGGCTCTTGGTTATACTTGAATATTACCTTGGGGTGCCTTGGGAATCCCCAAGATTAGGCTCTTGCCACTCCTTATTCCATAGTCCATTGAATCTTTACCCAAAACTTGAAAACTCCACAACACAAAACTCAACAGAAAACTCGTAAGCTCCGTTAGTATAAGAAAATAAAACCACCACTTAGGTACTGTAGTGAACTCATTCTAAATTCATATTGGTGTAATATCTACTGTACTCCAACTTATATATGGTTCATACCCTTCGATACTACTCATAGATTCATCAAAATAAGCAAACAACACAATGAAAACAGAATCTGTCAAAAACAGAATAGTCTGTAGTAATCTGTATCAAACATATACTTCTGGAACTCCAAAAATCCTACCAAATTAGGAAGTCCTAAGAAATTTGTGTACCAATCCACAGCAAAAAGAATCAGATCATAAGAACGTTTCTGTGAATTATCAAAACTAATTTACAGGGTGCAAAAGTTTCTGACTTTCAGCAGGATCAACACAACTATCACCGTAAGCTATCCTAAAGGACTTACTTGGCACTTTATTGAAACAAAAGCTATAAAACATGATTACTACAGTAGCATAATCATGTGGACACACAAAAACAGTAAGGGTAAATATTGGGTTGTCTCCCAACAAGCGTTTTTCTTTAATGCCTTTCTAGCTAGGCATGATGATAACAATGATGCTCACATAAAAGATAAGAATTGAAACATAACGGGAGCATCATGAAGCATATGACTAGCACATTGAAGTCTAACCCACTTCCTATGCATAGGTATTTTGTGAGCAAACAACTTATGGGAACAATAATCAACTAGCATAGGAAGGTAACACAAGCATAGCTTCAAGGCCTTAAGCACATAGAGAGGAAACTTGATATTATTGCAATTCCTACAAGCATATGTTCCTCCCTCATAATAACTTTCAGTAGCATCATGAATGAATTCAACAATATAACCAGCACATAAAGCATTCTTTTCATGATCTACTTGCATAGAAATTTTACTACTCTCCACATAAGCAAATTTATTCTCATCAATAGTAGTGAGAGCAAACTCAACAAAATAATTATCATGTGAGGCATAATCCAATTGAAAACTAAACTCATGATGACAAGTTTCATGGTTATCATTATTCCTAATAGCATACAAGTCATCACAATAATCATCATAGATAGCAACTTTGTTCTAATAATCAATTGGAACCTCTTCCGAAATAGTGGAATCATCACTAAATAAAGTTGACACTCTTCCAAATCCACTTTCATGTTCATCACAATAAGATTCAACATCCTCCAAAATAGTGGGATCACTACTTCCTAAAGTTGACACTCTTCCAAACCCACTTTCAGCAATATAATCATCATAAATAGGAGGCATGCTTTCATCATAATAAATTTGCACATCAAAACTTGGGGGGCTAAAAATATCATCTTCATCAAACATAGCTTCCCCAAGCTTGTGGCTTTGCATATCATTAGCATCATGGATATTCAAGGAATTCATACTAACAACATTGTAATCATGCTCATTATTCAAAGATATAGTATCAGACATTCTAATGCATTCTTCTTCTAGCACTTGAGCACAATTTTCCTTTTCATCATACTCTCGAAAGATATTAAAAAGATGAAGCGTATGAGACAAACTTAACTCCATTTTTTTGTAGTTTTATTTTATAAACTAAACTAGTGATAAAACAAGAAACAAAAAGATTCGATTGCAAGATCTAAAGATATACCTTCAAGCACTCACCTCCCCGGCAATGGCACCAGAAAAGAGCTTGATGTCTACTACACAACCTTCTTCTTGTAGACGTTGTTGGGCCTCCAAGTGCAGAGGTTTGTAGGACAGTAGCAAATTTCCCTCAAGTGGATGACCTAAGGTTTATCAATCCATAGGAGGCGTAGGATGAATATGGTGTCTCTCAAGCAACCCTGCAACCAAATAACAAAGAGTCTCTTGTGTCCCCAACACACCCAATACAATGGTAAATTGTATAGGTGCACTAGTTCGGCAAAGAGATGGTGATACAAGTGCAATATGGATGGTAGATATAGGTTTTTGTAATCTGAAAATATAAAAACAGCAAGGTAACTAATGATAAAAGTGAGCGTAAATGGTACTGCAATGGTAGGAAACAAGGCATCGGGTTCATACTTTCACTGGTGCAAGTTCTCTCAACAATAATAACATAGATAGATCATATAACAATCCCTCAACATGCAACAAAGAGTCACTCCAAAGCCACTAATAGCAGAGAACAAACGAAGAGATTATGGTAGGGTACGAAACCACCTCAAAGTTATTCTTTCGGATCGATCTATTCAAGAGTTCGTACTAGAGTAACACCTTAAGACACAAATCAATCAAAACCCTAATGTCACCTAGATACTCCATTGTCACCTCAAGTATCCGTGGGCATGATTATACGATATGCATCACACAATCTCAGATTCATCTATTCAACCAACACAAAGTACTTCAAAGAGTGCCCCAAAGTTTCTACCGGAGAGTCAAGACGAAAATGTGTGCCAACCCCTATGCATAGGTTCATGGGCGGAACACGCAAGTTGATCACCAAAACATACATCAAGTGTTCTCAAATCCTTAAAGACTCAATCCGATAAGATAACTTCAAGAGGAAAACTCAATTCATCACAAGAGAGTAGAGGGGGAGAAACATCATAAGATCTAACTATAATAGCAAAGCTCGTGATACATCAAGATCGTGCCATAGAGAGAACACGAGAGAGAGAGAGAGATCAAACACATAGCTACTGATATATACCCTCAGCCCCGAGGGTGCTCCCTCCTCATCATGGAGAGCGCCGGGATGATGAAGATGGCCGCCGGTGAGGGATTCCGCCTCCGGCAGGGTGCCGGAACGGGCTCCCGAGAGGTTTTTGGTGGCTACAGAGGCTTGCGGCGGCGGAACTCCCGATCTATCTTTGTATTCGATGGTTTTAGGGTATATGGGAATATATAGGCGAAAGAAGTCGGTCGGGAGAGCCTCGAGGGGCCCACGAGATAGGGGGTGCGCCCAGGGGGGTGGGCGCGCCCTCCTATCTCCTAGCCTCCTCGAAGCCTCCCTGGCTTGTACTCCAAGTCTCCCGGATCACGTTCGTTCCAAAAATCACGCTGCCAAAGGTTTCATTCTGTTTGGACTCCATTTGATAATCCTTTTCTTCGAAATACTGAAATAGGCAAGAAGACAACAATATGGGCTGGGCCTCCGGTTAGTAGGTTAGTCCCAAAAATGATATAAAAGTGTAAAGTAAAGCCCATAAACATCCAAAACATGTAATATAATAGCATGGAACAATCAAAAATTATAGATACATTGGAGACGTATCACAACGCACTATGAAGCCAAAAATCGTTATTTGTATAATCTGAAGCCTCGGTACAATGCTGACGACCCTAAAAAGGGTGGATCCAACCTCAGACTATTTAAAGGGAATCTCGCACCAGCCAGTGTTTCAAATCCAGTATATTTGGATAATGAAGAATGGCGGACCATTTCGTTGTATATCTTCAACAACCTGATAGAAGTGCGGTCGTACATCGAGTAAGTTCTCGGTACATAATTTCGCAACTTCTATTTCCTTTGTACTGCTCTTATTCCTAGATATTTCATACAGTCGATACATCGCCATATTCTCGTATGGAGCGGTGATCCAAAAGGATTCCGTCGAAGAGTATGAGCTTCTCGCAAAGAAAGGAGGCGGCTATCCCGGTTTCATCTCTTGGTTCAAACAAACGGTAATTTCTATTAGACAATTTCATTTCATTTGCTAATTTGTGCGTAATGCAACAATCCTTTCGTATTAAATTGTAGGCTAATTCAGAGTCTATGGACGCCAAATTGAGACAAGTCGCTAATGGTTTTGACTATAAGGTCCGTTCATTTGACAAATACGACATCAATGGGTATCGCTTTCGTACCTATGGCAAAGAGCTATCTATGGCCAACCGAAAGTCTACAAATTGTTGTGTATCTGCTATCGGCGAAGGAGGTATCGAGTATTATGGGAGAGTTGAAGCAATTTATGAACTTCTATTCTATGGTGAAAACCCACCGAATGTCGTAGTCTTCAAATGTTATTGGTTTCAGCCGAAGGAGACTAAAAGGACTCATGAACATATAGGGCTAGTTGAAATCAAACAAAGCACCCATTTAGATGTTCCTGATGTCTATATTACGGCTCAACAGGCGACCAAAGTATTCTATCTACTGTGGGCCTGCCAAACTAATCCAAATCTAAAAGGTTGGGATGTCGTTTATGAAGTGCCACCACGTGCTAGACTATCTCCCGCAAAGGAAGAGGATTATGAACCTCACATTAACCCAGAATAATATGAAGGAGAATTCTTCCAAGAGACATGTCTTTCCAAAAAGCATTTCAAGAACTGCTATACTTCACCCCAAAACATTGAAGTAGACAGCGACAGTGAATCCGACATCACCCCAGAGGAGGAACAAGAAGAGCCAAAACAAGAAGAGGTTACTGCTGCGGATGACCTGTCAATGCTTGACCGATTACGTCAAGGTGGCCTTCCACATGTTGATGCCACTGAACCCTATGAGCCTGTCATTGATTATAGTGATGATGATGATTATGCATTTATTGATGATACTGATCAAGATTATTAGTAGTGTCAGGTATTCAATTTTTTTATGTTGTACTTGATGATGATACACTTAAGTGATATACATATTATTATTCATGTCGGTATTTTTTTATGTTGTACTAATTTCGTTTACTCTTTGTCATGGCAGGTGTTGAAAGATGGTGGGCGCTGGTCGGGAGCGCTCCGAGGCCCCTTCTTCGTCGGCACGTGGTGGGAGGTCTTCCATTCCACATGCACCTCTCTGCCGAGCATTGCTGGACAGTATGGCGACACCGCCGGGCCCTTCTTCGTCGACCGCGGTGTCCAGCAGGGGACGAGGTAAGGGAGGGAAGAAGAGAGGAGCTGGAGCACGTGTCGCGGGAGAGGAGGTAGGGTGACTGCTAGGGCGCCTTCCTCGCTGCCACCCCCAGCTGTTTCACCCGAGCACGTGACTGCTAGGGTGGACTCGTCCGAGGAGGAGGCTACACGGACTCCGGTCCACGAGCCTCCGGTCCACGGGCCTTCGGCCCACGAGCCTCGGGTCAATGGGCCTTCGGCCCATGAGAGTTCGGCCCACAAGACCCCGTAGGAGCACACGTCTGGATGGGGTACCTGGCCGGATCAGCCTGAGGGGCCGAGTGGCCATGCTGATGATGGCGGGGAGCCAACTGATATTGAGGAGGAGGGGGCACCGTCTACCAGCGTGGTTGTACATGGCTCCCGTTCGTGCCGGCGACCCGCGAGCAGAGGTGGTTGATTTTCCCTAATAGGGAGAGGTAAGTGCATTTAATCTTTTTGTACCTTCTGCATTCACGTTTCTTCAAATATCTAATGTGTTGGCCTTCTCATGCTGCAGGGGTTGGGACCACCATCATAGTGTCCGCCGGCCCAACTCCGTCCTTGGAGTTCTTTGTCGGCAAAACTTCCCGGGGTTTGTCACATTGCCTGGTGAGGGTCGGCTTCCAGAGCTTGGATTGAGCTGGGAGCACTACTTGGCTGCCTCGGCCCCGCAGGGTGAGATTATTGACGATGTCTTGTGCAAGACGAGGGCAGACTGGTGATCAGAAAGTTTTGGGTAATTTCTCCTTTACACAATTAAAAATCTTCAACTAGCTAGTTATTAATTGTACTAATCAATATTTTCTCATTTGATTGCAGACATTCTACAGGTGTGAGGAGGGATACAAGGAGGAAGCAGCAAATGTTATTGATAACGTCTGCAAGCGCCTACTACAAAACTTACGGCACGAGGCTCGGGTGCAGGCTGTTCGAGACTACTACGCCTCGCGTGCTATCAAGAAGACCAAGCCGGCGTGCCGTGAGAAGTTCTTGAGTAAGGAGTACATGAAGGTAATTCTTAAGGCCTTGTACTTACTTCCTTCATTTAGTAATTCATAGCCGTGGCGCTCAAGTTTCTATTTGCTAACTTAGGCACCTCCGAGATGGTGTGCAGATCGGATGGATTGTTGGGAGGTCTTGGTCAATGAGTGGTGCTCAAAAGAATGGCTAGCCCTCCACAACGAGGCCAAGGACAAACGTGCCCAAATGGAAGGTGTGCCACACCATCAAGGCAACTCCAACTTATATCAGTTCGGGCGGAACTGGGTATGTGGTTTTCTTCATGATTCATGCAATTCATTCATCATGCTAGCTTTAGCCCTTTAATTACTAATTTACTTTGTTTCTCTCTTTCAGGAATGCTACAATAAGGCGGATAAGGTGCCAGAGGTGTACGACCTGTATGCCATGGCCCACACTGCCTCTTACAAGAAAGTCAAGGCATTCTCTCCGTCTGACCTCGATGATCCAAAGAACTTCACCAACATCTCCTCCCACGACAAGCTCGTGAAATATAGAGATCAGGGGAAGGCGAGGAAAGGGGGGACTTTAACCTGAGCCAGGGTCCCATTGATATAGAGTTGCTGATGATATCTGGTGGCGGGAGGTCCCATGGCTCCATAGCCATGGGAGATGGACTTATCCGTTGTCCTAGCACTCTCCCGAAGATCAAGGTGCACCAGTCGAGCTCCGCTCCTGAGATAAGGCGTCGTGAACAGCCAGTCCAACTCGCCTTCAAGGTTAGTTATACGTACTCAGCTATCTTTCTCCATTACATTGTGTGTGCTTCCATTAATGATTACAAATGGTAACGAGGAGTGGTGTTGCAGGCTGCTATACAGAGTGAGAGAGATAGAACGGAGAAACTTCTGGCGGAGGCGGCGGAGAGGCAGCGGGAGTTGGAGGAGAGGACGACAGAGATGTTGGAGGAGGAGAGGGCACGGAATGACATGCAGGCAAGGGCCATGTACGAGCTCCTTGTGGTAAGTTTCTTCTGTAGATTAGCCAAAACATTCATGTAGTGTTTGTCTCATTACTAACTAGTATGACTGAGTCGTCAAAACCAAATGTGGAGTCTGTGTGCGAGAAGTCCGGTTAGACCGCTCCGCCGATGCCAGTGATTGCTCCTGGGACCACGGTGAGTTTAATTTGAATGGACATTACTTGCTAGTCTTAACATTTGAGTGTCATCATGCTAATGAGACATTGGAAATGATCTTTGGTGCAGCGTAACTCCAGACAAGCATCGCACGATCCTTCTCCAACTACCGGCACGAGACAGCCCGCTCCTACACCTCCATGATCACGATAAGTTTCTCTAGTGTTTTGCTTAACAAATGCATAAAGACCTAGATTTAGATTTATTTCCTCCAATATGCTTACCATAATGACCTAGAGTTAGCTTCTTTTCCTCCAAAATGACTTAATAAGCTTACTGACCTCCAAAACCATCCATTTTACCTAAGTTAGCTCTAAAACGATCTGTACTTAGCTTACTTATGTCAAAAATGGCATAATTAGCTTAGTTAGCTCATAAATGATCCATTTTACCTAAGTTAGCTCTAAAATGACCCATTTTACCTTACTTAGCAAATAAATGATCCATTTTACCCAAGTTAGCTCTAAAATGACCCATTTTACCTAGATTAGCTCCTAAATGATCCATTTTACCTACGTTAGCTCTAAAATGACCCATTTTACCTAGGTTAGCTCCAAAATAACCCATCTTACCTAGGTTAGCTCTAAAATGATGCATTTTACCCAAGTTGGCTCTAAAATGACCCATTTTACCTAGATTAGCTCATAAATGATCCATTTCACCTAAGTTAGCTCACAAACGATCAATTTTACCTAGGTTAGCTCCAAAATGACCCATCACACCTAGGTTAGCTCTAAAATGATGTTTTTTACCTAAGTTAGCTCATAAATGATCCATTTCACCTAGGTTAGCTCATAAACGATCCATTTCACCTAAGTTAGCTAAAAAACGATCCATTTCACCTAGGTTGGCTCCAAAATGACCCATCTTACCTAGGTTAGCTCCAAAATGACCCATCACACATAGGTTAGCTCTAAAATGATGCTTTTTACCTAAGTTAGCTTATAAACGATCCATTTCACCTAGGTTGGCTCATAAACGATCCATTTCACCTAAGTTAGCTCAACAACGATTCATTTCACCTAGGTTAGCTCCAAAATGACCCATCTTACCTAGGTTAGCTCCAAAATGACCCATCACACCTAGGTTAGCTCTAAAATGATGCATTATACCTAAGTTAGCTCATAAATGATCCATTTCACCTAAGTTAGCTCATAAATGATCCATTTCACCTAAATTAGCTCATAAATGATCCATTTCACGTAAGTTAGCTCATAAACGATCCATTTCACCTAAGTTAGCTCATAAACGATCCATTTCACCTAAGTTAGCTCATAAATGATCCATTTCACCTTAGTTAGCTCATAAACGATCCATTTCAACTAAGTTAGCTCATAAATGATCCATTTCACCTAATTTAGCTCATAAACGATCCATTTCACCTAAATTAGCTTATAAATGATCCATTTCACCTAAGTTAGCTCATAAATGATCCATTTCAACTAAGTTAGCTCATAAATGATCCATTTCACCTAAGTTAGCTCATAAATGACATATACTTCTTCTTCTAGTCTTCTTCTTCTAGTCACCTTTTTCTAACTTTCTTATTTGCCATTTTGCAGATTTCATTCACTTCACGGAAGCTAGCTTGCTATGATGGAGTGCTTGTTTTTTCTTTCATTCTCTTCAAGTATTCTTCTAGCTTGCTATGATGGAACTTGCTATCTTGATGAAACTTTGCATTGTAATATGTATGGATGGAACAATGTGTATGTGCAACTTGATATGTATGAATGGATGGAACTATATATGTATGTACGATGAAACTTATGTGCTGGATATGTCATATGTTTGCTGTTAAATAGCCCTGTGAAATATATATATTTGCTGTGAAAATTGTTGGATTTAAAAAAAAGAAAAAAAGAGGCAATGCAGGATCTTTGCCGTTAGTCACTGATGGCAAAGCCACCTTTGCCGACAGCCGCGAACGGCAAAGGCACCTTTGCCGACAGCCACGAGCGGCAAAGAAGCCACGCGGTGGTTGTTGGGGAATGTTGCAGAAAATAAAAAAATTCTACGCTTCACCAAGATAAATCTATGGAGTCATCTAGCAACGAGAGAGAGGAGTGCATCTACATACCCTTGTAGATCACGAGCAGAAGCGTTCAAGAGAACGGGGTTGATGGAGTCGTACTCGTCGTGATCCAAATCACCGAAGATCCTAGTGCCGAACGGACGGCACCTCCGCGTTCAACACATCTACGGTTGGGGAAGACGTCTCCTCCTTCTTGATCCAGCAAGGGGAAAGGAGAGGTTGATGGAGATCCAGCAGCACGACGGCGTGGTGGTGGAAGTAGCGGGGAATCTCGGCAGGGCTTCGCCAAGCTCAACGAGAGGGAGAGGTGTTGCGGGGGGAGAGGGAGGCGCCAGGGACTAGGGTGCGCAGCCCTCCCTCCTCCCCTCTTTATATAGGGGCCCTAGGGGGGCGCCCCCCTAGAGATCCAATCTCAAGGGGGGGCGGCGGCCAAAGGGGGGGGACTTGCCCCCCAAGTCAGGTGGGGCGCCCCCACCCCTAGGGTTTCCAACCCTAGGCGCAGGGGGAGGCCCAAGGGGGGCGCACCAGCCCACTAGGGGCTGGTTCCCTTCCCACTTCAGCCCATGGGGTCCTCTGGGATAGGTGGCCCCACCCGGTGGACCCCCGGGACCCTTCTGGTGGTCCCGGTACAATACCGGTGACCCCCGAAACTTTCCCGGTGGCCGAAACTGGACTTCCTATATACAAATCTTCACCTCCGGACCATTCCGGAACTCCTCATGACATCCGGGATCTCATCCGGGACTCCGAACAACTTCGGGGTTACCGCATACTAATATCTCTACAACCCTAGCGTCACCGAACCTTAAGTGTGTAGACCCTACGGGTTCGGGAATCACGCAGACATGATCGAGACAGCTCTCCGGCCAATATCCAACAGCGGGATCTGGATACCCATGTTGGCTCCCACATGTTCCATGATGATCTCATCGAATGAACCATGATGTCGAGGATTCAAGTAATCCCGTATACAATTCCCTTTGTCAATCGGTACGTTACTTGCCTGAGATTCGATCGTCGGTATCCCAATACCTCGTTCAATCTCGTTACTGGCAAGTCACTTTACTCGTACCACAATGCATGATCCCGTGACCAACCACTTGGTCACACTGAGCTCATTATGATGATGCATTACCGAGTGGGCCCAGAAATACCTCTCCATCATACGGCGTGACAAATCCCAGTCTCGATCCGTGTCAACCCAACAGACACTTTCGGAGATACCTGTAGTATACCTTTATAGCCACCCAGTTACATTGTGATGTTTGGTACACCCAAAGCATTCCTACGGTATCCGGGAGTTACACGATCTCATGGTCTAAGGAAATGATACTTGACATTAGAAAAGCTCTAGCAAACGAACTACACGATCTTGTGCTATGCTTACGATTGGGTCTTGTCCATCACATCATTCTCCTAATGATGTGATCTCGTTATCAATGACATCCAATGTCCATAGTGAGGAAACCATGACTATCTGTTGATCAATGAGCTAGTCAACTGGAGGCTCAGTAGGGACATGTTGTGGTCTATGTATTCACACATGTATTACGATTTCCGGATAACACAATTATAGCATGAATAATAGACAATTATCATGAACAAGGAAATATAATAATAATCATTTTATTATTGCCTCTAGGGCATATTTCCAACAGTCTCCCACTTGCACTAGAGTCAATAATCTAGTTACATTGTGATGAATCGAACACCCATAGAGTTCTGGTGTTGATCATGTTTTGCTCGCGGAACATGTTTAGTCAACGGATCTGCGACATTCAGATCCGTATGCACTTTGCAAATATCTATGTCTCCATCTTGAACATTTTCACGAATGGAGTTGAAGCGACGCTTGCTGTGCCTGGTCTTCTTGTGAAACCTGGGATCCTTGGCAAGGGCAATAGCTCCAGTGTTGTCACAGAAGAGAGTGATCGGCCCCGACGCATTGGGTATGACTCCTAGGTCGGTGATGAACTCCTTCATCCATATTGCTTCATGCGCTGCCTCCGAGGCTACCATGTACTCCGCTTCACATGTAGATCCCGCCACGACACTTTGCTTGCAACTGCACCAGCTTACTGCCCCACCATTCAAAATATACACGTATCCGGTTTGTGACTTAGAGTCATCCAGATCTGTGTCGAAGATAGCGTTGACGTAACCCTTTACGACGAGCTCTTCATCACCTCCATAAACGAGAAACATATCCTTAGTCCTTTTCAGGTACTTTAGGATATTCTTGACCGATGTCCAGTGTTCCATGCTGGGATTACTTTGGTACCTTCCTACCAAACTTACGGCAAGGTTTACATCAGGTCTGGTACACAGCATGGCATACATAATAGACCCTATAGCTGAGGCATAGGGGATGACACTCATCTTTTCTCTATCTTCTGTCGTGGTCGGTCATTGAGCCGAGCTCAATTTCACACCTTGCAACAGAGGCAAGAACCCCTTCTTGGACTGGTCCATATTGAACGTCTTCAATATCTTATCAAGGTATGTGCTTTGTGAAAGACCTATGAGGCGTATCAATCTATCCCTATAGATCTTGATGCCTAATATGTAAGCAGCTTCTCCAAGGTCCTTCATTGAAAAACACTCATTCAAGTAGGCCTTAACGCTGTCCAAAAGTTCTATATCATTTCCCATCAAAAGTATGTCATCTACATATAATATGAGAAATGCTACAGAGCTCCCACTCACTTTCTTGTAAACGCAGGCTTCTCCATAAGTCTGCATAAACCCAAACGCTTTGATCATCTCATCAAAGTGAATGTCCCAACTCCGAGATGCTTGCACCAGCCCATAAATGGATCGCTGGAGCTTGCATACCTTGTTAGCATTCTTAGGATGGACAAAACCTTTCGGCTGCATCATATACAGTTCTTCCTTAAGATAGCCGTTAAGGAATGCGGTTTTGACGTCCATTTGCCATATCTCATAATCATAGTATGCGGCAATTGCTAACATGATTCGGACGGACTTCAGCTTCGCTACGGGAGAGAAAGTCTCATCGTAGTCAACCCCTTGAACTTGCCGTTAACCCTTAGCGACAAGTTTACCATCCGCGTTCGTCTTCTTCTTAAAGATCCATTTGTTTTCCATCGCTCGCCGATCATCAGGCAAGTCTGTCAAAGTCCATACTTTGTTTTTATACATGGATCCTATCTCGGATTGCATGGCTTCAAGCCATTTGTTGGAATCTGGGCCTGCCATCGCTTCTTCATAGTTCGAAGGTTCACCGTTGTCTAACAACATGATTTCTAGGACAGGGTTGCCATACCATTCTGGTGTGGAACGTGTCCTTGTGGACCTACGAAGTTCAGTATCAGCTTGATCCGAAGTACCTTGATCATCATCATTAACTTCCTCTCTAGTCGGTGCAGGCACCACAGGAACATTTTCCTGAGATGCGCTACTTTCCGGTTCAAGAGGCAGTACTTCATCGAGTTCTACTTTTCTCCCACTTATTTCTTTCGAGAGAAACTCTTTCTCCAGAAAGGACCCGTTCTTGGCAACAAAGATCTTGCCTTCGGATCTAAGGTAGAAGGTGTACCCAATGGTTTCCTTAGGGTATCCTATGAAGACGCATTTTTCCGACTTTGGTTCGAGCTTTTTAGGACGAAGTTTCTTGACATAAGCATCGCAGCCCCAAACTTTTAGAAACGACAGCTTAGGTTTCTTCCCAAACCATAATTCATACGGTGTCGTCTCAATGGATTTAGACGGTGCCCTATTTAAAGTGAATGTAGTTGTCTCTAGAGCGTATCCCCAAAATGATAGCGGTAAATCGGTGAGTGACATCATAGATCGCACCATATCCAATAGAGTGTGATTACGACGTTCGGACACACCGTTACGCTGAGGTGTTCCAGGCGGAGTGAGTTGTGAAACGATTCCACATTTCCTTAAGTGCGTACCAAATTCGTGACTTAAATATTCTCCTCCACGATCTGATCGTAAGAACTTTATTTTTCGGTCACGTTGATTCTCTACCTCATTCTGAAATTCCTTGAACTTTGCAAAGGTCTCAGACTTGTGTTTCATCAAGTAGACATACCCATATCTACTTAAGTCATCAGTGAGAGTGAGAACATAACGATAGCCACCGCGAGCCTCAACGCTCCTTGGGTCACACACATCAGTATGTATAATTTCCAATAAGTTGGTTGCTCGCTCCATTGTTTCGGAGAATGGAGTCTTGGTCATTTTACCCATGAGGCATGGTTCGCACGTGTCAAATGATTCGAAATCAAGAGACTCCAAAAGTCCATCTGTATGGAGCTTCTTCATGCATTTGACACCAATGTGACCAAGGCGGCAGTGCCACAGATATGTGGGACTATCATTACCAATCTTACATCTTTTGGTATTCACACTACGAATATGTGTAACATCACGTTCGAGATTCATTAAGAATAAACCATTGACCAGCGGGGCATGACCATAAAACATATCTCTCATATAAATAGAACAACCATTATTCTCGGATTTAAATGAGTAGCCATCTCATATTAAACGAGATCCAGATACAATGTTCATGCTCAAAGCTGGCACTAAATAACAATTATTGAGGTTCAAAACTAATCTCGTAGGTAAATGTAGAGGTAGCGTGCCGACGGTGATCACATCGACCTTGGAACCATTCCCGACGCGCATCGTCACCTCGTCCTTCGCCAGTCTCCGTTTATTCCGCAGCTCCTGTTTTGAGTTACAAATATGAGCAACCGCACCTGTATCAAATACCCAGGAGCTACTACGAGTACTGGTAAGGTACACATCAATTACATGTATATCACATATACCTTTCGTGTTGCCGGCCTTCTTGTCTGCTAAGTACTTGGGGCAGTTCCGCTTCCAGTGTCTGCTTCCCTTGCAATAAAAGAACTCTGTCTCAGGTTTGGGTCCATGCTTTGGCTTCTTCCCGGCAACTGGCTTACCGAGCGCCGCAACTCCCTTTCCATCCTTCTTGAAGTTCTTCTTACCCTTGCCTTTCTTGAAACTAGTGGTTTTATTGACCATCAACACTTGATGTTCCTTTTTGATTTCCACCTCCGCTGATTTCAGCATTGAAAATACTTCAGGAATAGTTTTCACCATCCCCTGCATATTGTAGTTCATCACAAGGCTCTTGTAGCTAGGTGGGAGAGACTGAAGGATTCTGTCAATGACCGCCTCGTCCGGGAGGTTAATGTCCAGCTGGGACAAGCGGTTGTGCAACCCAGACATTTTGAGTATGTGCTCACTGACAGAACTATTTTCCTCCATCTTACAACTGTAGAACTTGTCGGATACTTCATATCTCTCGACCCGGGCATGAGCTTGGAAAACCATTTTCAGCTCTTCGAACATCTCATATGCTCTGTGTTGCTCAAAACGCTTTTGGAGCCCCAGTTCTAAGATGTAAAGCATGCTGCACTGAACGAGGGAGTAGTCATCAACACGCGACTGCCAGGCGTTCATAACGTCTTGAGTTACAGGGAAGACGGGTGCTTCACCTAGCGGTGCATCTAGGACATATGCTCTTTTGGTAGCTATGAGGATGATCCTCAAGTTCCGGACCCAGTCCATGTAGTTGCTGCCATCGTCTTTCAGCTTGGTTTTCTCTAGGAACGCATTCAAGTTCAGGGCAACATTAGCGTGGGCCATTTGATCTACAAGACATATTACAAAAGTTTTTAGACTAAGTTCATGATAATTAAGTTCATCTAATCAAATTACTTAATGAACTCCCACTCAGATAGACATCCCTCTAGTCATCTAAGTGATCCATGATCCGAGTCAACTAGACCGTGTCTGGTCATCACGTGAGACGGACTAGTCCTCATCGGTGAACATCTTCATGTTGATCGTATCTTCTATACGACTCATGTTAGACCTTTCGGTCTCTTGTGTTCCGAGGCCATGTCTGTACATGCTAGGCTCGTCAAGTCAACCTAAGTGTTTTGCATGTGATCTGTCTTACACCCGTTGTATGTGGACGTTAGAATCTATCACACCCGATCATCATGTGGTGCTTTGAAACAACGAACTTCCGCAACGGCGCACAGTTAGGGGGAACACCTTTTTGAAATTATTATGAGGGACCATCTTATTTACTACCGTCGTTCTAAGCAAATAAGATGCAAAAACATGATAAACATCACATGCAATCAAATAGTGACATGATATGGCCAATATCATATTTGCTCCTTTGATCTCCATCTTCGGGGCGCCATGATCATCTTTGTCACCGGCATGACACCATGATCTCCATCATCATGATCTCCATCATCGTGTCTCCATGAAGTTGTTCGCCAACTATTACTTCTACTACTATGGCTAACGGTTTAGCAAAGAAGTAAAGTAATTACATGGCGTTATTTAGTGACACGCATGTCATACAATAAATAAAGACAACTCATATGGCTCTTGCCGGTTGTCATACTCATCGACATGCAAGTCGTGATTCCTATTACAAGAACATGATCAATCTCATACATCACATATAATTCATTCATCACATCCTTTTGGCCATATCACATCACAAGGCATATGCTGCGAAAACAAGTTAGACGTCCTCTAATTGTTGTTGCATGTTTTTACGTGGCTGCAATAGGGTTCTAGCAAGAACGTCTCTTACCTACGTCAAAACCACAACGTGATATGCCAATTTCTATTTACCCTTCATAAGGACCCTTTTCATCGAATCCGATCCGACTAAAGTAGGAGAGACAGACACCCGCTAGCCACCTTATGCAGCTAGTGCATGTCAGTCGGTGGAACCTGTCTCACGTAAGCGTACGTGTATGGTCGGTCCGGGCCGCTTCATCCCACGATGCCGTCGAAACAAGATAAGACTAGTAGTGGCAAGTAAATTGACAAAATCTACGCCCACAACAAATTTGTGTTCTACTCGTGCATAGAAACTACGCATAGACCTAGCTCATGATGCCACTGTTAGGGAACGTTGCAAAAAATAAAAAATTTCTATGCTTCACCAAGATCAATCTATGGAGTCATCTCGCAACGAGAGAGAGGAGTGCATCTACATACCCTTGTAGATCGCGAGCAGAAGCGTTCAAAACAACAGGGTTGATGGAGTCGTACTCGTCGTGATCCAAATCACCGAAGATCCTAGTGCCGAACGGACGGCACCTCCGCGTTCAACACACGTATGGTTGGGGAAGACGTCTCCTCCTTCTTGATCCAGCATGGGGAAAGGAGAGGTTGATGGAGATCCAGCAGCACGAATCTCGGTGGTGGAAGTAGCGGGGAATCTCGGCAGGGCTTCGCCAAGCTCAGCGAGAAGGAGAGGTGTTGCGGGGGAGAGGGAGGTGTCAGGGACTAGGGTGCGCAGCCCTCCCTCCTCCCCTCTTTATATAGGGGCCCTAGGGGGAGCGCCGGCCCCCTAGAGATCCAATCTCAAGGGGGGGCAGCGGCCAAAGGGGGGACTTGCCCCCCAAGTCAGGTGGGGCGCCCCCCACCCCTAGGGTTTCCAACCCTAGGCGCAGGGGGAGGCCCAAGGGGGGGCGCACCAGCCCACCAAGGGCTGGCTCCCTTCCCACTTCAGCCCATGGGGCCCTCCGGGATAGGTTGGCCCACCCGGTGGACCCCCGGGACCCTTCCGGTGGTCCCTGTACAATACCGATGACCCCCAAAACTTTCCCAGTGGCCGAAACTGGACTTCCTATATACAAATCTTCACCTCCGGACCATTCCGGAACTCCTCGTGACGTCCGGGATCTCATCCGGGGCTCCGAACAACTTTCGGGTTACCGCATACTAATATCTCTACAACCCTAGCATCACCGAACCTTAAGTGTGTAGACCCTACGGGTTCGGGAATCACGCAGACATGACCGAGACAGCTCTCCGGCCAATAACCAACAGCGGGATCCGGATACCCATGTTGGCTCCCACATGTTCCACGATGATCTCATCGAATGAACCACGATGTCGAGGATTCAAGTAATCCCGTATACAATTCCCTTTGTCAATCGGTACGTTACTTGCCCAAGATTCGATCGTCGGTATCCCAATACCTCGTTCAATCTCGTTACTGGCAAGTCACTTTACTCGTACCGTAATGCATGATCCCGTGACCAACCACTTGGTCACATTGAGCTCATTATGATGATGCATTACCGAGTGGGCCCAGAAATACCTCTCCGTCATACGGAGTGACAAATCCCAGTCTCGATCCGTGTCAACCCAACAGACACTTCCGGAGATACCTGTAGTATACCTTTATAGCCACCCAGTTATGTTGTGACGTTTGGTACACCCAAAGCATTCCTACGGTATCCGGGAGTTACACGCTCTCATGGTCTAAGGAAATGATACTTGACATTAGAAAAGCTCTAGCAAACGAACTACACGATCTTGTGCTATGCTTACGATTGGGTCTTGTCCATCACATCATTCTCCTAATGATGTGATCTCGTTATCAATGACATCCAATGTCCATAGTCAGGAAATCATGACTATCTGTTGATCAACGAGCTAGTCAACTAGAGGCTCACTAGGGACATGTTTGTGGTCTATGTATTCACACATGTATTACGATTTTCGGATAACACAATTATAGCATGAATAATAGACAATTATCATGAACAAGGAAATATAATAATAATAATTTTATTATTGCCTCTAGGGCATATTTCCAACAACGGCCACCTGTGCTTCCTGGGAGCTGACCCATTTGGTCAGTTTTCCTACAGCGGCGGACGACAAAGGCTTTGCCTACAGTGGCAGACGGCAAAGAACGACCAGATTTGCCTACGGCGGCGGACGAAGGTTTGTCGTGCAGTGACGTCCAGCTGACGTCATTCGGCGGACGGCAAAGGCCGGATAATTTTTGCCGTCAGCGGCGGATGGCAAAGGCTGTCGTTAGCCACCTAATGGACTAACAGCGTATTTATTGCCATCTGCTTTCTTTGCCGCCGGCTGCTGATGGCAAAGGCCCCTTTGCCGTTAGCCTCAGAAAGCAGACGACAAAGTAGCTCTTTGTCGATCCTATCTTTGCCGGAGTCTTTTGCCGTCCGCGGCAGACGGCAAAGGCCTTTGCCGTCCGCCATCCCTGCCTTTGCCGTCTGCCGTGGCAGATGGCAAAGTAGCTGATTCATGTAGTGTCTGGGGTAGTCTCATAGACTCATCACTGACACCAATTATTTAGCCCATCTATGGTCGAAAGAGTTGTTCTAATCCCGAGCTCAAGTGAGCTCAGCTGAACAGTAAAATAAAATAAAATCAACAAAACTTAAGAAAAATCTGACCTTTTTGTGTGAAACATTGACAAATGCTTAGATAGCTTACAAAATTTCATCATGAAATGACATTCGTGGAAGACTTTTTTGAATATTGGAGCATCGAATTTGTTACTTTTTTGCCACATTTTTCACGAATGTCATCTGGTGATGACATTTTGCAAGCTATCAAAACATTTGTCAACATTTCATAAAAAAATCAGTATTCTTTTGAAGTTTTTTTAATTTGTTTTGGTCTTACTGTTCACCCGAGCTCAATAGCCGCGTCCATCTATGGTGAGCTTCATCTCTGACCGGTGGCCATGGGAGTTTCAGTAATGAGGGTCAGGGCTATTCATGTTTGTACTAGTGTTAGCTTCACTTTCGACTCTCTTAACAGTGTGGTTTGCCCGGTAACTAAACAAGAAAAAGAAACTAACAAAATAGCTAATTTTTTGAGAGCAGCGTTTTGGCTCCCGAGCCCAGCTGCTCTCGTAATCTGTACCGCTGAATCATGTTTGGGGATGCGTGACATTGGGTTTTTTGCTGCAGGTACGGTTTGCTCGAAAATAGTGTATTTCAAGCCTCCGTATGGCCCCTGCTCATGGCAGGGCTGGCAGCAGATACGTGGACCGATGGCCTAGAATCGGTGGGCATCATAGTCCATGCACAGAAAATGTGCTTGTATGTTCTGCGTGCTGGACGCCGCTCCTAGTCCATGCACGCGGTGTGCTCGACCAAAGGCGAGCCGCGCTCCGGTGTCCCGGGAGGCCAGGAGGAGTTGCAGGCGTGCTACCGTGTTGGTATCGCTGTTGTCCGCGGGGCGCAGGCCATGGCCGTGATGGGTGAGAAAACCTCACACCAAGTCGTTCGTTTGTCAGAATTCTGTGAACCTGTGATTTGGTTCGTGCGTTTGTTAACAAGCCGGAACGACCGAACGAGTTGTTTGCTCGGGCCAGCATGGTGGTGCTTGTGGTGATGAAGTGGCGAAGTGGCAATAGTCATGCGATGTTCACACCATCGTCCATGAATAATTGCTGAAGATGATGATGCCGATGTATGTATAGCGCGTGTTTGTTGCAGTTAAAATCATGCACGATTTGCACGCAAAAAACATGCAGTACATACCAATCATCTATTCTTGGTCAGGTCTGAACTCTGAACGTCGAGCATGGTTAGCCGTGTGCTTCACAGCATCAACCAAAGGGCCGCCAGAACTGACCGGCGTGATTCAAACGCAATTGTGGAAACTGCGGCACCAGTGTCGCTGCAGCCGCCGGCCACGCCGAAGCGCACAGCTCCAGCGAGCGGGATGGCTCGCTCATAAGAACCACTCGCAAGCCCCGAGAGGCAGCACCGGCAACGCCGGCCACTTCTGTCCTGCCACCGGGCTCGGCATCACCCAGCAGCCAGCCAGCCACGCGTGCACAAGACCTCTCCCGATAAAAATTACCAGGACACGGAAGACCAAGATGATCACTGGAGCTCCTCCCGCAACACCGGTGGGCAGCTTGCCTTTCGTCGAGCACACAACATGAGTGCACCAGGAGCAACACCCAGCACGCCGGACGCCGGCCCATCGCGGCGCTGACGCTAGTCCCATAGTGCGGGCTCACTTTCTGCCACTTGGTTGCCAACCTTGAATACTGAGCAAGACGAGAGCTCCGCCATGGTGCGCCTGTGTCTCCTTGTGCGAGCATGAAGCATTGTCGCCTCCCCGCGTAACAACGGTGCACCAGGTGAGTGCCAGGCACAGAACTGGCAAGTGACGGTACATAATTTATGCACAGATCCAGGACTGTCAAAAGATCTACTTTTTTACCGGTCGAGGAGAGAAGCATTCAATTTCTGTGGGCCACCCATGGGCCTCATCTGTAAATTAAAAACCCAACCAATTCACTATACGGGAAAGAATTGGGAGCAACTAATTAACCAGCGCTCTTTCGGGAGCCTCGCAATGATCAGCGCCACTTGGCGCGCTCACAGCCATTCGCCACATGTCCAGCTCTGGACGCTCCCTCCGAATTTTGTTTTTTTTAATTTTTATGCACGCGATTTCGGCTTTTTAAAAAGTTTTTTTCCCGGGTTTTTTTGACGTTTTCATTTTTTGCCAGTCTTCCCTAGCTTTTCGACCAAAAAAAAAATTTCGGGGAAAAAAATTTTTGCGCAAAAAAATGCATTTTTTTTTCACACAAGTCACGATTTTGTTTTCGCGAGAGGCACGGCCGTGCCTCTTGGAAACGGAAAAAAAACGTGTTTTCTGTTTTCTCCTTTTCGCGAGAGGCACGTTTTTGTTTTCGAGAGAGGCACGAGCGTGCCTCTTTCGAAAAGAGAAAAAACGCGTTTTCTGTTTTTTTTTCTTTCGCAAGAGGCACGGTTTTGCTTCCGTCAGAGGCACGGGCGTGCCTCTTTCGGAAAGGGAAAAAACGTGTTTTCTGTTTTATTTCTTCCGCCAGAGGCACGGTTTTGCTTCCGCCAGAGGCACGGTTGTGCTTTCGCGAGAGGCACGGGCGTGCCTCTTTCGGAAAGGGAAAAAAACACATTTTCTGATTTTTTTCTTTCGCAAGAGGCACGGTTTTGCTTCCGCCAGAGGCACGGTTGTGCTTTCGCGAGAGGCACGGGCGTGCCTCTTTCGAAAAAGGAAAAAAACGCATTTTTTTTGTTTTTTTTCTTTTGTAAGTGGCACGATTTTGTTTTCGCGAGAGGCACGGTTGTGATTTCGTTAGAGGCACGGGCGTGCCTCTTCCGGAAAGGGAAAAAACCCATGTTCCCGGTTCGGTTTTTTCGTCGGTTTTTTTCGTCTGGTTTTTCCGTGAAAAAAAGTTCGTCAAAACCTATCAACATGGGATCTAGTTTTGAAGATCTCGACGCGAGGAATCCAATGGCGAAAGCGGTTTGAGATTGGACGACGGTTTAAGAGATAAAACATTTTGAATAAACGAATCTACGAAAAAAGGGAAAACTCCCAGGTTGCGACAAGTGACGCACATGCAGCGCACCACTTGTCGCAACCTGGGGAGGTTGGAGTGATCTCCGCAAGGAGTACTCCTTAATTAGTGATTTCGGAAAGAATTCAGTCTGGAAACCAAATCCCCATGCGATTGGGCGACACAGATTTCGGGAGCAGATACGCTCGGGCACCGAAAGGGATTTCTGTAATTTTTCAAGCTTCTACTCCTTGAAGGTGAATTCTTCAATTGTTTCATACAACATTTAGAGATCACAACCAATCGGTTAAACCCAATTCTCGGAAACTTTCACATGTGTATACTCACAAACACATTAGTTTCTAACCATCTTTTGACATTAATCACAAAGGGCACTAAATGCGCTTACATCAAGTTTTGGCATTATGGACTCACCACAATGTCCTCGTTTTTAATAAATTCAAATTTCTCCATTTTGTGTAGATCGTCTATGGAGCCATCTGTTTAATCTATATACGGTATACCCTACTTCGACCAACTTTGGAGGATTCTTCAACCCAATTATAGGACATGTGAATGAGTAACTTATCTTGGTAGTTGTTCGCACACAAACACGTCACGTGTACCCTCGACACCGGGGGTGATGCACCGCAGCTCACGTCGAAGGAGTCTCACCGGAAGCACGATTCGCAAGTCGACCGGCGAGAGCTTTTGAGGACCCGAAACCCTACACTCCCGGGAGGGACCCCGTCGGGGAGTGCAACGGCTATGGGCTGCCCTAGGTCGGTCAAGCCGCCCCTAGAACCTCGCGGTCCGCAGCTCTCCAACACGAAGAACAACGAAGGACGAGGGAGCAAGAATGAGGGAGGGACAAGACGTAGATGAAAAAGCTGTAGATGTGTTTGCGATTGTGTGTTGTTCAATCGGCCGTCACCCCAAACATATATAAGAGGCGGCTGGACTTCCCGTACAAGAAAATGATTCATCTAGGCTTTCCTTACAATAAAATTGCATCAATTCACGTCCAAAACCCTAGTCAAATTCGGACTGGTTTTATCCGAACTTTTCAAAACGGTTCGGTTTACAACCTGGCTGCACCTTGCGGGTCATGTTTGAGGCAGTAAACGACCTCGGATGGAAACGAGTCCAAAAGCAATCTTGACCGTTTCAACGAGACGAAAAACTTTCATGTTGAACAATTTTTTATCAGAGGTCATCTTGAGGGTCAAATAGCTCGCGCAAAACGTACTGTGACGCAAAACATCCGTCCCTCGCGCTACCCATCAGACATGGCGTCTGATGGGGCGCGCCACACTTCGCCTCCTGGCAGGGCTACATTTCGATGGCTCTAACTTTTGCATACGAACTCGGATTTGAACGATTTCTATATCAAAATTGATCGTTTCGACGAGACGAAGACAATCCATGTAGATCATTTTTCCATACGAGGCTGTCTTGAGGGCGTAATGAGCCGAATAGTGTTTTGAATACAAAATCTCAGTATTTCAAACACAACTTCGGCCTTCGAGATGAGATCGGATGGTGATGACCCAAACTTCAAAGATGTTTATCTCGACAACACGGAACTTTTTTATGTAGATCACTTCTTCATTTGAGGACATATTAATTAAGTTCTTGACCATGCCAAAATCTGGTGTCAACACATGCCCCCCTGTTTTTCGGCAAAGCTAGCGTGCCGAAAAATAACTTGTACCATGTTTGTTCTCAGGACGATGTCAACACTCCATCGACCATTTACAGTTTCTTAGGGCGATAATTATATATCGGCCATGTTTATGCTAAGGGCGATAGTTATTTATCGGCCATGTCTTTCTTAGGACGATAGTGAATATATCGGCCATTGCCTATCTAGGCTTCTTGCCACACACTTGGGTGATATTTCTTTAAATATTTGCCGTTGAGAGCTCGAGGTAATAATATGCCTTGTACGGATTCCACCAGATATGAGTTTCCGGGAACCACTCTTGTAATCTTAAAAGGACCTTCCCAACTTGAAGACCACTTCCCGAATTTTCTATCTTTTGAACCAATTGGTAGAATCACCTTCCACACAAGATCGCCAACTTGAAAATTCTTCAACTTGACCTTCTTATTGTAAGCTCTTGCCACCCTCAACTTATCTCTCTCTATGGCATTCAAAGCAGACAAACGTTTATCGGCGACTTCATCAATATTGTCCATCATCAAGTTATAGAAGTCCACCGCCGATAAATCATTTTGTTTGGCTATTCTCAAAGCATTCAAATTCACTTCCACTGGTAAAACGGCCTCCTGACCATATACGAGCTCATATGGAGTCACCTTTGTAGCACCATGCCTTGAGATCCTATGTGCCCATAAAGCTTCGGACAATAGCTCATGCCATCTCCTTGGATTATCCTCAATCTTCTTCTTGATGAGCTTGATTAATATTTTATTACTAGAATCAGCTTGTCCATTGGCTTGGGTATAATATGGAGAGGAATTGAGCAACTTTATCTTATATGATTCGGCAAATTCGTTGACTTGATGTGACATAAAGGATGAACCTTGATCCATAGTTAATGTTTGGGGAATGCCGAATCTATGAATAATATGCTCAGTTATGAATTGAATTACCTCTGTATGCGTCATATTTTTGAGTGGTATTGCTTCAGACCATTTAGTGAAATAATCAGTCGCCACCAACACGAACCGATGCCCCTTTAAAGAAGAAGGATGAATCTCTCCAATAAAGTCTAATCCCCAACCTCTAAAAGGCCACAGCTTGATAATAGGATGTAACATAGCAGCGGGAGCCAACTGAATATCACCAAACTTTTGACAAGCTTCACACCTTTATAATACCGGAAGCAATCATTAACCATCGTCGGCCAATAAAACCCAGCACGTCATAATAGTCATTTCATCTTGGGAGCCGACTGATGAGTGCCACAAATACCTTCATGGACCTCTCCCATAGCAACTCTCGCTTGGTCCTCGTCCAAGCACTTTAAAAGAACATCATCAACCGTTCGGCGATAGAGACCATCATCTCTCATTGTGTATTTGAAAGCCATACGCCGAACAGTCCTGTCCACCCTTTTACTAGGATCACACAAATAATCAATAATGGGTTTCCTCCAGCCTTGACTTTCTCCTGCATTAAATTTTTCATTAGTGGCCGAAACGGTGGGCTCCGGTTCGGCCTCCCCTACGTTGGCAAGACTAGACATCGGCCTTTGAGAAATATGAAACATGCCACGATCAACATGATAGCCGGATGCTTGTTGTGCCAACTCATTTGCTCTCCAATTGTCATGTCTAGATATATGAGCAATGCTAAAATAATCCAAATCTGAAATTATATCTAGACATTTATCAAGATAAACATTAAGTGATTCGTCAAAACATTGAAAAACTTTGGATATTTGTTGCACTACTAATAACGAATCACCAAAAGCCTCAATATGTGTAGCACCTATGGCAAGCAACATCTCTAAGCCGAATAACAATGCTTCATATTCGGCTTGATTATTTGTGCAAAAGTATTCTAAGCGGCATGAGGCTTCAAAAACAGCACCATGAGGAGATATATAAACAATACCAACACCTTGGCCATTGCTACACACTGAACCATCAAAATATAATCTCCATGGTACTAATGAGACAAGGTTTATATCAATATCATGCTTGTCATCAATCCGATGCTCAACAATAAAATTAGCAACAATTTGGCCTTTCATGGATTTCAGAGATTCATAAGCCAAATCATATTCAATTAAAGCATAAGCCCACTTGCCAATTCTACCACTAAGAATTGGCCTATGCAACATGTATTTGATGACATCAGTTTGACAAGCTATAATGCAAGTACTAGGCACTAGATAATGTCTCAATTTTGTGCAAGCATAATATAAGCATAAGCATAGTTTCTCAATGAATGTATACCTTGTCTCGGCGTCCAATAACCGTCGGCTCAAATAAGTAATAGCATGCTCCTTTCCTTCGGTCTCTTGAGTCAAAACAGCACCAATAACACCTTCTTCCGCTGCAATGTAAAGTCTAAATGGCTCCCTGTGCCTGGGCGCTTTCATAACCGGAGGAGTGCACAAATATTTTTTAATCATATCAAATGCCTCTTGCTGTTTTGCCCCCCAAGTAAAATCAACATCATTCTTTAACCGAAGGATAGGAGTAAATGCATCAACCTTCCCTAATAGATTGGCTATGAACCTCCTCAAATAATTGACCTTGCCAAGGAATTTTTGCATATCTCTCTTGCATGTTGGAGCCCCTACTTTCTGTATAGCTTCTATCTTTTTGGGATCAATTTCCACGCCATCTTCATGAATAATGAAACCCAGAAACTTCCCAGCCGATACACCAAAGGCACACTTCAAAGGATTCATTTTCAGCCCATATTTATTCATTCTTTCAAAAGCCAAACGCAAATCGGCTAAGTGAGATTCAAAAGCATCCGATTTGACAACAATATCATCAATATAAACCTCAAGTATAACACCAAGTAAATCATGAAAAATTAAATTCATAGCCCTTTGATACGTGGCACCGGCATTTTTTAATCCAAAGGTCATCACTGTCCACTCAAATAAACCAAGAAAACCGGGACATCGAAAAGCCGTTTTGGACATGTCCTCTTCGGCCATAAAAATCTGGTTATACCCCGCATTACCATCAAGAAAGCTAATGACCTTATGTCTAGAAGCATCATTAATAAGCATATCGGCTATTGGCATGGGATACTCATCTTTAGGTGTAGCTCTATTCAAATCTCTGAAATCAATGCACACCCTCAACTTGCCAAAGCCTTTCTTCTCTACTGGTACAATGTTAGAAATTCACTCGGCATACATGCAAGGTCTAATAAAATTAGCTTTAAGCAAACGACCGATCTCTTTCTTGATCCGGTCATACGTTTTTGGATTAAACTTTCTGGCCGATTGCTTGTATGGTCTAAAACCGGCCTTTATAGGTAACCGATGCTCAACTAGCTCTCGGCTTAAACCCGGCATCTCATGATATTCCCATGCAAAGCAACAAACATATTCTTTCAATAGCTCGATCAACTTAGCCTTATGATCGGCTCTTAAATTTTCGTTTATAAATGTCGGCCTAGGAATTGAACCATCTCCTATATCTATCTCTTCTAATGGATCGGCCGATGTAAAACCTTGTCCTAACTTATCCATGTCATCTAACTCCTCTATGGACTCATACATATCGTTCTCATTGGACCGATATTTTACAAGACGCTTTTGTAACCACTCTGAGTTAGGATCCATTTAAATACATCATACCTTGGAGCCGATTATCGCCAACTAGCTTTAAAGAAACGGGCACAAAACCACTTTTTGTGGCGCTAAGAAAATCATATTCTGATAAGTCACGCCCCGTCAAGCAAGTAGCATTGGGATGTTGCCAATCCACCGATGCATCGGCCAAAGCAACACAAGCCGAATTATCCGCATGAATGACTTCTACTTCATCATCAACCCATTGAATCAAAAACTGGTGCATAGTAGATGGCACGCATTGGTTCGCATGAACCCAATCGCGGCCTAATATCACATTGTCGTTACCTTGCACCTCGGCGACAAAGAATGCGGTAGCCAAAGTTTTTCTTCCCACCGTAAGCTCCACATACATCACACCTTTGGCTTCAGTTTTTGCTTTGCCTTCAAATCCATTAAGCACCATGTTGGTCTTTATTAACTCTTCATCACGCAGCCCCAATTTTTTGAAGACCGAATATGGCATAAGATTCACCACAGCACCACCATCGACAAGCATTCTAGCAACCGGCGATCCATTAATATGACCTTTAAGGAACAATGGCTTCAAGTGCGTCACCGGTTCTTTTGGCTTCTCGAATATAGCATTTTTAGGACCAAAATCTAGCTGAGCTACTTCCCCTTCTTCATCTATAGCACGAAATTCAGCGGGTAAGTAATACACCATATTAATATCCATACCTTCATGAACTGGTGTAGACTCATAATCAAGCATTTCATCTCCTTCCGCAAGCATGTCCACTGACTCCGAAATATCTTCAAGGGAAGAGGAAGTAGTAGGCAAAGTGGACGATGTAATAGTAGCCGCATCGTCCTCCATTGGTGGTGTAGGTGTTGCTATGATCAATGCAGAAGCTGCAATGTTTTTCTTTTGCTTTGGCCTCCACACTTGTTTTGGGGGTACCATGGGACGACTTTCATTGAATAATTTATCCCTTAGCTTTTCTGCTTCTTGTTCCTCCTTCTCATGACTTCTCATGCGCTGCAATCTCCTTTTTTGCGCCTTGGTCAAACCGGAAGGACACCACTTAGGCTGAGTATATTTTGGATCCCTCGACTTGGCCTTGCTTATGCTAGCTTCCTGATCATTAGCCATGGGGCCTTGCTGGACCGCAGCCACATCTTTACTAGAATCAGCCGAATTATCAACAATAATCGGCTCTTTGATTATCAATTCTTTAGTGCCTATCATAATAGTTTCACCACTAGCATTCTTCTCCTTTTGCTTGCTAGGCTCTGAAATTTCAGCACTTGGTGATTTGGCACGCCACACTTGCCAGTTGACCCTTTTTTGATTATCTTGCATTGGTCGATTGACACCATTGTTCAAACGGCCTCGTGTGGGATAAGAAAGTCTCTCATGAATGGGCCTCCTTGGTTCTGCCCAACCCGGATGAAAAGCATAAGGGGCCATTGGGGGCTGCCCCCATTCCCCATTGAAGCCTCCCATGTAGTATGGCGCATAGGGGGGCGGCACCATCCATGGTCCTGGTGCCCATGACCCACATGGCCTTGCGTGATGATGAGATTCTTCCCTCGGAGGTGATCTCAAGCGCTTCAAATTTAATGACCAGTTAGAGCTAGAACCGGACGCTTGATTGGCATACTTCGACAACAGCATATCAAAAGTTGGCTTGATTCTCTTGCGCTGCACTTTAGCTTCATTCGTCTTCCACTTGCCAACCTCTGGACTCTTGGGCTTAACAAATTTGACATGAGTGTTCTCTTGCACTTGTGGTTGCCCCCCGAGTGTAGGATTCTTGATGGTGATTTTGATTATCTCCTTGCCACCGGGTTGCTTGTCAAGCACAACCTGTCTCCTCAAGACCTTGTCGCCCTCCTTGTCTTTCCTAGGCTCACCAACAATGACATTAGCTTTATTAGCAGATTCGGCAACCTCCGGCCGAATGAGTACTTTCTTCCCCTCCAACTCCATGGTATTCATTGGAAATGGTTGTTTATCAACTTGCATCTCAGAAAAGTTCAATCGTCCGTCATTAATGGCCGATCGTATCTGCCGTCGAAAAACATTGCAATCATTAGTAGCATGAGAAAAAGAATTATGATACTTGCAATAAGCGCGCCGTTTCAGCTCTTCAAACGGCGGTAAAGTATGAGATATTCTAATAATCTTAGCCTGCAGCAAAGCATCAAATATTCTATCACACTTAGCAATGTTAAAAGTAAACTTCATCTCTTCATCACGATTCTTATGAATCGGTTTCAGATCATTGCAAGTAAAGGGTTTGGCCTTAGACGGCCAAACAAATTCAGTAGCAAAAACATCACCCTCATCGTCCGAGTGATCACTATCATATTCCACCATATTCATCTTTGGACGATCGGTTTTGTATCTATGCACTTCTCTGAGGTCTTTGCTTCGGCTTTCCTGAGCCAAAGCCCTTTGTAAGACTTGGTTGATATTTAAGAACTCATACCCTTCTAGCTTTTCTCTAATGGGAGTCCTCAAACCACTCAGCACTAGGTCTGCTAAGTCTCTCTCGGTTATCACCAAACTAAAACACCGGTTTTTTGTTTCTCTGAATCTCTTGACGTAATCAGAGACCGATTCATCATGCTTCTGTTTAACCGATGTTAGATGTGACAACTTGAGTTCGTTGTCGCCGCTATAAAAGTGATCATGAAACTTCTGCTCTAGCTGCGACCAAACCCGAATGGAACCATGTGGTAAAGAAGAAAACCATGAAAATGCGGTACCAGTTAATGATAAAGGAAATAAACGCACTTTCAATTCATTCAATGAGCCTGCCTCACCCAATTGTGCTAAATATTGACTAACATGCTCCCATGTGGTTTTTGTGCCTTCTCCATTAAATTTAACAAAATTTGGAATTTTATATCCTGGAGGGCACTGGATGGCATCAAAGTACTCGGGGTACGGCTTTTGGTAAATCCGATTCCGAGGTAACTCAACTCCAAAATTCTCTCGAAGCATCTTAGCCATCTCCTCTCTAAGATTAGCTAGACCATCATCCATCGTGGACGATGAAGCTTGTGGCAGTGGCATAGGAGGAGTAGGGTTACTAGCTGTAGGTAGGAATTGTGGCATGTATGTCGACCCATAATTTAGTAGTGGTCGAGTGGTTGTAGCTGTAGGTAGGGTTTGGTTCGGCGTTGCCACCGACCTGGCATGCTTATAATAGGGTTGATGGGTGCAGTCACAATCTGATTTGTTTGGGTAGGATAATAAGCCATCGGCACGGGAGGCGCCGATGCAATAGGTAAAGCCAGATTAGGGTTTTGCACACTAGCAGCTACACCATCATTACCACTAGACGATTGAGATGTATTCTTCTGAGCATTAGTATTTTCTATGAAAGTTTGATAGACTAGATTGTTACCATCAGCAATACGACTTTCAATCTCAGCCCACTGCTCAGGAGAAAAGGCAGTACTTACAGAGGGTTTAACCTGCTCGGCTTGAAGAGGAGGGAACTTGATTTCTTCAATCGGAGTGATGTTGCCTTGGCGATCCTTCTTGAACTTTGCAAGGAACTCCTGCAAGTCCTTCTCCTCGCGCGCCTTCTTGTACTCCTCATAGACTTGGCGATGATCGGCCGATATCTCATCAAGACTGGGCTTAATGATGTTATCGGCGTCTACCTCAGATGGCTTGGGAAGATCAGACATGGTGGATGATAAGGATTGATCTTGATTCCCCAGTGGAGTCGCCAAAAAGTGTGTTCGCACACGAACACGTCACGTGTACCCTCGACGCCGGGGGTGATGCACCGCAGCTCACGTCGAAGGAGTCTCACCGGAAGCACGATTCGCAAGTCGACCGGCGAGAGCTTTTGAGGACCTGAAACCCTACACTCCCGGGAGGGACCCCGTCGGGGAGTGCAGCGGCTATGGGCTGCCCTAGGTCGGTCAAGCCGCCCCTAGAGCCTCGCGGTCCGCAGCTCTCCAACACGAAGAACAACGAAGGACGAGGGAGCAAGAACGAGGGAGGGACAAGACGTAGATGAAAAAGCTGTAGATGTGTTTGCAATTGTGTGTTGTTCAATCGGCCGTCACCCCCAACATATATAAGAGGCGGCTGGACTTCCCGTACAAGAAAATGATTCATCTAGGTTTTCCTTACAATAAAATTGCATCAATTCACGTCCAAAAACCTAGTCAAATTCGGACTGATTTTATCCGAACTTTCCAAAACGGTTCGGTTTACAACCTGGCTGCACCTTGCGGGTCATGTTTGAGGCAGTAAACGACCTCGGATGGAAACGAGTCCAAAAGCAATTTTGACCGTTTCGACGAGACGAAAAACTTTCATGTTGAACAATTTTTTATCAGAGGTCATCTTGAGGGCCAAATAGCTCGCGCAAAACGGACTGTGACGCAAAACATCCGTCCCTCGCGCTACCCATCAGACATGGTGTCTGATGGGGCGCGCCACACTTCGCCTCCTGGTAGGGCTACATTCTGATGGCTCTAACTCTTGTATACGAACTTGGATTTGAACGATTTTTATATCAAAATCGATCGTTTCGACGAGACGAAGACAATCCGTGTAGATCATTTTTCCATACGAGGCTGTCTTGAGGGTGTAATGAGCCGAATAGTATTTTGAATACAAAATCTCAGTATTTCAAACACAACTTCGGCCTTCGAGATGAGATCGGATGGCGATGACCCAAACTTCAAAGATGTTTATATCGACAATACGGAACTTTTTTATGTAGATCACTTCTTCATTTGAGGACATATTAATTAAGTTCTTGACCGTGCCAAAATCTGGTGTCAACAGTAGTCCCTGATTGATTCGATTTTTTTTCTTTGCAACATTCTGGACGTTTTATACTCTGAACTTAATAACAGGCAAAGAACGTTGAGTTGCTCTTTGCTGTGACACGGATGATTAACAGGTCAAATGGATGACTTTGCCTATTCGACCGACCCCTGAATCATGGAGCACCATCTTGACTCAACGCAGGAGCCATCCCCTCCCACTCATCTGGTCTAGATCGACCTGGGGATTCTGGTTCTGGGGCAACAACTGGACGACCCATCATCCCATGAAGTCAATGGAACTGGTCCTGGGTATATATTTCAAAATGAAGCCTACATGATCAATCGGTTTCTTCCTTGCAAATTACCCAAATCCATCACAGCCAGTCTTGACTCTGCAGCTAGCACATTTTTTTTTAAAGGAGGAGGACCCCCGGCCTCTGCATCTGGACGATGCATACGGCTACTTTATTAATTATTCTCACAAGACCTTATAAAGTCATACAACAATAAGACTAAAGCTACCGTCTAAGCAACAACTGTCGCTACACCTATCCAATTAATGAAGGGACGCTGATAGCCTGGACCTAATACCAAACAGACATCGCAGTCAGACCTAACATCTAAGACCTGAGGTCCCAACCAGGACGCCTGTCGGGTATGGGCACCCACTAGTCCGGCGTGCTCCTCAACCAGGACGCCTGCCGGGTATGAAGCTGGCGCAACCACTTGCCACCAATCCATCTTCAGAGCTGTACTGATGCATCAACCTTACCCGGTCTAGCTGCCGCTGACGCCACCACGATGCCAGACAGTGTCGACCTCCTGCGCGTGTCCATCACCACACATCTGACGCCAAGCCTCCGCTGCTCCATGCCGCTAAGAGCCGCTGCCATGAATATGTAGAACGAAACACCGCTCCACCGAAGAAGCCATCCGTTGGTCCCTCGAGCCCGAGTGTATCTCCAAGAATGCCGCCCCCAAGGGGGTAACGACACATAAATGCCGCCGTCATCCGATCAATTGATCTAGGGTTCTCCGGAGGTATTCGGTGGGTGTGGGATTTGTACCTCGATGATGCCTTCATGAAGGAAACGATGATAAGGGCATCGTCATCACCGGCTCCGGCTAACGACCGAAAACCAGATTTTCACCCGGATCTGTCCCAAGGAATCCACCCGACAACCTGTGCACCGTCTCGACCGCCTTCAAAGCCCCGATCTAGCCACCTAGATCCGGCGACCAACCGCAACAGCAGTGCCACCGTAGGAGTCCTGGCGCACCTGCCACTGCCAAAGTGTGCCTCCAGTGGAGCCTGGGAGGAGGGCTCCCACCCCACCTCGCCAAACCGCGAGAGCCGCCGAGATGGATCCCGTGCGCTCGTCACTGTCTCTGATCCGAACCAGTCTGCAACCAGATCGCCATCACAGATCCGCCTTGAACAGGGACTGCACCACGCCATGCCGCCGCGGGAAGCCCGAGCTTCACCCGCCACCACCATCCAGAGCCGCCGCCCCGGGATCTAGACAGAACATCGCCGCTGCCACCGGCTTTGTTCCGCCGCCGCCGACCGGCCACTGCGATCTCCGCCACCATGCCGCCGACGGATCTGGGCGAGGATATCCATCCTCCCCGAGGGCACACGCCGCAGCCTCTTCTCCGTGTACCTCCGGTCGCACGGGAAGCCGCCGTGGCCGCGTGCCCACCCCTCGCTGGATGCCGCGCACGTGCCGCCCCGCCCCGGCGAAGGCCGCCGCCACGAGGAGACCTGCACGCAGTCGCCACACGACAAGACGGCGACCCATCTGCAGCCGTGCCATCAGGCCCGCCTCCGTCAAGATCGTCGCCGCCGCGTCGCCAGGATCCGCACGCCCCGGC
>NC_041393.1:488997858-488998898 GCF_002162155.2 Triticum dicoccoides
CCGCGGGGGGCTTTGCCCCGGCGGCTCTGGGGAAGGGGAGGAGGGCGAGGGCGAGCGGCAGGAGGTGGCGGCGCCGCCCGAGTCACCCGCGGGAGGGGCGACGCGGGGGCTAGGGTTGGATGTCCTATGACATATGGATCTCTTTCTTATTTCGACATGGACTGCTGGTATATCTCTCATTTCTTTTTTCTTGGGTGAAGGTATATCTCTCATTTCATTAGTGCGCTTGTTGACTAGCTCTCAGACTCCCGTGTTGAATTGGGCTCCTGGGATCCGCGAACACGTGAACAGATACACTACCATAGTTTTACATTAGCTCGAAGAAAGTACCAATCGATACATGGAGTACCGTGAAATGCACTGCTGTACGTATTACAGTAGTTTCTTGGCAATTAGCAATGTGCACCTACGTACTCCTACTTACTTTAGTTGAAGGATCGACTAACCGCGTAAATCGAGATGCAGGAAGGTTCGAAGAAAGCATCCAACGGAGAGGTTCAACACACGCGACACAAGTATCAAAGTCAAACTCAAATCACACATAGTACCACTTACCCCTGTTTCTTCTCGGGGCGAATCACACATTCCTTTGGCTTAAATTTCATTAATCTGGTCGAGAAGTTGACGTCTTTCCCATTAACTAGAGATCGTGCCGGCTGTTTCTTATGTATGCTTAGGTAAGATGTTTAGTGGAGGTGTTTAAAAAAACGGTGTTTTCTTAAGCATCAATGCTTATTTGTAGAGGATAGACTTTTAATTTGGCATCTCTTTTGTAGGAGTAAAACACTGATGCTTAAGAAAAACATGATTTGTTTTACTAAACACATCTCTAAGCAACTTGCATGAAGATCAACAGACCGTGGGTTGTTCCCCTCTCGAGTCGCTCCCGCGAGCGACCGGAGGGCATCCCTAGCACCGCTGGCAGCGGCCCCTCCTCCCACCTCAACCCCTTGGCGTCGGCGGCGGCGGGATCTCCTCTCCCCTCAGCTGTTGGAGGCTGGCACGGGCGGGCGTTCTCTAGCTGGTGGTGGCGCGGGGAC
>NC_041393.1:488999212-489029915 GCF_002162155.2 Triticum dicoccoides
CCTGCTGTGCCTGGATGCAGCGTGGGGGGCCGTGCGGGGCGCATCTGGGGTGGTCGTGTGGTCTCGATCTGATACGGCCAGATCTGGCCGGCCACTCCTCGATGGCGCGTAGCTCTTCTCCAACGATGGCGGCCAAACTTGGCTAGGGATCCCCTCTGGTGGCAGGTTCTGGTTTCGATTGGGGCTCTTCGTGGCTTCGAGTTGGTTGGCACGGTGGTTGCACAGGTCGTTGGCGTCGTCGCGACACGACGGTTGGCGGTCGATTGCAGGGTGTGGGTGGTGGTGGCGCCTCCCTTCTTCCGGGCGCGGCCAACGAGATGGCCAGGACTTGGGACTCGTGCTTGGGCGGATCAGATTTGGGCCCTAGGCGAGTCGGAGCTCCCGCTCTGGGTAGGCGATGGTGGGCCCGGTCCGGGTGGTGCCCGTTAGCGAAGAGGCATCAGCTCGTTTGTAGGTGGCTCGTTTCGACCTTCAGTACCTCTCATCGTCGTCTGGTCACTACCTTCGTCGAAGGGTTGGCCCTCCCCCGGCTGCAGTCCATCGCTCGTCTCGCGCCCGGCAGCAGGACCGAGTTCGTCTCGCGCCCGGTAGCAGGATCGACCCCGTCTCGTACCCGTTAGCAGGATCAAGCTCGTCTCGCGCCCGGTGCCGCAGGACGGGTCGACGGAGGTTGATTTTGTCCAGCCTATTGGGTTCCGGCGATGGGGGCCGCCTAGTATCTTTGGTTGGGGTAGTGGTGTGTCTCGGGTGAGCTGGTGTCAAGGTCTTGGATGCGGGGGCGGCAGCCCTGGTGGTGGGTTCCGCGGTGCTCATGGGCAGAGCCCGTGGCTTGGTGCTGCCCGGTGGCAATGGTCAAGTCGGCGGCGTGGTTGCCGGGGTGTGGCGTTTGGTAGCGGTGAGTGTTGGCCGAGGTGAAAACATGATCTATCTTCGGATGGACCGGTGGCGACGAAGCATGTTCCCATCTTGAAGGCTTCGTTGCTACTCTCATTGCCCGTCGTGTTGCTCCAGGGGAAACTCTGATTCTCTGGTCGGGCGGTGGCGGCACTCTGGTGCTGCAACCTTCCTGAAGGCGCCGCCTTGGAGCACACGGTTCGTCGTATGCGGCTTCATCTCTTCGCAGTGGCGTGTTCATGGTTGAGAACTCCGGTTGCTCTTGTAGTACTAGAGATGGTACTGTTGCTACGCTTAGCGCCTATATATCCTTCCTTGGGTGTGTGCGTGTGTTGTGATGGCATGCGTTGTACTTGAACCGTGGATGGTCGTTGTTTTATATATAAAGCGGGGTGAAAGCCTTTTTTCGTAAGCAACTTGCGTTGTACAAGGCCTTAGAAGCAGTTGGCGGCCTTTGGCGAGGTAGTGTTGGACGTGACCGGATCTAGCCGCTGCTCGAGGTGGTGGTGGTGGAGCAGTGGATTCCGGATCTAGTCGGGATGGGGTGGAAGGTGGCGATGGTCATTAGCCACGGCGGGTTGGTGCAGTTCGACGGTGACTCATCGAACTGCGGACGACGGCGCACATGAGAAGTTGGTGGCAGCACGACAGTGTGGGTGGAGTCGGGAGGGAGAAAAGACGGAAAGGCGAAGAAGAGAGGAGGATGGCGCGAGAGGTGCTCATCGACAGCGACCGGTGGCGATTAGGATCTGCGTCCGATTTGATTCAGTATGGTTTATACGGTTTATGGTTTATACGTTTTTTATACTTTGGTTCATACAATTTTACACATAAATATGGTTTGGGTTCGGTAATAACCATTTATTTTCGATTCGGATTCTATAATAACTAAGGTTTACGCGAATTTTTAAGTCAACACGTAACTTTTCCCCGTGTAAATACATGATATATATCATAATGAGGAACAAGCAATTAGAAATGAATAAAGAAGGGAATCACGTAAACTGAAGCACTAAATGGACTAAAAAGTATTGTCCTATGGCAGTCCATTACGCTTTTGAACCCAAAAAAAGATCTCAATTTTGAAGGAAATATGCCCTAGAGGCAATAATAAAGTTATTATTTATTTCCTTATTTCATGATAAATGTTTATTATTCATGCTAGAATTGTATTAACCGGAAACATAATACATGTGTGAATACATAGACAAACATAGTGTCACTGGTATGCCTCTACTTGACTAGTTCATTGATCAAAGATGGTTATGTTTCCTAACCATAGACATGTGTTGTCATTTGATTAATGGGATCACATCATTAGGAGAATGTTGTGATTGACTTGACCCATTCCATTAGCTTAGCACCCGATCGTTTAGTATGTTGCTATTGCTTTCTTCATGACTTATACATGTTCCTGTAACTATGAGATTATGCAACTCCCGTTTACTGGAGGAACACTTTGTGTTCTACCAAACGTCATAACGTAACTGGGTGATTATAAAGGAGTACTACAGGTGTCTCCAAAGGTACATGTTGGGTTGGCGTATTTCGAGATTAGGTTTTGTCACTCCGATTGTCAGAGAGGTATCTCTGGGCCCTCTCGGTAATGCACATCACTATAAGCCTTGCAAGCAACGTAGCTAATGAGTTAGTTACGGAATGATGCATTACGGAACGAGTAAAGAGACTTGCCGGTAACGAGATTGAACTAGGTATTGGATACCGACGATCGAATCTCGGGCAAGTAACATACCGGTGACAAAGGGAACAACGTATGTTGTTATGCGGTTTGACCGATAAAGATCTTCGTAGAATATGTAGGAGCCAATATGGGCATCTAGGTTCCGCTATTGGTTATTGACCGAGAATAGTTCTAGGTCATGTCTACATAGTTCTCGAACCCGTAGGGTCCGCACGCTTAACGTTACGATGACAGTTTTATTATGAGTTTATAAGTTTTGATGTACCGAAGGTTTTTCGGAGTCCCGGATGTGATCACGGACATGACGAGGAGTCTCGAAATGGTTGAGACATAAAGATTGATATATTGGATGACTATATTCGGACACCGGAAGTGTTCCGGGTGTTTTCGGAGAAAAACTGGAGTACCGGAGGGTTACCGGAACCCCCCCGGGAAGTAATGGGCCTTAATGGGCCCTAGTGGAGAGAGAGAGGGGCCGGCCAGGGCAAGAGGCGCGCCCCCTCCCCTTGAGTCCGAATAGGACAAGGAAGGAGGGGGCGGCGCCCCCCTTGCCTTCCCCCTCTCCCACTCCTTCCTTCCCCCTCCTTCTTGGAATAGGAAAGGGAGGGGGCAAACCTACTTGGAGTAGGTTTCCCCCTCCTAGGGCGCGCCTCCCCTTAGGCCGGCCCCCTCCTCCTCTCCCCCTTTATATACGGGGGAGGGGGTCACCCCATAGACACACAAGTTGATCTACGGATCGTTCCTTAGCCGTGTGCGGTGCCCCCCTCCACCATATTCCACCTCGGTCATATTGTCGCGGAGTTTAGGCGAAGCCCTGCGCCGGTAGAACATCATCATCGTCACCACGCCGTCGTGCTGACGGAACTCATCCCCGACGCTTAGCTGGATTGGAGCCCGGGGAACGTCATCGAGCTGAACGTGTGCTGAACACGGAGGTGCCGTACATTCGGTGCTTGGATCGGTCGATTCGTGAAGACGTACGACTACATCAACCGCATTGTCATAACGCTTCCGCTTAACGGTCTACAAGGGTACGTAGACAACACTCTCCCCTCTCGTTGCTATGCCATCACCATGATCTTGCATGTGCGTAGGAAATTTTTGAAATTACTACGTTACCCAACAGTGGTATCAGAGCCTAGGTTTTATGCGTTGATGTTATATGCACGAGTAGAACACAAGTGAGTTGTGGGAGATACAAGTCATACTGCTTACCAGCATGTCATACTTTGGTTCGGCGGTATTGTTGGATGAAGCGGCCCGGACCGACATTACGCGTACGCTTACGCGAGACTGGTTTTACCGCCATGCTTTGCACACAGGTGCCTAGCGGGTGTCAGTTTCTCTAACTTTAGTTGAATCGAGTGTGGCTACGCCTGGTCCTTGAGAAGGTTAAAACAGCACCAACTTGACGAACTATCGTTGTGGTTTTGATGCGTAGGTAAGAACGGTTCTTGCTCAGCCCGTAGCAGCCACGTAAAACTTGCAACAACAAAGTAGAGGACGTCTAACTTGTTTTTGCAGGGCATGTTGTGATGTGATATGGTCAAGACGTGATGAGATATAAGTTGTTGTATGAGATGATCATGTTTTGGTGAAGTTATCGGCAACTGGCAGAAGCTCTATGGTTGTCTCTTTGTTGCATAAGATGCAAGTGCCAAATAATTGCTTTACTTTATCTCTATGCGATAGCAATAGTTGCAAGAGCAATAGTTGGCGAGACGACCATGTGACGACACATTTATATAGATCAAGATGATGAAGATCATGGTGTCGTGCCGGTGACGATAGAGATCATGACAGTACTTTGGAGATGGAGATCAAAGGCGCAAGATGATCATGGCCATATCATGTCACATATTTTGATTGCATATGATGTTTATCTGTTATATATCTTATTCTGTTTTGTTTGACGGTAGCATTATAAGATGATCTCTCACTAAAAATTATCAAGAAGTGTTCTCCCTGAGTATGCACCGTTGCCAAAGTTCGTCGTGCCCAGACACCACGTGATGATCGGGTGTGATAAGCTCTACGTCCATCTACAACGGGTGCAAGCCAGTTTTGCACACGCGGAATACTCAGGTTAAACTTGACGAGCCTAGCATATGCAGATATGGCCTCGGAACACGGAGACCGAAAGGTCCAGCGTGAATCATATAGTAGATATGATCAACATAATGATGTTCACCATTGAAAGCTACTCCATTTCACGTGATGATCGGTTATGGTTTAGTTGATTTGGATCACGTGATCACTTAGAGGATTAGAGGGATGTCTTTCTAAGTGGGAGTTCTTAAGTAATATGATTATTGAACTTAAATTTATCATGAACTTAGTCCAGGTAGTATTTTGCAAATTATGTTGTAGATCAATAGCTTGCGTTGTTGCTTTCATATGTTTATTTTGATATGTTCCTAGAGAAAATTGTATTGAAAGATGTTAGTAGCAATGATGCGGATTGGATCCGTGATCTGAGGTTTATCCTCATTGCTGCACAGAAGAATTATGTCCTTGATGCACCGCTAGGTGACAGACCTATTGCAGGAGAAGATGCAGACGTTATGAACGTTTGGCTAGCTCAATATGATGACTACTTGATAGTTTAGTGCACCATGCTTAACGACTTAGAATCGGGACTTCAAAGACGTTTTGAACGTCATGGACCATATGAGATGTTCCAGGAATTGAAGTTAATATTTCAAGCAAATACCCGAGTTGAGAGATATGAAGTCTCCAACAAGTTCTATTGCAAAAAGATGGAGGAGAATCGCTCAACTAGTGAGCATGTGCTCAGATTGTCTGAGTACTTCAATCGCTTGAATCAAGTGGGAGTTAATCTTCCAGATAAGATAGTGATTGACAGAATTCTCTAGTCACCATCACCAAGTTAGTAGAACTTTGTGATGAACTACAGTATGCAAGGGATGACGAAAATGATTCCCGAGCTCTTCGTGATGCTGAAATCGACGAAGGTAGAAATCAAGAAAGAGCATCAAGTGTTGATGATTGACAAGACCACTAGTTTCAAGAAAAGGGCAAAGGGAAAGAAAGGGAACTTCAAGCAGAATGGCAAGCAAGTTGTCACTCCCGCGAAGAAGCCCAAAGCTGAACCTAAAGCCTGAAACTGAGTACTTCTACTGCAAAGGAAATGGTCACTGGAAGTGGAACTACTCCAAATATTTGGTGGATAAGAAGGATGGCAAAGTGAACAAGGGTATATTTGATATACAGGTTATTGATGTGTGCTTTACTAGTGTTTATAGTAGCCCCTGAGTATTTGATACTCATTCGGTTGCTAAGATTAGTAACTTGAAACATGAGTTACAGAATAAACAAAGACTAGTTGAAGGGGAAGTGACGATGAGTGTTGGAAGTAGTTCCAAGATTGATATGATCATCATCGCACACTTCCTATACTTTCGGGATTAGTGTTAAACCTAAATAAATGTTATTTGGTGTTTGCGTTGAGCATGAATATGATTTGATCATGTTTATTGCAATACAGTTATTCGTTTAAAATCAGAGAATAATTGTTGTTCTGTTTAAATGAATAAAACCTTCAATGGTCATACACCCAATGAAAATAGTTTGTTGGATCTCGATCGTAGTGATACACATATTCATAATATTGATGCCAAAAGATGCAAAGTTAATAATGATAGTGCAACTTATTTGTGGCACTGTCGTTTGGGTCATATCAGTATAAAGCGCATGAAGGAACTCCATGCTGATGGGTTTTTGGAATCACTTGATTATGAATCATTTGATGCTTGCGAACCGTGCCTTTTGGGCAAGATGACTGAAACTCCGTTGTTCGGAACAATGGAACGAGATACTGACTTGTTGGAAATAATACATACCGATGTATGCGGTCCAATGAGTGTTGATGCTCGTGGTAGGTATCGTTATTTTCTGACCTTCACAAGATGATTTGAGCAGATATGAGTATATCTACTTGATGAAACATAAGTCTGAAATAGTTGAAAGGTTCAAAGAATTTCAGAGTGAAGTTGAAAATCATCGTAACAAGAAAATAAAATTTCTACGATCTGATCGTGGAGGAGAATATTTGAGTTACGAGTTTGGTCTACATTTGAAACAATGCGGAATAGTTTCGCAACTCACGCCACCCGGAACACCACAGCGTAATGGTGTGTCCGAACGTCATAACCGTATTTTATTGGATATTGTACAATCTATGATGTCTCTTATCGGTTTTACCACTATTGTTTGGGGTTGTGCATTAGAGACAGCTGCATTCACGTTTAAAAGGGCACCATCTAAATCCGTTTGAGACGACACCGTATGAACTATGGTTTAGCAGTAAACCTAAGCTGTCATTTCTTAAAGTTTGGAGTTGCGATGCTTATATGAAAAAGTTTCAACCTGATAAGCTTGAACCCAAATCGGAGGAGTGCGTCTTCATAGAATACCCAAAGGAAACTATTGGGTACTCCTTCTATCACAAATCCAAAGGCAAAACATTCGTTGCTAAGAATGGATCCTTTCTAGAGAAGGAGTTTCTCTCAAAAGAAGTGAGTGGGAGGAAAGTAGAACTTGATGAGGTAATTGTACCTACTCCCTTATTTGAAAGTAGTTCATCACAGAAATATGTTCCTGTGACTACTACACCAATTAGTGAGGAAGTTAATGATGATGATCATGAAACTTTAGATTAAGTTACTACAGAACCTCGTAGGTCTTCCAGAGTAAGATCCGCACCAGAGTGGTACGGTAATCCTGTTCTGGAAGTTATGTTACTAGACCATGATGAACCTACGAACTATGAAGAAGCGATGGTGAGCCCAGATTCCGCAAAATGGCTTGAGGCCATGAGATCTGAGATAAGATCCATGTATGAAAACAAAGTATGGACTTTGATTGACTTGCCCAATGATCGGCGAGACATTGAGATTAAATGGATCTTCAAGAGGAAGACGGACACTGATAGTAGTGTTACTATCTACTAAGCTCGACTTGTTGCGAAAGGTTTTCAACAAGTTCAAGGTGTTGAATACGATGAGATTTTCTCACTCATATCGAAGCTTAAGTCTGTCTGAATCATGTTAGCAATTGCCATATTTTATGAAATCTGGCAAATGGATGTCAAAACTGCATTCCTTAATGGATTTTTTAAAGAAGAGTTGTATATGATGCAACCAGAAGGTTTTGTCGATCCGAAAGGTGCTAACAAAATGTGCAAGCTCCAGCGATCCATCAATGGACTGGTGCAAGCATCTCGGAGTTGGAATATGCGCTTTGATAAGTTGATCAAAGCATATAGTTTTAATACAGACTTGCGGTGAAGCCTGTATTTACAAGAAAGTGAGTGGGAGCACTACAACATTTCTGATAAGTATATGTGAATGACATATTGTTGATTGGAAATAATGTAGAATTTTTTCTGGAAAGCATAAAGAAGTGTTTGAAAGGAGTTTTTCAAAGAAAGACCTTGGTGAAGCTGCTTACACATTGAGCATCAAGATCTATAGAGATAGATCAAGACGCTTGATAAGATTTTTCAATGAGTACATACCTTGACAAAATTTTGAAGTAGTTCAAAATGGAACAATCAAAGAAAGAGTTCTTGCCTGTGTTGCAAGGTGTGAAGTTGAGTAAGACTCAAAACCCGACCATGGCAGAAAATAGAAAAGAATGAACGGTCATTCCCTATGCCTCAGTCATAGGTTCTATAAAGTATGCTATGTTGTGTACTAGACCTATTGTATACCTTGCTCTGAGTTTAGCAAAGGAATACAATTTTGATCTAAAAGTAGATCACTAGAACAGCGGTCAAGAATATCCTTAGTGAGGACTAAGGAGATGTTTCTCGATTATGGAGGTGATAAAAGAGCCAGTCGTAAAAAGTTACAATGATGCAAGCTTTTACACCAATCCAGATGACTCTAAGTCTCAATCTGGATATATATTGAAAGTGGGAGCAATTAGCTAGAGTAGCTCCGTGCAGAGCATTGTGGACATAGAATATTTGCAAAATACATATGGCTCTGAATGTGACAGACCCGTTGACTAAACTTCTCTCATGAGCAAAACATGATCATACCTTAGTACGCTTTGGGTGTTAATCACATAGCCATGTGAACTAGATTATTGACTCTAGTAAACCCTTTGGGCGTTGATCACATGACGATGTGAACTATGGGTATTAATCACATACAGATGTGAATATTGGTGTTAAATCACATGGTGATGTGAACTAGATTATTGACTCTAGTGCAAGTGGGAGACTGAAGGAAATATGCCCTAGAGGCAATAATAAAGTTATTATTTATTTCCTTATTTCATGATAAATGTTTATTATTCATGCTAGAATTGTATTAACCGGAAACATAATACATGTGTGAATACATAGACAAACATAGTGTCACTAGTATGCCTCTACTTGACTAGTTCATTGATCAAAGATGGTTATGTTTCCTAACCATAGACATGTGTTGTCATTTGATTAATGGGATCACATCATTAGGAGAATGTTGTGATTGACTTGACCCATTCCATTAGCTTAGCACCCGATCGTTTAGTATGTTGCTATTGCTTTCTTCATGACTTAGACATGTTCCTGTAACTATGAGATTATGCAACTCCCGTTTACCGGAGGAACACTTTGTGTGCTACCAAACATCACAACGTAACTGGGTGATTATAAAGGAGTACTACAGGTGTCTCCAAAGGTACATGTTGGGTTGGCGTATTTCGAGATTAGGTTTTGTCACTCCGATTGTCGGAGAGGTATCTCTGGGCCCTCTCGATAATGCACATCACTATAAGCCTTGCAAGTAATGTAGCTAATGAGTTAGTTACGGAATGATGCATTACGGAACGAGTAAAGAGACTTGCCGGTAACGAGATTGAACTAGGTATTGGATACCGACGATCGAATCTCGGGCAAGTAACATACCGGTGACAAAGGGAACAACGTATGTTGTTATGCGGTTTGACCGATAAAGATCTTCGTAGAATATGTAGGAGCCAATATGGGCATCCAGGTTCCGCTACTGGTTATTGACCGAGAATAGTTCTAGGTCATGTCTACATAGTCCTCGAACCCGTAGGGTCCGCACGCTTAACGTTACGATGATAGTTTTATTATGAGTTTATAAGTTTTGATGTACCGAAGGTTGTTCGGAGTCCCGGATGTGATCACGGACATGACGAGGAGTCTCGAAATGGTCGAGACATAAAGACTGATATATTGGATGACTATATTCGGACACCGGAAGTGTTCCGGGTGTTTTCGGAGAAAAACCGGAGTACCGGAGGGTTACCGGAACCCCCTCGGGAAGTAATGGGCCTTGATGGGCCCTAGTGGAGAGAGAGAGGGACCGGCCAGGGCAAGAGGCGCGCCTCCTCCCCTTGATTCCGAATAGGACAAGGAAGGGGGGAGGGGGCGGCGCCCCCCTTGCCTTCCCCCTCTCCTACTCCTTCCTTCCCCCTCCTTCTTGGAATAGGAAAGGGAGGGGGCAAACCTACTTGGAGTAGGTTTCCACCTCCTAGGGCGCGCCTCCCCTTAGGCCGGCCCCCTCCTCCTCTCCCCCTTTATATACGGGGGAGGGGGTCACCCCATAGACACACAAGTTGATCTACGGATCGTTCCTTAGCCGTGTGCGGTGCCCCCCTCCACCATATTCCACCTCGGTCATATCGTCGCGGAGTTTAGGCGAAGCCCTGCGCCGATAGAACATCATCATCGTCACCACGCCGTCATGCTGATGGAACTCATCCCCGACGCTTAGCTGGATTGGAGCCCGGGGAACGTCATCGAGCTGAACGTGTGCTGAACACGGAGGTGTCGTACGTTCGGTGCTTGGATCGGCCAATTCGTGAAGACGTACGACTACATCAACCGCGTTGTCATAACGCTTCCGCTTAATGGTCTACGGGGGTACGTAGACAACACTCTCCCCTCTCGTTGCTATGCCATCACCATGATCTTGCATGTGCGTAGGAAATTTTTGAAATTACTACATTACCCAACAAATTTCGGTTAATTCCGTTTAACCATATGGTTTTTGGTTTCTAACAAAAAACTAAATGCAAATGGTTTTTAGATTTTAATACTAAAGCTGAAACCGAAACTGAAACATAAAAACCAAATTTATGGTTCGGTTTGATTTTTTGTGTTTAGTTTTTGCTTTTCAGTTCGTTTTTTCACATCATGAGGTGGCGGGGTCACGCGAGCTGAGTGTCCTTTGCGACGAGCCTTCAAACGAAGTGAGAGAGAGAGAGGATGACCTGTCAATTTGAGGGTCTTCTTTGCCATGTCGGCATGGGACGGTCAAAATGAAGATGAGTCAGCATCAAGATCAGGTCAGACAAGAGGAGGGACGGAACTTGCCCACTTTCATCAGTTGGGATGCAAGTTCACCCGTTTTGATGTTAAGAGGCTAATTAGACTTCATCAAGAGTTGGGAGATGAAAAATATACTTTTTATTATGTGTTGATGTGGAAACATTCTCTCCCTCACATATTGGTCATCATGGGCCCATCAACCATGGCCGACCACATGCGAGTTCATCAAGATTTATTTGGCACGTTGGATTTGATACCACTTGTTACACAATCCTGCGTCCACTAGCCAGTGTTCTCGACCCATATATACAAACCAGACTCAATTAAAGAGGAACATGGACAGATGAGGCCTTATACAATGCAAGCTATTTAGGGGAGGTGCTTAGTTAGGCGTCTCTCCTGTAGAAATAGGCATCGGTGATTCATAAAAACCCAGTTTATTTTTCTAAACACCTTCCTAAGCACCAAGCATTGTACAAGCCTACAAGGTCTGAGAGGGTACGAAATACCAGCCTCATAGAAAGGGAAATCCTCGTTCTAACTCCTGAGTCGTGCGGTGGCTTTATAATATAAAGCGAGGCGAAAGCCTTTTTTGGTAACTCCTGAGTCGTGTTGTGCTTCGTCCCAAGAAATACCACGCGAAACGAGAAGAGTGGGTCGAAAAATCTAAAACTTAGGGCGCCTTGCTTTTCAACGGCCTTTTGGTCCCTTGGAATCCGTCGCCTGGCGTGAGTTGCTTGACTGTGTTCTCCACGAGCCAATGGTGGATGGTGGCCCTGACCTGGTGCGCTGGCGCCTTGAGCCTTCGGGTCAATTCTCCACCAAGTCGCTATACCTGGCCATCGCCCCATCTTCCCCCCTACCCCTATCGATGGTGTGGTCCATCCGCCTGCCCCTGAAGATCCGTATCTTCATGTGGCAATAGATTCGCGGTCGGGTCCTGTTCGGGGTGGAGGTGCGCAAGCGAAATGGCCCGGGTACTGGCATCTGCCCGCTCTGCGGGGTCCCCGAAGACTCAAACCACATTTTCTTCTCCTGCGTGTCCGCCCAGTTCCTCTGGAGCTGTTTTCGTGAAGCGGTCGGTGGAAATTGGTGCCACACCAACTTCCCGGACTTATTTGCTGAACTCCAGATGTCCCCCGTGACTTCTCGCCACATTAGGTGGCTTGATGAAATGATCTAGATGGCGACTAGAGGGGGGGGGGTGAATAGGAGTTTTAAAACTTTTACGGATTTGGCTTTATCCTAATGCGGAATTAAACTAACGGATACTTTTCAAGCACAAATCCCAAAAATGCTAGGCTCAACTAAGTGCACCAACAACCTATGCTAAACAAGATAGGCAATTAAGCAAACTAGCAAGCACAAACTATATCACAAGATATGGAAATGAAGGAACAACTAAGCAATTCAACTATCACAAGATATATCAATATGGGCAAGTATGAATTGCGGAAAGTAAAGGGTGTGGGTATGAGATAACCACAAGTGAGTTGGGGACGCGGATTTATCCCAAAGTTCACACTCGTGAGAGTGCTAATCTCCGTTAGAGCGGTGCCGTAGCCAAAGCTCCGGGGCGTCACCAAGTGACTCACCGTATTCTCCCTTTCGAGTCACCCCAACGGATGAGCCTCGATTCACTCGGGGTTGGTCTTGAAGGCGACCACCACACCTTTACAAACCTCTCCGGAGCACACCACAACCACGAAAGCTTCCGGAGGAACTTGGCCACCTAGGCCACTTGAACACCCTTCCTCGGAGCACACCACAAAAGGAAGCTTCCGGGAGAACCTTGGCCACATAGGCCTCTTCACAATCTTCTCAATATATCACCAAACCGTCTAGGAGGCGAAGCCTCCAAGAGTAATAAACTCACGGGCTCTCACACGAACAAATCGATGCGGGGAGCTCAAACCAATGCAACAAATGCAATGCAAGGTCAAGCAACAAATGCTCTACTCACTCTCTCAATCTCACAAGATGCAACTCAAGAAAGTGGGAGATTGAAGAGAGGGGATGCAATGGAGGAAATCAACAAATGACTCCAAGATTCATCCACAAATCACCCTTCACTTAGAAGGGAGATAGGGGTTTGGGAGATGTGGTAAGAGGCTCAAAATGATGTTTAGAATGTGAATGAACAACCCCCAAACCGGAGGGGGGGAAGGGCTCTTTTATAGCCAACTTCCAAAACTAGCCGTTGGGGCTCCAACGGACACTTCCTGGACACCCCGTGCCCACGGGAGTTTAGACCCCGTGCCCACGGGGTCCCATGCGCACGGTACAGGCCCGTGTGCATGGGGGCCCCGTGCCCACGGGGGTCAAAACCCCGTGTCCACGGGGTACCCAGAACAGCCTGCAGCAGCCCACTAAAACAGCGATAACTTTGGCATACGGACTCCGAATTCGATGATCTTGGGCTTGTTTTGAAGCTATGGAAAATCCCAAGGTCCTCACATAGAGAACCACCCAAGATCAACAATAAATAATGATGCAAGTAATGCAAAGGTTTGAGCTCTCTACATGCGACATGATCAAGCTACTTGCCCGAGAGTCCCTCTTGATAGTACGGCTATCAAACCTATAATCCGGTCTCCCTCCAAGCACCATGAGACCGGAAAAACTAGGAAAACCTAGCTAAGGTATACCTTTGCCTTGCATATTCAACTTGAGCTTGGTGATGACTCCAATTCTTGTCTCAAATTGGAATCCCTTTCTTGTCCACAACCACTTGGCGAAGATGCTTGAATTGATTCCTCATATTGCAATGAGGGAAGCCTTAACTTAAGCCCATCTTCACATGAGCATTATCATGATGTGGACCGCAAGCTTCAAAGCATATAACCTCCGGTTTCTCATCTTGCACTTGGACTCCTCGAACCCGATGACCATCACCACTTGATGTCATCCACACATAGGCTACTTGAGATCTTTCCTTCTGATGCAAGCCCATGAGAAACACCTAACCCACATAGACATACCAAACACATAGCATGGGTTAGGTAACAAAGCACAATTCACAATTACTTACCATACCACTAGATCACTTGATCTCACGTGGTACAATGTTTGTGCTTTGAGAGTTGACCACTTAGATATAATCTTCGAGCTTCATCTTGGTCAACCAACATCTTTACTCGAAGCTCCATCTTGGTTTATTGCAAGCCAAAATGAACTCTTCATTTCCCTTCATTGCCTCAAGACTATATCACCAAAGACTCTTCCATGACCATATCAAGTTCCATTATGAATATCATCTTGGTCACCACTTGCCCTTCTAAAAACTCCATCACAATCTCTTGAGAGGCATAATGAATTCGTCACTCTAGTTGCTTGCTTCAAGACTTGATCAACCGAAACCCAACACATGATCTCACCATGATCTTGTCTTGAGACCATAACTTGAATTCTTCTCTTTGATTACTCTCTCAAGCCTTGATCCTCAGAAGTCCAAATATATCAATCTTTGAGATCCTCCAATGCACTCCATCATGAACATAATTAGATTAGGCATTGAAACCAATCTTAATGGCTTCAATAGAAGTACCCGAAGACCAACTTGAAACCTCACTGGATATGAGATCTCGAGAGCCAACACCTAGGCCAAGTAAGCATGGGGTATCCAGAGAGTTGACACTCGACCCCGTGCGCACGGTACAAGCCCGTGTGCACGGGGTATCCAGAGAAGGATACCATGAGGACTTCTTCGGATGCTTTGATGGCAGACTTCACAAAACAGCCCAATGCACTTCAAGCATCACTATGGAACATATCTTCATATAAGATTCAATGCACTTGATGCTCCATAAGAATTGTCATTTAGTACCAAAGCATAGGGCAAATATATCTTCATATATATGGACTTCATCCTTGATTCCGTCCAATATCTTTGAGGCACTATCTTCATATATATGGACTTCATCCTTGATTCCGTCCAATATCCTTGAGGCACTATCTTCACATATATAAACTTCATCCTTGATTCCGTCCAATATCCTTGAGGCACTATCTATGGACAAAACCTTCAAATATATCTCACTGAAAACATTACTCCATAGAGATTGGCATTTAATTACCAAAACCACACTTAGGGGCTACATGCCCTTTCACTTGAGATTGGGGTCCTCGCCCGGACCCTCTGGACTGTTCGCAATAAGCTTGTGATTCAGCGCACTCCTCTTCGACGGGCTATTGACGCTCTTTTCAAACTCTCGGGTTTCTTACAGCTTTGGCGGCCGCTTAGCCGCCCCCTGGACCGCGACGCCATCTCAGCCTTCATCGCCGACCTCCGCTCGATGGCCGTCCGCCTGTCGCCGCCGCCCCCGCCGCCACCGCCGGAACCAGACTAGGCGCTATCTTCGTCCGGCGTGTTCTGTTTTTTATTTTTTTCTGGGCTTGTTGAGCCGTGCCCTTAGCAGAACCTATGTACTTTGTTGTGAGACTTGGGTGTGTGTGGACTTGACTCTATATGTATGCTCTTTGACGCTTTGCTTTATTTATAAAGCGAGGCGAAAGTCTTTTTTGTAAAATCTAAAATAGTCTATTGTGGCGGGAAGAATCTCTCGAGCGGTTACCCTATAAATCCCCTTCTAAACGGCCAAGAACTCCTGCCCCTTTCTCTTCCACCTTCAGACCAGTCAAAAGAAAGAGAGAAGACAGAGAAAACCCAAGAACTGTCGCCGCGAGATGGAGCCCTTGTCGGGCGCCGCCGCCGCCGCCGCCGCGGCTGCTGGTGGCGGTGGTGCATCAAGGCCACCGAGCTTCGCCTCGCAGACCAATGCCCTCCTGCGCAAGAATCTCATCTTCCAGGTCCAACCCATGCCCATTCTGCAGTTTTGTAGATTCTTTTGGGGGTTAGTAGTATGGAACCCTTGGATGGGGTTTCCTGGTTCTTTAATTAGCAATGATTGGATTAGGTGGGTGGTGATCTGCTGTACAGCTGCAAGATGGATGTAGAAATTCAGGCTTATTTGCTACTCCCTCCGTCCCATAATATAATATACAGTTTTGCTAGAACTCATCTAGATGAGATATAATTTGGTTTCATTAACCTTTTATAGCCATTGGATGTAATGCTATAAGATGCGTGTGAGCTATGAATGTCACCTTCCTTGGTGATGTTTACCACAATCTTCCGCTACTGCGGCCAAAGTTTGGCCCATTTGTGGGAACTCATGGGTGGAGTGACATGTACTCACCGTAGTTTTGTTATTGTTGTTGTTGAGCTTTTGGCGATGACTGGTCAATTATCCTGCTAGCTTGATAACAGAAAGGTGTAATATTTTGATGCAAATCGAGAACGACGTCATTGTCAAGTTGTCAATACTGCTCATTGGATAATACAATTTGTGAAAGCCACAACCATTATAATGGTGCACGTGGTAATTCTAGTCAGTATTTATTTCACATAATTATTTTTCTTACTAACCAGCACTTATAAAGAACAAGAAACCATCCTTTTTTATTTTATATATTTAAATTTGTTTAAAAGAGACTTTTTTTTTGTTATTAGGGCTATCAAATGTTTCAAGTTTATTGGTGCTGTATTATTTCTTGTTAAACAGAGTTAATATTTCTAGGTTTCTCCATTTTTTTAGAAATTTTATAGGTTTTTGATTGTCTGACATTAGTTTCATAATTACATACTGTCTGTTTGGGTTGTGCTAAGAGTTGCAAACCATGATTGATAACCTTGCAGAAGCGCAACAGGAAGGCAACCATTCGGCTAATCATAGTTCCGATATACCTCTGTGTATTACTCAGTGTCCTGCAACGAGTCATCAACAATTTATTGGATAAACCGAAATACAAGTGTGGATGCATGTGTGTTGATGTGAATGGCACAGGTCCTTGCCAAAATGTGTGTGGCATTCAGTACTCTACATTGGACCAGGCTGGCAGTTGCCCTATACCAAATCCTCCTGAGTGGCCTGCTCTCTTGCAAGTACCCCACCTCGAGTATCGTGCCACCCAGGATTCCTCTGAATCATGCAGAAAGTCACAATCCTGCCCGGCCGCCATACCGTTCACGGGGGCAAATGAAACTCTATCTACTAGTAAGTAATCTGTATCATATAACTATTTTAATCCCCACAAATCTTCTTAAGCTATTGTGCTGAGAAGTGAAGTGTGTTCTTTGTACCGGAATTTCTTTGTTTCCAGTAACAGCGGAAAGAAGGGTGATAGATAAGTCTGCTAATATATAGCGCATTCACCATATTCCTCTAACCATCAACTCTGCTTGTTTGTTTGACAGCTGTCATGCAGAACATGTTCACAGACTCGCCACTTTCAAATCTTTCTGATAATGCGAGCATATCTGGTATTCTCCTGGTAAGTTAAAATAACCATACAATTGCTTGCATGTATGTTTATTTACAGAACATCTTGGTGAGACTTGCTTTCTTATCATGTAATTCCAGGGGACAGATATGCCAGGTACTTCTACGGGCTTCATCGAACCTGCTTTTATTTCGGATGTACCCATTTATGTTCTTCAGTCGGAATGCAAGTCCAGGAATTCAGTTACACTCCGCACTACCATTGATGCTATTAATGTTCAGAAAGGTAAAGTTCGTATATATTCCTACGTCTGTTTCTGTGTGGAATAGTCTAGCATAATCATTCCCATTATTCTTTTTTTCATAAGAACCATCAAATTCTATGCATTCCCATGATGATGTTCCGACATTATCAATTATGCGCCTCGTTTGGTTTGAAAGGATTTCATATCTGAACTTCTGTATTTCATTTTGCAGAGATAAAATGTGTTCAAGGTCTACCTTTGTGGCGGAATAGTTCAAGAACAATCAATGAGGAGACCTTTAAGGGTTACCGGAAAGAAAAAATAGGGAAAGGAATTAGTGAAGTTGCAATGGGTATGACATCCTTCTCTATGGATAAAGTGCTGTTGTTTCCTTATATGCGGGCATCAATGCACCAGTAACACTAACTATTTCTGTTGTTATAGCTTATGATTTCCAAGACTCAAACGAGAAGCGTTTCAATGTGCTTGCATTGTATAACTCGACTTATCAGAATATCTCTTATGTTCCAATGCCATTCGGACTTCTGCGTGTTTCACGTTCACTGAATGCGGTGGGTGCCGTGTACTTCACTGATAACAGCATTGACCTCTTACTATTAATTTTGTTGTCCCAACATGCTGAAAGTTATTTTGTCTGTCATTTACTGTTCTAAACTCTGAACCACTTTATGTTACCATAATAAATTCACAACAAGATCCATGGTAACATGCAATATGGCGTGAGAGAGGATAAAATTGCTGGATATATATTTACCTTCTTCTGCTACTAATATGTCACTGAATAACACTTTCTGCATCCTTTTTACATTTAACTTTCCTACCTTTAAGAAAAATGTTGAATCATCAAAATTGTTTCTAATTCATTACAGTAATTTCATATTTTCCAAAAAGATACTACTCTTCTTTTAACTTGGCTATGTTGCTCTTTTATCAATGCAGTTTGGAAGTTATACAACTCATTCCCATATTAACATATTGCTTGACATGTGTGTAGGTCTCAAATGCCTATCTCCAATTCCTACAAGGTCAAGGTTCAGGCATAAAAATGTTGCTTGAGTTTACAAAAGAAATGCCAAAGCAAGCGACTCGTCTGACGATTGATTTTTCTTCTCTTATTGGTCCTCTCTTTTTCGAATGGGTTGTTGCGTTGCTTTTCCCGGTAAATGGTACCAGAATTGACAACATTTTTGCTGTTACAAATAGGAACTGGATTGGATATAACAGCATATCTAGAATACAGTAAAAGTTACCAGAGTAAACCGTTGCATGATTGCAATGCTTGAACCTCTTAAGTTCTAATGCAGGTTATGTTGACATACCTTGTATATGAGAAGCAACATAAGCTCCGAACAATGATGAAAATGCACGGGCTTGGAAATGGCCCTTACTGGATTATCTACTACGCATACTTCCTTATCTTGTCTACGGTGTATCTTGTGCTATTTGTCATTTTTGGAGCCCTTATAGGTATCAAAGCTATCCAACCACAGTTATCATAAAAACAATAGCAGTTATCAAGCCATTTATATAAATCAGTTGTTACTTTGCAGGTCTAAATTTTTTCAAGACGAATGACTATGGTATCCAGTTTGTTTTCTTCTTCAGTTTCATTAACTTGCAGATTGTATTATCTTTCCTAGCTGCAACATTCTTTTCGAAGGTTAATACTGCTCAAGGTATAAATCATTTTACCATTTTATCTCCGCATTTATTACCTATTGCTCAGTGCTGCAAGGTATGTGATGTTTGTTGCTTCTTATCTTCTTTGTACCAGCAATTGCATATCTGTACATATTTGGATCAGGGTTAATGGCAGGATCTCTTATTCGGAATTTTCTTGAAGGTGGAAAATTTCCAAGTAAGTTCACGATCATTTTAAGAAAAATTTCAAGTTTTTACCTATTCAAAGTTAACATTAACTTTGTTTAATAGAATTAATTACAGTTTTAAGTTTAACCATGCCATAGCAAGTAAATGTCTTTTTTTTGTTCTGATGAACATATACCATCCATTTTGAGGCCAACCTTACGCCCTTGCCTATTCCGGTTTCACAATCATTTTCCTCTTGTGTTATTGCAGGACACTGGATTACAGTTCTGGAGATAATACCTGCATTTTCTTTATATAGAGGATTATATGAGCTTAGCCAATATGCTATTAGGGCTTCAGAAACGGGAAATCCTGGCATGCGATGGAGTGATCTAAATGACCATACAAATGGAATGAGGGATTTGATGATCATTATTATTGTTGAGTGGTTGGTTTTGCTTCCTGTTGCATATTATTTTGACTATGCTGCTTCAGTTGGAAACAGCTCTGGCCTCCTTTCCATCATCAAATGTCTCCTAAGAAAGAACACCACTTGGAGAAGGATAGCTGTTAACGAAGTTGCCGACAATGATGTTCATGTGGAAATGGAGAAGTTAGACATTATTAAAGAGGTAAGTTACTATTTTACGGTTCATCACTCCTGCAGACAATTGAAATTTTCACCTCCCAGCATTGTTTTATGTGTAGTTTGAATATTTGAAAACTACCTGTAAGGCTCCATTATTTTATTTACTTAACTACTCCCTCCGTTCCTAAATATTTGTCTTTTTAGAGATTTCAAATGGACTACCGCATGCGGATGTATATAGACATATTTTAGAGTGTAGATTCACTCATTTTGCTCCGTATGTAGTCACTTGTTGAAATCTCTAGAAAGACAAATATTTAGGAACGCAGGGAGTACATAATTACCTATGTCCCAAGAAACCTTTGTTGTCATTGTTAACTAAAACTAGATGATACCCCGCACGTTGTTGCAGGAATGTTTTGCAACATATTTCAATGATATTTGATTATACAGAACATGAATATTTGAAGTAATGATATGAGAACTAAAATTGAAAGTCGGCATCACCTGTTCCTTGATTATGTGCTGACATATTACTTTGGTATGGCGAATCACAGAGGGAGACTGTTGATCAAGTACTACAGCAGCGGAACAGTGGCTACGCTGTTGTCTGTGACGATCTCAAGAAAGTATATCATGGAAAGGATGGTAACCCTGATAAGTATGCTGTTCGAGGTCTATCACTTGCTTTGCCGTACGGAGAGTGTTTGGGCATTCTTGGTCCTAATGGAGCTGGCAAGAGCTCTTTTATTAGCATGGTTCGTCACCCTTAATCGGTATCCTTTTCAAAGTTCCGAGTTGAGTACTATCAATGGGTAGATGTGATGTTTTAATCCTATTGTGGTATTCATCCTTCTTGCTGATGCCTGACAGATGATTGGGTTTTCAAAGCCAACATCAGGGAATGCATTTGTACAGGATTTCAGCATACATACTGACATGGAAAACATATACAACAGCATGGGGGTTTGTCCACAGATTGAGTAGGATACACACTTCTTTGTTTCAAGAGATTCTCAGTAATTTTGATTAAGCTCATGATAAACGTCTTCTGATTCTCACATTATGTTGTCTCTATTTTTGGGATGCAGTATGCTATGGGAGATGCTGACTGGCAGAGAACATCTCCAGTTTTATGGTCGACTGAAGAGCCTCACTGGCTCTGCTTTGGACCTTGTAAGTTATAACAGTTCACTAATCACAGTGCATTAGCATAATCTCTAAGGTGAATCCAATATATGTTCTAGAAGGAAAACCGGTGTACTATCTTTGGATTCACCTTGTAAGAAATGTAACGGTATCTTTTTGTTCTATGGAGTTACAAAGGCCGGTGCCACCACTACTCTCTGCTGAACAATTTCGTGAACGAACCAGTTCCCCGAGCCCCGTGTCGCTCCCCGCGAGCGGCCCGGGCGCTAACCCTAGCCGCCGGGCACCGCCGCCACCCATCCCCCCCTCCTCCCTCGCTGCCGCCGGCGAGCGCCGCCCGGGCAAAGCCCGTGTGGTGTCGGCGGCGGCGGGCTCTTCCACTCCCGCTCGCGAGGTGGGCTGCGCGGGGCAGCTGCGCCAAGCGGACGAGGCAGGCGCGAGGCGCTGCGGCGTGTGGCTGTGCGCGGGCCGGCGCTGCTCGGCACGCCATGGTCGCGGCATGGGAGCCGTGGGCGCTCGAGGTCTCCAGCCCACACGGCTCTGGCGTCGAGGGCGCGCGTTGTGGCGGGCTTGGCTGCGCTGGGAGGCGCCGTGCTCGCGCGCCGGGGATCCGGATCTGGCGCCTGGATGCCACGCCGTGGCTCTGGCGGCCCGGATCTGGTGTGCCCGCGGGGCCCCGCGGCTGGCGGCTTGCCTGCGGCTCGGATCCATGGCGGCGGCCATGGCTGGTGGCACGCGGCGCAGCTTGGCGGCGAGCGGCGCCGGCGTGGACAGGTGGACCAATTCCCTGGCCATGTGGATGGCGGGGAGGTGGTGGGCTTCGGCTGCGGCGGCGGTTCCTCGCTGGATGTTGGTGGCCATGGTGATGTTTGTCCTCGACCCCGATCTACTCCGATCTGCAGCGGATCCGGCCCTTGGTGGCTTCGGTCACCGTTCTTGTGCTGGCCTTGCAGATCCGGTGGCTGGAAGGGTTCTGGGGGAATCTCTTGGCCGGCATGGCGGCCACTCCGATGGCAGTGCCTTTGGGTGTTGCTTCCCTCGTTGGAGGCTTCAAAGAGGACCTCCTTCCTTCCACCCCTCCCAGGAGCTCAGGTGAAAACCTCAGAACCTTCGGTTCCAAGCGACGACGACACCACGGTGCCGTGCTCCTTACTGAAGGCGTTGCTCGGGGGCTGCTTAAGTGGCGGTGGAAGTGGCGGCGGTTCGGTGTCGACACATGCATTCTGGTCAGCTTCATCTTGGAGGTTGCGGCGACGTAGGCGACGCTCGTCTGGTGGAGCTACTGCCGATGGTCGAGGCATAGTCGGTAGTCTGCGCCATCAGGTTCGGGGTGCTCAGGGGGAAACCCCAGATCTGGGTCTTCCGGATCGGATGATGATAGCGTTCTATCGCTTACCCTTCTGGGGGCATCGTTTTGGAGCAAGTGCTGGCTGGAGGGATGGTGGAGCGGTGTTTCATCTCACACTTTGATGGCGGCGGAGATTGATGGCATGGCGCTGTGGAGACTTGGCGTCCGATGTGCGGAGATGGGCTCGCGCAGGAGGAGGTTGCTGTCTGGCGTCATGGTGACGTCGATGGCTGAGTGGCCAGACAAGGTAGAAGCCTCAATATGATCTGAAGACCTGTGGAAGATGGCGACGATGACACACGAGTGCGTCTGACCGGATTGTGCCCCAGATCCGGTATGTGGCTCGGCTGGGGCCTCCGAATGAGTTTCGGCTTCCGGCTTTTGATGTTAGGCTTAGGTGAGTGGTTTGGGTAGTGGCCCAGCTAGCACCCCTTCATCATTTTGGATAGGAGTAGCGGCATATGTTGCCAAGATGGTGGATTCAGGCACATTGTTGTAATACTTTGTAAGATCCTCGAGAATAATCAATAAAGTGGCCGTATGCATCTCCCAGATGCAGAGGCCGGGAGTCATCCTCCTTTTCTAAAAAAAAAAAGTTACAAAGAAACATGAAAAAAGACTTACTGAAATGAAAATGATTTCTAGGCTGTTGAAGAATCTTTAAGAAGTGTAAATTTACTTCTTGGTGGTGCTGCTGACAAGCAAGTCAGGAAGTACAGTGGTGGCATGAAGAGGCGTCTTAGCGTGGCCATCTCGCTGATTGGAGATGCTAAAGTATAGCTTTCGACGTCGTCTTTATTTTCTCCAGTCACCGGTTGATCCATGCTTTGCTTATGCTTTTATAAATGCGTCTCAGGTAGTGTACATGGACGAGCCCAGCACTGGACTGGATCCAGCTTCCAGGAAGAGTCTCTGGACTGCTGTGAAGCAAGCAAAGCAAGATAGAGCAATCATTCTTACGAGTAACCTTCCACCTATAACCATTCCTTCGCTTGCGCTTGGCCTTATATAGTTTCCTCTTACCATGGTAGCCATCAAACCACTGATCCTCTTTGGCATCTTTGCATTGCAGCCCATTCCATGGAAGAAGCCGAAGTTCTCTGCGATCGGTTGTGTATCATGGTAGATGGCAGGCTCCAGTGCATAGGAAGGCCTAAAGAGGTATAGATGATCATATATTTATATATAACTACCCCTCCTCCATAATGGAAGTTCAGCTGTGACACTGTTGTTTACATTAAGCACTTGGAACTTTATAATCGCAGCTCATAGCTAGATATGGAGGTTATTATGTGCTGACGATGACGACATCCTCGGAGTTCGAACGCGAGGTTGAGAATTTGGCGCTGAAGCTCTCACCGAGCGCGAGGAAGGTTTATCATTTGTCCGGAACACAGAAATACGAGCTGTCGAAGCAACAAGTTAGGATTGCAGATGTTTTCATGGCCGTGGAGAATCTCAAGAGGAGAGTGGAAGTGCAAGCATGGGGCCTCGCGGACACCACCATGGAAGATGTGTTCGTGAAGGTCGCCACAGGGGCGCAGTCAAGCGACGAACTCTCTTAGCCCGGCGCAAAGGTCCTTTGTAGAAATTCATTTTTGTGGAGCCAATGCTCTGCTCATCCTGTATGTTAGAAATTCTTTTCTGTATGTGTATGATGATCATTATGTTGCAGATGTGTATATTTAGTTTTTTTTTCGAAAAGGGTGTATATTTAGGTGTACGGTCAGAAAAGTGTACCTAGCTAACACTCAACACCTTATATTCTTAATGTAATACTACTACGTGATTTTTTTTCCTTTTATTTGAAGATCATTGTCCCTATTGTTGTGCTGTTGCTTTCATGCGTACTACAGTACTTCATAGCAAGGTGGTACGTAGCTTATGCTTGGGGCTGACATTATTGCTGCATCTGCCATTGTCTAATCATTAGATAACTAAAGTAATGGCAAGCAATTATTGGCTCCTGTGTAAGATACTCTCTGGGATGAAATTACTTTTTGTGCACTTGAGCTTTTAGCGAGATGGAGTTTTCCATTTTATCATTACATTCAAACCGATTACGAGTGAGGACATATAGTTTGTTTGATTGTAAGCAAGGACCTGGCTTTCATCAGAACCGAGAATTTTCCTGTCATTGTCCTCGGGGGCAGGAAAATACCTCATGATAATATTAGCTTGTCTTCTTTCGTATGAAAAATCTGTGCCGTCCAATCCAATCCCCAGGCACGCTGGCTGGAGATCCATCTCCACGGTAGGACTTTTCCCGTCCGGTGCCTTCTCTTCTCTCCTCTTCCTCCCTCTCCCAGCCCCCCGACGGGCCTACCCAACGCTCCAATGCGGCACTAAAAGCAAAATCTCTCCCACAGAACGCCACCGCCGTGCCGACGTGCCGCCCCCGCCGACGCCCACCCCGTCCGCCTCTCCCCGCGCGTCGCCGCCGTCCCTGCTCCGCCGCCTCCCTGCCGTCTCCGTCCCGTTCCGCAATCCAGGAGATTGGATTTTCAGGTACGACCCTTCTTCCACCATCCATCCAGCTGATCGGTAGAACCCACCGAGCTTCCACTAATTTTTGAGCTGTGCCCGCACAACATCTGGATCCGCCCCTGCAATTATCTCGTTTCGTCGGCGATGAACCCTAGCATGCTTGCCTGGGTAGGCTGCTCTTATATCCCACCCTGCTTGTCGCGGAATCGTTTGCTGCCTCTAGCAGCGCTTGGTTTTGTAAATTCTTTTGGGGATTCAACTGAACCCCCATGCTCCAAGCTAGGTCCCTGTCTCGAACCGAACGAGGTTGCTTTCTTGCGCGCACAGGCAAGCTCGCGAAGCCCGCTGATTGCGTGTCGTAGCTTGACTCACGGATCGCTAGTCTGTAGCGAGGGCGCCACTTGCCACCAACCTTTATATGCCGTATGCGTACATGTGTGTGCTCTCTTTGTGGATAGCGTGCTGAAGGAAGGAATCTGAATCGAGTCTTTAGTGGGATTGGAAAGTGAAGTGGCTTTGGTATTGATTCTGTTTTCTCGCGATATGAATCTGCTTTATGAATCAGGCTTGCACGCCCAGTTGGATTTGATGGATGGGATTACCGTATCGTGTTCAACACTAGATAACTTGTTAAGTAAATTACTTCCTCAATGCCCATTTAGGAGCATGACAGTAAGGCTGTGACTATGATAGACTTTCCTGTGGCTCACATGACTACTGTTTGCGCTCTTCTTGCCGTGGCCTCTGTTCGTTTATGGTCCATTTCTCAGCTCGACGTGAAGAATGGTTTTCTTAATGGTGAGCTGCGTGAGGTGGTGCCATGTAGCCTCTACCACCACCAGGGTATTTTATTCCCAAGGGCATGGTTTGTCGTCTTTTTTTCTCCCTTTGTGGGCATATTTATTTTGGTGGTCTAAGGTCTGTGTGCATTTCTTTTATTTGATGCTCGGTGTTCAGCTGAGTTGTGTAGTGAAGTTTTACTGCTCAGGAGCTTGTAATAATCCATTGGCTGTGAGGCAGAGAGAAATAAAATTCTTCCTTTATCGGTAAAAAAATGTGTTTGCCCTCGCAGTGGAGCTGGGAGCTGGGTTGAGACGAACTCCCAACTCCTTGCCTTGGCCTTGAACAACCCAGCCATGGACTTCTTGATACATGTGGTAGAGTTGGATGACCTGAAGGTCTAGATACACACTTGATTCTCCATCTGCAAAGTTCAAGCATGTCGTCGTGAAGCAAATAGTGCTGCTCATGACTTGGCCAAGCTAGGCTTCCTGTGTAACACTGGTGAAGTTCTTTTATGGGACTATGATGTACCAGCATAGGTTGCTGACCATGTAAAGGGTGATATGCCCAACCCACTTGGTAATAAAGCTCGCTTTACCCGTAAAAAAAGTGTGTTTTGCAACCATGCCACACTTTTTTTTTCTTACGCATGTGGCATCTTAACAAATTGATTTCATGGAACCCACTGGCGTATTGTAGCCAACATAGGTATGAAGTTTTGAATGGTGATTCATTGTGAATTTTTTTGCTGGTTGCCCTGAGGTGCTAACCCAGCCATTCTTAGTGTTTGTGAACTGTGAGAACAGGGTTAGGATGATAACATGGTGTTGCCTTCTATTTATTTACTCTAGTGCTGCAGCTTCAGGAGAATGTGTGATCAATTTAGCAACATATTCTGTAGGTGTCGTTTCAGAATAGTACTATGTGTCTTGCCAATGGGTTCCTAAGATACTGCTAGTATTTGGCCAACATTTTACACTTTTAGTGTGGTGTAGCATGAGTGAGATAAAATTGAATGTTAGATACTGTCTTCAATGTTCTAGTGATGCTGATTGTGTTGCTTGTATCTTGTTGATCATCGTAGATTTATTTACAATATTGATGTTTGAAACCTATGCTTTAACTTCTGTGTTCTGATTTATCTGATGTTAGACAGAGAGCCCTTTTTTTTTCTTTGCTTCATGGTGGTTCTCTGAACAAATTATTTATTTATATGTGATTTTTTGACTTGGACATGCAGTGCCACTTAGTTGGGTGTTCTACAATGGAGCTTGACAGTCTAAGAGAGGCCTTTGACCGAGTTGTTGAAAAACGTGTGTTATCTTCTTCCAAAGTTCAGGAAGCTATTGATCAGATAGTGGATGAAGTTAAGCAGGTAATATCCAAGATGCAGATGATGGATACAGATTCCATGGACAGTTGTGACCATTCACCCATCCTTGCAGAATTGAAGGCCAAGCTGAACGAAATGGTGCCACTGAACCAACTCGAAGGCTGTCAAAAGGAATTGAATGTTGCACTGAGCAAATATCTCAAGGTTCTCGAGAAGTCTTTTAGTGCAGATATATCAAAGGCATATAGAAATGTGGATTTTGAGGCCAGCACAGTAAACAACATAATAGCGAATCATTTCTATCGCCAGGGCCTCTTTGATCTTGGAGACTCCTTTGTCCATGAGTGCGGTGGATCAGACGAGACTTACCTGAAATTACCATTTCAGGAGATGTATGGAATACTTGAAGCGATGAAAGGAAGAAACCTTGAGCCTGCACTCACTTGGGCTGCCAATAACCATGATAAGCTGTTGCAGAATAGCTCAATGCTCGAGTTGAAGCTCCATTCTCTTCAGTTTGTTGAGATACTCACCAAAGGAAGCAGAGATAATGCTTTACAATATGCAAGGACTCACTTGGTGTCCTTTGCCTCCGTGCACAAGGCAGAGATCCAGAAGCTAATGGCTTGCCTGATCTGGGCTGACCGGCTTGAACAGTCCCCGTATGCCGAGTTTGTGTCATCGACGCACTGGGAGAAGCTAGCCGAGGAGCTAATCCATCAGTTCTGCAGCCTCTTAGGTCAGTCTAGCGATAGCCCACTGAGTGTAGCCATATCAGCTGGTTTTCAAGGGCTACCAACCTTGTTGAAGCTAACCACGGTAATGGCTGCCAAGAAGCAGGAGTGGCAGACCATGAAGCAGCTTCCAGTACCCATAGACATTGGACCAGAGTTTCAGTACCACTCAGTCTTCGTTTGCCCGGTGCTCAGGGAGCAGTCGAGCGACGAGAACCCTCCGATGCTGATGCCCTGTGGACACGCCGTATCAAAGCAGTCAATCACGAAGCTATCAAAGAGCAGCTCCAGACCTTTCAAGTGCCCTTACTGCCCCTCGGAGGCAGTAGCTTCGCAGTGCAAGCAGCTTCATTTTTAAATGTTTCATTTTTCCCAGATCAAATTCTGTTTATACAAGTCCCTTCTTCGTGTTTCTGTTTCACCTATCCAGTAACTTTGCCTGTATTATAATCTTGTATCCTTATTTAAACCTGGATGTTCATCTGTACGAATTTTTGTCAAAAAGGACTACATACGAATTCGTATTGACAAAAAAGACTACCTGCACAGCGTATTGACACAAAAGACCACATACGCCGTGGCGGCAGGTCTGGCAGCCAACACGTGGCACCTGCCGCCACGGGCACCGGCGGCGGGACATGCCGCCATGAGCGCAGGCGGCAGCTTCGGGGCAACAGGTTTTTCATCTCAGATGCAGCGCGACAGAACGGGGCGAGGCCAGGTGGGCCCTGCCGCCACGCCTGTAGGTGGCAGATGCTGCTGCTGCGCGCGACGCGCCTGTGAATAGCCGTTATTCCGGCTGCATCTCTCCATATGTATAGCTTCTAGATCCTCGCTGGTTGCGTGCAATGTTTGCTACTACTGGCTGGGGCCTGGTATAAGCTAGACTTTTTACCTTCGTACGTCCATGTAGGTGCCTTTGCTGTTGCCGCGTATACGTATGATCAATTGATCATGCATATAATGGCATGCATGCATCAGCACGTACGTGCAGCAGCCAGTAAATACTTACATGCAGCGGCAGTGCCAGGACTAAGACATTTTGGGGTCGCACGCAGCAAACCTGCCGCCACGGTATGTGGCGGCAGGGGCCACCAGCCTCTTACTGTTCTGTTCCTTGCTCAAAAACCTGTTATACCTGGGCTGCCGCCACCGCCCACGGCGGCAGGCCACGTGTTGGCTGCCGGCCCTGCCACCATTACGTATATAGTCTTTTTTGTCAATACGGTGTGAAGGTGGTCTTTTTTGTCAATATGAAACCGTATGTGGTCTTTTTTGACAAAAAATCCATCTGTACAGTAGCAAATTCCACTCTTAAAAACTATCTCTTGGTACAAAATACGAAAATAAGTTTCACTACTGGCTTAGGCCCAGTTCTTTTGCCAAAAGCTGGGTAGGGGTTGGATTCTGGGAGAATCCCCAGATTCTGACAAAAGAACTGTGCTTTAGTCTGTCGTTGGAATCCTGTATGTTCATGTTATATTGGTCATAAAGTCATGTAGGTTGGTAAACACGTTTTTGTGCCAGATTTTGTTTAGTCATGTACTTACTAAATACTCCTTTCGTATCTTTTTGCAAGCTAAAACAGCTTGCAAAACAATCTTATATCATGGGACGGAGGGAGTACAAAATAATTGTCGCTGAAACCATGTTAATCATGTATGCAAGACATTCTAAATTGCCCTACGAGGTTTAGGTAAATCTAATTGACTTGTCATTTCGTAAAAACGACTTTTCTGTGGAGACATTTGTAGTAGACAATGGCCTAACTACTGGTAGGTCCTAGGAAGACGCATGGTTGGGATTAACACCTTTATCCATGTAGTATCCGCGACTCTATCATATTGTGCCGTGGAAAGCTGTCTCTATTTTCTATGTGATGGGTTAGATTATGTTGAATTTTGCTTTACGACGGGTGGGTCAGGTTTTGTGGATGTTGCTTTCCAGAGACCGCTGATCGATGCAAATAAATAGATTGGTTAAACCTTGTTTAAAGGCTAATGATGATCAATCTTTCATATAAATTGGACACATTCCTTTGGAAGTTAACTAGTTCATGTGCATTCATAGTCAAATCCATGCACACGGACTATCAATGATGGAAAAATTTCCACCACAAGTATATTTTGCACTAATTGCTGCTTCTATGGGCGATCCGTCCATGTAATCTTTTAATCTACCTTCATCCACTAGTAGTACGGATATGTTCGAAATCCGACTAGTTGAGGTGCATCCCAATTGAAGTCTCAAATTCATACGAGAGTTTGTGCTTTACTTTGGATCAACCGCAATGATTGTTGGATCCATACATTGTCGCTAGTACTTCGCAAGCAGGAGGGATGGACGTCCACGACCTTTGGATGCAACCAGAGAGAGAGGGTGTTCAACAAATATGGTTGACGCCTTGACGGTCTATTACTAGGATATATGTGATGTTTGAGGCCTTAATAAAAAGTTGTGTGCAAGCAGTCCAAGGGCTTCAAATAAAATTATTTGACATGGACTATTTTTCATCTTGAGACTTGAGTGGGGTATGTTTTGTGAGCATGAACTTTGTTAACAGGAAGATCATATCCTTTTCGCGAAAATTCTCAAATAACAGACACTAGTATATAAGGTTTAGAATTCTGTTCAAAATCATGGACCTAATACAAGTATGATTTATGCAAAAAAAAACTACAAATCTCTAACTTTGATTGCGTTAGAACTAAGAGCATCTCCAACAGCCGCGCTAAACTAGCGCCGCGCCGCAAAATAGGCCTTTTTAGCGCGCGCGCAACGCGGCGGTTCGTTCCAGCGGGCGCGCAAAAACGGCGCGCGCGCGATAACGGGTTGGGCACGCGGTCAAAAACACTTATCCGCGCGGTGTATTTGGAGCGCCAGCTACAGCGCGCGGCACACTCGAGCGCTCGCGCCCGCACTCTCTCCCTCTCCTCGTCCTACGCCCCGCGCGCGCCGGCGCCGGCGCCCTGCCCCCCGCCATGGACGCGCACACCGGCGCCCCGCTCACCCCG
>NC_041393.1:489030376-489047045 GCF_002162155.2 Triticum dicoccoides
CGCCGGAGCTCTGCCGAGCGTCGGCCTCGCGCGCAGCCTCTTCTTGCCGCCGCGGATGACTACGACGCCGGCGCCGGGTGGCGTCGCGCCGGCGCCATCCCGTGCCGCCGCCGCACCGTCGAAGAAGGTACCCAATGCGGCGCGGGCGAAGAAGGGCAAAACATCCGCGAAGAAGAACAAGGCGGCGGACGGCTCCGGCATGGCGAGGGGGAAAAAGCTTGCAGGGCGTTCGACGACCGCGGCGGCTACCGAAGCGCCGGCGAGCTCACTCGTTGAGCCGGCCGCCGACGCGCACCACCGATGCCGTGGCCGAGGAGAGGAGGTTGGCAGCCGAGGAGAGAAGGGTGGCGGCCGAGGAGAGAAAGGTGACTTTGGAGGAGAGGAAAGTGAGCAACGAGGAGCGAGCTAAGTTGTTGGAATGGGAGAAGCACTTGTTCTTCATGGACACATCTAACCTCAATGCGGCGCAAAAGGAGTATGTCAATCTTGCCCAACAAGAAGTCTTGATCCGAAAAAGAGCCTTGGTTCGTGCAATGGGTGGCGATGGCCTCGGCGCCATGGAAGGCATGGGTGGCTTCGGCGCCATGGGAGGCGGTGGCCTCGACGCCATGGGAGGCATGGGTGGCCTCGGCGTCATGGGAGGCGGTGGCCTCGGCGCCATGGGAGGCATTGGTGGCTTTGGAGGCATGGGAGGCATGGGTGCACCTCCGGCCGTCATGGGAGGCATGGGTGGCTTTGGAGCACCCTCCGACGCTATGGCCGCCATGGGAGGCATGGGTGCACCTCCGGCCGCCATGGGAGGCATGGGTGGCTTTGGAGCACCCTCCGACGCTATGGCCGCCATGGGAGGCATGAGTTTTGCTTCTCTCATGGGAGGCATGGGTGCACCTCCGGCCGCCATGGGTGCACCTCCGGCCGCCATGGCTTCTCACACACATTCCCATGAAAATGCCGTTGAAGATCTTGCCAACACCGTCGGAGTTTCACATGATGCGGTGCGTGATGCAGTGCGTGATGAGGATAGGGAGGAAGGTTCATCTTCGGAGGCGGAAGAGTCGTCTTCGGAAGATGAGGACGAAGACGAAGAAGAGGAAGATGAAGATGAAGCTTGATGTGTCTTTTATGTCTTGAACTTTTAGTTTGCATTTGAACTTGGTTGGATGAACTTGTGGGCATGATTTTGATGAACTTGTGGGCATGAACTTTTATTCATCAACTTGTTTGTGTCAAAATTTACATGTTCATTTTTGTTCAAAATATCCATATATGCAAAATGCCCGGCGAGTCGCGCGCGCTGTATTTTTGCACGCTGCATTATGGCGCGGCTGCTGGAGCCAGCGTAGGCGGGCGCGCAAAATCAGCCGCAGCGCGCGCGCTAAAAGGTTTTTTGCGCGCGGCGCTATAGCGCGGCTGTTGGCTCTAAGAAGATATTCTAGCTAGCTACGAAACTACCACTGCATTTTTCTTTCCCTAGTAACAGAAGTTACAGAACGCTTTCTTCCTCCTGGACCTAAACACCTTACGTGACAAAAGTACTAGTCTAGTAGAGATAACGAGGCGATGATGCAGCTGACAGCAGCTCGCTGGTGCTGGTGCTGGTGTCAGAGTGCTGGAACGCTTCGGCCTGCCAATGCGCCGCCGTGTAGTTGCTCTCCAGACTGGTGAAGTTGTCGCCGACGTCCATGCCCATGCCCATGGGGTACCCGTCCCCAGATGGTAGTGTGTTGACGTAGTCGCCGCCGGTGGCGACCTCGGCGGAGTAGTGCTCAGGCGCCAGAGTGCCGTCGGCGAAGCCAGGGTAGTACCCACGTGGCATGGCTGCGTCGCGCACCTCGTCGGTGTGCCACATGGTAAGATCAGGCCAGTTGTAACCAGCGTTGCCGAAGCCCGGCGCGAGCATCTGGCCGCCGCCGCCCGAGCAGTCGTAGCCAGCATTGGCGAAGCCGCGCGCGAGCATCCCGTCGCCGCCGCTCGAGTAGTTGCAGCCAGCATTAGCGGGGGCCAGCGTGAGCATCCCGTCGCCGCCGCCCGAGTAGTTGCAGCCAGCATTGGCGGGGCCCAGCGTGAGCATCCCGTCGCCGCCGCCCGAGTAGTCGTACTTGTAGCCAGCATCGGCGAAGTCCGGAGCGAGCATCCGGTCGCCGCAGCCCGAGTAGTTGTAGTCAGCATTGGCGAGGCCCGGCGCGATCATCCCATCGCAGCCGCCCGAGTAGTTGTCGCCAGCGCACCCTGGTTGCATCTGGAAGCCATGTCCCCCTGGGAATCGCTCGGGTAGGCCGTCGTTGTTGCCGCCGTCGTACGGCACCATCTGCAGCTGCTGGAAGTCGGCGGCGTCGGCCATGTCCACGGGGTAGCCTCCGGCCCAGGGCACGCCGCCACCGTGCCCGAGCTGATGCGGCATGACGGCGTCGTCGGAAGAGTCCGGCGCGACCTGCTGATCGAGCGGGCCGTGGCCGCGGCCATCAGGCAAGCCCAGCGCCTCCATCCTGTCTCCCGTGGCCCGCAGCGCCGCGTCGATGGCCTGGAGCAGCTCCCGCGCGTCCTCCAGGGTCATGTCGTTGAGCGCCTCGTCCCAGTCCGGGAGCGCGGCGGGGCAGCCGTGGCGCGCCCTGGCGAGCTTGGCCCTCCGCTTGCCCAGCTCCGTCTCGAGGTAGGCCCGGTGCGTGTGCCCCGCGTGGGCCTCCGGCGGGACGGCGCGTCGGTACCTCTCGAGCACGCTCTCCTCCGACTCCCAGACGAGCGGCGGAGCCCCGGCGCCGGCGCCGGTGCAGACGAGCCCGACCGGGACCCCGCAGAGCGTGGCGAGCTCCGACGCCTTCTTCTTGAGCCCTGCGGCCCTCTTGGCGTGCTTCCTGGCGCGCTCCCCCGCGTTCCCGACGAGCCTCATGGCGACCTTGCCGCGCGCCATCGCCGGCTGCGGTGCTCCGCTATCCTCCTCTGCTCCTCCGATGAGATCAGATCAGACGCCCTTGGCTTGGCTTGGCTAGCTCCTTGCTGCTCTCCGGCGAGGCGGCTGGTATATATATATAGGTACGTACGTAACGCCGGGGGCGGGGGCGGGGGTGGACGCGGACTCTCCCGGACGCGGCGGCTGCCTACCATCATTGCCTACCTAGTGGCTAGGCGGCAGTAGGCCTATTAAGCTCTGTAATTGGGCATTAGTCCAGCTTAGCGCCAAACAAATGACGCTGCTGGCCGCTGGCCGCGGATTAAAACGTGCCTCGGACCGTGATTAGCCGGAAAAGGAAGGTGATTAAAACGTAGCGTGGCAGAGCAAACCGTTCCGAAACGGCGGGGTGGGATTTGGATTTGGTGAATCCGGTTTCGATCTGGCGCAATCAATGCGCCATCATCCAGGAGGGTTTCCGATTCCAGCACGGCGGGCGCGTCCCCCGACCCGGATGCCGCTACCCTGTCACGACCGAGCTCGTCCAGAAGACTCATGCAAGATTCAGTTAACATACGGCCAACATGATCCATCGCGGGAAGATCCAACGGCTCTCTTCGCTCGCCTGTTACCGAACCGTTACTTTACCGCGCTGTAGCATTTCACCGTTGTCGTTACTGATGTTTTCTACTTGTTGCCAGCTGAGCTATATAGGATAACATATACACGTATCAGTACTAGCTCTTACGATATTAAAGAAATCCCCTAGGCGACTAGGGTTCCACATATCCCCTTGCGGCGCTCCGCTAGGGTTCCACATATATCACATCTACACCGAAAATTCTCGCGTACGTATTGATCGAGTCGATTTGTGCATGATCTCAGATAGTTCTTGGTTGCTCTTGACGGATTGCATGGCAGAAAGAAGGACTGGAAAGGCGCTGGAGGGCGTCGCGTCGGGGAGCGGGGGTGGGCGAGATACGCCCGGATCAGAAGCAAATCTGGAAAACAGGTTTTCAGGGCTGAACCTCCATGGGGAGGAGGAAGAGGAGTTGGATCTGTCGGGAGAGATTGAAGGATTAATAGAAGGAACTCGATGGATCGCCATCTTTAGGGTTTATACGACTAAACCCTTTAATCATGTTGCTTTGTATAAGGCGATGAGAAACGCCTGGGCGCCTGCGCAGGGAGTGGTCTTCAAGGATAAGAAACCAAACATCTTCCTCGCCCAATTCCTTTGTTTGGGTGACTGGAATCGCGTCATGAACGGTGGCCCATGGTTGTTCCAAAACGCTGCTGTGGTTTTGGAAGAATATGATGGTCTGTCGAACGTTGATGAGTATAAGCTCGATCATATTGCTGTGTGGACACGAATTATTGGCATACCGGATGGGCTCATGAAGAAAACATAGATTGCTGAGAAAATAGCTAGAAAAGTGGGAACCCCCCCCCCCTATCAAAGTCATTGTCAATGAGGGACGTATAAATCCAGCTAAATATTTGAGAGCTCGAGTTCACATAATGCTGGATACCCCCATTGTTCGTTTTGTTCCGTTGACATTGAAGGAGAGTAAAAGGTACCCTATTGAATATGAAAAGCTTCCTGATTTCTGTGACTTTTGTGGACTGATTGGACACCTTGTTATTGAGTGTGGGGATGGTATCCACAAGCCAGAGGACTGCGAGTGGGGGGACTGGCTCCTGGTGAACTATGATGACCCCTCTGGTGGATCCGGCAGTGGCAGGGGAAGGACAAACATGGGAAGGCCTAGGGGGAGAGATGGGGGGGGGGTTGAAAGAGAACGAGCAGATCCGGAGGATCCAAACCCCAAAGGACAGAATGACATGGAGCTAGACAGGAGGATGAAAAACCAGGGGGCTGTTGTTCCGCTGGCAAAAAAGAGACTTATTGGACATGATGGTGCAGTGATACAACATGGAGGGAGGGAGGTTTTGACTCCACCGCCAGGTTTTGTAAATGATAAATCGGTCTGCTGGAATCTGGAAGAAGTGAAAAGGTGGATAAGAGCCAGATGAGTACACCAGAGAAGATCTATGATCCAAAGAGACTGAGGGCGAACTCAACTGCTGCTAACCCACAAACTGATGTATCGGCGACACCCATCGAGGGTGATCGCCGGGTGCAATGAGGATCATTAGCTAGAACTGTCGGGGCATCTTAGGTGCTCCGACAGTTTTGTCGCTCCTGGATATCCAGAGGTGGCATAAACCCGATGTGTTTTTTCTGTCTGAAACACACTTGGATGATGAAAAGGCAGAAGCGTTGATGAGAAGGCTTGGCATGGATGAAAAATATAGTGGTACCAAGTCCGGATGGAAGAAAGGGTGGGCTCTTGATGGTTTGGAAGAAGGAGGTCAGGATCTACTCCCAAACCACCACTCTTGCAGGAATTGATGTGAATGTCCATGAGACAAATGGTAACATATGGAGGCTAATAGGAATTTATGGAGAACCTAGTTGGGAGCATAAGGACTGTACCTATCAGTATATTCGAGATCTACATGCACACTCAAGGCTACCATGGGTTATCATTGGTGACTTCAATGAAATTTTACTGTCTTCTGAAAAGGAGGGAGGGGTGCCACGACACCAGTCTCGATTGGTAGCGTTCCAGGACGCTCTTTCCGACTGCTCCTTGGAAGACATGGGGTATGTTGGCGACAAGTTCACTTGGTTTAGAGGTGGACTAAAGGAACGCTTGGACAGGGCCGTTACAAACACTGAATGGATGGGTATGCACCCATATGCAGGTTTGTGTAACCTGGAGATGGGGAAATCTGATCATAGACCCATCTTGCTAGACACTGCATATCTTTCGGGAGTTGTGGAGAACAGGTCCAAGTTCAAGCAGGAGTTTGAGGCCAGATGGCTAGAAGAGGAAACTGTCGAAGAAGTTGTGAGGACAGCTTGGCAAAAGGCTGTGCAGCGAGGCTTGCACCCATCTGTGAAAGGAAAAATTGATTCAGTACACCGTGACCTGCATGAATGGGATAGAAAGACTCTGAAAGGGCCTAGGGCCCGACTCAATAAAGCTCAGAAGGATTTGGAGACACTAATGCAGGCACCATATACAGAGGAGGGCAGGGCAAAGCAAAAAGAACTTTCTGTCCTCATTGAAAATCTACTGGACCAAGAGGAAATTTTTTGGGCTCAGCGTGGTAGAGTTAGATGGCTTCGGAGAGGCGATCATAACACACAGTACTTTAACCAATTTGCCTTAGCAAGGAGGAGGAGAAATATGATAAAAAAACTCTGTAATAATAATAATGGGTGGACTGAGGGGAATGATAACCTCAGTCCACTGATTCGTGATTATTTTGATGGTCTCTTTCATTCTGATGGTGTGGATTGTGATCGACAATTGTTGCAGGCAGTTAAAACACGCGTAACTCCGGAGATGAACAGCTTGTTAACTACTCGATACACTCGAGAAGAGGTCAAAAAAGCACTATTTCAAATTGGAGATATGAAGGCACCTGGGCCGGATGGGTTACATGCAGTCTTCTATAAGAGATTTTGGCACATTTTAGGGGATACAAATGAGGAAAGTACCAGCGGGATGGTATCACACAAATATTGTGTTAATACCAAAGGTAGATAGTCTAGAGGTAATTACACAGTTCAGGCCAATAAGTTTATGCAATGTGGTATATAAGATCATCTCCAAAATGCATGCAAACAGGTTAAAGAAACTACTTCCTGAGATCATATCCCCCACACAGAGTGCGTTTGTGTCTGGTAGACTGATAACAGATAATGTGCTAATTGCGTATGAATGCTTTCATGCAATAAAGAAGAAAACCCATGGCTCTAATGGGTACTGTGCAGTTAAACTAGACATGATGAAAGCATATGATCGTGTGGAGTGGAGTTTCCTGGAGCAAATGATGTTAAAACTTGGCTTTGATCCGGGTTGGATTGAGATGATAATGGAGTGTGTTTCCTCAGTAAGTTATAAAATAAGGTTTAATGGTGCAGAAATGAAAAAGATAATACCCACTAGAGGTTTAAGGCAAGGAGACCCCTTGTCCCCTTACTTATTTCTGCTTTGCTCCGAAGGATTATCGAGCATGTTGGCTCATGAGGAAGAGGTGGGTGGTCTGGAAGGTATCACAGTCTATCGTAATGCACCATCCATCTCCCACCTTCTTTTTGCAGATGATTCCCTAGTTCTTATGTAGGCAAATGTGCAGAATGCAAATGCTTTAAAGAGGATCTTGGATGTATATTGTGCAAGCTCTGGACATCTTGCAAGTACGGCAAAATCAAGTGCTTTGTTCAGCCCCAATACAAATGTTGCTGTCAGGGAAGATGTGTGCAGAAACATTGACATATTAACAGAAGCTCTTTCTGACAAATACCTCGGTCTTCCTACAGTTGTAGGTGTTGACAGAAGTGATTGTTTTCAGCATTTGATTGACCGAATTGTTCAGAGAATTAAAGGGTGGAAGGAAAAGGTACTTTCAGTCCAAGGAAAGGGAATTTTGTTGAAAGCAGTGGCCCAATCAATCCCCTCATATGCTATGTCAGTTTTTAAACTGCCAAAAGGAATCTGCGAATCAATAACAGATGAAATGGTAGGCTTCTGGTGGGGGGATAGTGAGGAGAAGAAACGGATGCACCGGTTTTCATGGTGGAATTTTTGCATGCCAAAGAGGAAAGGAGGACTGGGGTTTAGAGACCTTCACAGTTTTAATCTTGCTTTACTAGTAAAACAGTGTTGGCGTCTGATCCAGAATCCAGAATCTTTGTGTGCTCGAGTTCTCAGTGCTAAATACTATCCAGATGGAAATATATTGAATGCAGGGCCGAAGAAGGGATCCTCCTTTACTTGGCAGAGTATTGTTGCTGGGATTCAAACGTTCAAACGAGGATGTATTTGGAGAGTGGGTACGGGATCACATATAAACATTTGGCAAGATCCTTGGGTACCAACAAGTGAGTCCCGAAAAATCATAACACCGCCGGGATCCACTATGTTGACAACAGTGGAAGAGCTAATTGATCCACATACATGACAGTGGGATGAGGTGTTGATCCGTGATGTATTTTGGCCGGTTGATGTGTACAAAATCCTACAAATACCTCTCAGAGTACATATCATGGACGATTTTGTCTCATGGCATTATAACTGGACCGGAAACTTTTCAGTTAGGTCGGCTTACCACCCATAATTTAAACACAAATTTGGGCAACAGATGGACCTGTCTTACCCATAAGGGAGTCGAGAACAAGACATATGGAAGCATGTTTGGGCTCTTCGAGTGCCGGGGAAGGTCAAACACTTTGTGTGGAAGGTTATCCGAGGAGTTCTGCCATGTCTTGGAACTCTTGCAGGGCATCATATACGAGTCTCAGGGCAGTGCCCTGTCTGTCAGGTTGGATATGAAGACACGCAACACTGTCTTTTCAAATGTGCTCGAGCCCTGGAGATTTGGGACAAACTTGGATTTAAACGGAGATTCAATACACAGCTCTCCAGGACAGGTCGGGCTCATTCACGATGAGCACTCTAATGTATAAGGATGAAAATACAGAGGGCCTACTGATGGCAGAACTAATGGCAGTGGCTAGCTGGTATATATGGTGGCAAAGGAGACATACAATAAAGGAGATAAATACACCACCACTGGATCGAACAACAGTTTCAATCCGAGTCCTTGCCACAATGTTTTTCTGTTCACTTGCTGTCGGTGTCAAAATTGGCGGATATCGGGTAGGGGGTCCCGAACTGTGCGTCTAGGCGGATGGTAACAGGAGACAAGGGACACGATGTTTTACCCAGGTTCGGGCCCTCTTGATGGAGGTAAAACCCTACGTCCTGCTTGATTAATATTGATGATGTGTGTTACAAGAGTGGATCTACCACGGGATCAAGGAGGCTAAACCCTAGAAGCTAGCCTATGGTATGATTGTTTTTCGTCCTATGGACTACAGCCATCCGATTTATATAGACACCGGAGAGGGCTAGGGTTACATAGAGTCGGTTACAAAGGTAGGAGATCTACATATCCGTATCGCCAAGCTTGCCTTCCACGCCAAGGAAAGTCCCATCCGGACACGGGACGAAGTCTTCAATCTTGTATCTTCATAGTCTTGGAGTCCGGCTGATGATGATAGTTCGGCTATCCGGACACCCCCTAGTCCGGAACTCCCTCAGTAGCCCCTGAACCAGGCTTCAATGACGACGAGTCCGGCGCGCATATTGTCTTCGGCATTGCAAGGCGGGTTCCTCCTCCGAATAATTTATAGAAGATTGTGAACACCAGGATAGTGTCCGACTCTGCAAAACTAAATTCCACATACCACCGTAGAGAGAATAATATTACACAAGATCAATCTGCTGACGTATTCTGTGGCCTGACGTCACACCACTTCCAAGCCTTTACTCGAATTGTTTTTATTGTTCCACCTCAGCGCGTTTAGCGAGGCGGTTTCCTTGGCACGTCTTGTTGAAGCAGAGATCGTGTTCCCCTTATTCCGGGATTCCCATCAATACGGACGTGGGTAACCCAACCGCGCCATCGATTGTGATGCTTGGGAGATAAGCGAGTTTTACCAGGCCGGTGGGGACACATGTTTTTGTCCGCCCATATAAGGGGATAAAGATCCAACCCTTTTACCTGCGCCTTCTTCCTCCTTGGCTTATCCATCTCCGCGAACTCGAGCTCCAACGCCCAAGTCCGCACTTCTCTCCTCAACCTTCTCCAACTATGTCCGGAGCGGGAGGCAAGTGGATGGCCTCCTCCATCACGGAGGGGCAGATCCAGAAGCTGCGCGACGCCGGATATTTGTCCAGCGACATCGCGCATCGGCTCCCCGACGAGGGAGAGATCATCCCCACCCCCAGGCCCCATGAGAGGGTAGTATTTCTTCCCCATTTCCTCCGCGGACTGGGCTTCCCACTTCATCCCTTCGTCCGGAGGCTCATGTTCTACTACGGCCTAGATTTCCATGATTTGGCCCCAAATTTTATCCTCAACATCTTGGTGTTTATCATCGTGTGTGAGGCCTTCCTCTGCATCCAGCCCCACTTCGGCTTGTGGCTCAAGACCTTCAGTGTCAAGCCAAAGGTTGTGAAGGGCAGCCAAGCGGAGTGCGGAGGCGCCATGGTGGGCAGGATGTCCCACGTTACATGGCTGGAGGGCACTTTCGTGGAAACCATCAAGGGGTGGCAATCGGGGTGGTTCTACATCACTGAGCCGCGTGACGCCAATTGGGCGGCGGCCCCCGAATTCAGATCTAGCATCCCTACACGGCTCACCTCCTGGAAAGAGAGTGGCCTGATCTGGGGGGATTCAGAGGAGCTGACCGGACTCCAAGCCTGTATCCAGAAGCTGGTGGACAAGAAGCTCAAGCTTGTCAACGTAGTCCAGGTCATGCTCATCCGCCGGATTCTCCCGTGCCAACAACGGGGTTTCAACATGTGGGAGTTCGATCCGGCGCAGCACCATACCCTGAGCGGGCTCTTCGACACTATGTACGAAGATGTCTGGAAGGTGCTGTTCAAGGGCGCCGAGGCTCCCGCATCCGCTACCGAAGATCGCGGATTCCGCTCGCAGCGTCCATCTGATGAGGTAAGCGATTTTGCCACTTGTTTTCCATAGTTTGACTCTATGCGGAATCTAAACTCCCTTTACCTTTGACAGGACTGGCTGGCGAAGGCCGAACGGACTATCTGTTCGGCCCCATTGCCAGAGGACCTAGCGGACGCCCGCCTAACGGGGCTGCTGGCTCTGGCACCCCACGTGGTGCCGGAGAAGAAGGCCAAGAAGAAGGCCACGGGGACTCGGAAGAGTTCCCGTTTTCAGGTGCTATCGTATGATGAATCCGAGGCCGACTCCTCCCACCAAGGCGAGGAGGAGAAGAAGAAAGCCTCTCCCCCAGCGGGGGGAGGGAAGAAAAGGAAGGCCTCCCCAACAAGGGAGGCCGAAGGGTCCAAGAGGGGAAAAGCTCTTCCCCCGGACTGCTTCGCCAACGCCAGTGACGACGACAAGGACTGTCCTCCAAGGGCTAAGCCCCTGGCGAGATCGTAAGTATCGGGACTCCCGAATGACTTCAAGGTTTTTTCTTTTCGCCACATAATGTCTTTCTAATGCCGCATACAACCCTGCAGTCCGCCCAAGGATGATCTTCCCGTTTCGTCGAGCGGGTCCTTGGGTGCGTCGGATATGGATTCCCTTCCAACTGCCTCCACCCCCCATGCCGCAGATGACGCCGAGGCGGGATCCCAGGAAGGGACCTACCAGGAGGAGGAGGCCCCGGAGGTGTCACAGGACAACCTCCCGGACTTTGCACCGGACTCAGCCCCGAAGGCCATAGTGGCTCCGGAGTCCGGCAGGCGACCCCTTCGTAAGAAGGGCAAGACCGTGACGCCGTCTGCATCCGTCCAACCAGAGGTGCCGGATAATTTGCTGGAGGCGCTCAACGGTGCCTCCATCGAAGAGGAACACCGCACTGTTATGAGTGCGGTGATTCAGAAGGTTCAACTCGCCAAGAGCGGGCTGACCGAAGCCTGCAGCAGCCTTCTAACAGGCTTTGAGGTAAGAATTTCAATATATGTAAAATGGTACCGCATAGACAGTAGCCCCTGATGCTCGGTTCGGTGTTCGGAAATAAAAGCCGGACTGAGGATCTTTAGAAAGATAAACGCAGGAGTCATAAAAAATATGTCAATATGGGATTGCAGGCTGTGCTGCTGACCTCCGCCGCACTGACTGCGGAGGTCAATACTTTGAAGGAAAACCTCGAGCGGTCCGAGAACAAGCTCGGCCATGCCAAGAAGCAGCTCGAGGAAAAAGAAGGTGAGTAATACCTTATGAAAATTGTACCTTACAGAAAAGGATTTGGTTGCAAGAAAAATGACAAGGATAACATGGGTATTGCAGGGGCCACTAACAAGGTGGCAACCCTGAAGGAGGCGGTGGCCGCGGCCGAACGCAATGGGGCCGCGGAGCGCACCGAGCGAGAGAAACAGGAGGCGCGGGTGGCGGAGGTACAGCAAGAGCTCCAGGATCTCGTGAAAAAACATGAGAGCTTGGAGCGTGACTCGAAGACTCGAGAGTCTGAGCTTGCAACGGCTCTTGAGAGTGCCAAAGCCGCTAAGGACGAAGCCTACAAGGCCCTCCAAGAGATTGAGGCGGTGAAGAAAATAGCAGCGGGTAAGGCATTTTTCATGGAAAGTAAGCATGTGAGTGTTAATTATCTGTTGCTTACCCGAATTCAGAGCTCTCCAGGAGCGTTCGCAGATCTTCCTCGCAACGTGTCCGATGATGCCGCATTCTACCTGGCCGAGGAGGGGAGCTCGACGGAGAAGGTCTTCTGGTCTCAGTATGCTGAGGCCGGACATCCGGTGCCCCTTAGCGACCAGCTGAAGCAGCTGGTCGAGCTCCACAAGGCGGCCGAACAGGCCATGAAGGGCCTCATAGTTCGGCTGTGGCCTAAGGAGGCCATGCCTGGGAGCTACTTCGGCCTGGTGCGGCGGCTGGTGGATGCGTGCCTGTGGGTTGAAGTCATCAAGCACTCCGCTCGCATTGAGGGTGCCCGTCGGGCCCTTGCCCGCGCAAAGGTGCACTGGGGCAAGATGGATGCCCAGAAGCTCGTGACGGACCCGCCACCAGAGGGCAAGGAGCATCGCACGCCTGAGATGTATTATAAAAGTGTGCTGAAGGGCGCCCGCATTATTGTGGGTGAGTGCTCCAAAGATGTAATATTTGAGTAGACTCGCATTTTGTTATCCTGTGCGCTGAAAACTTAGTTCATATGTGCTAAGCAACGCTTGTTAATTTAAAATATTACCTTCTGTGCGGCTGTTTATCAAATCTGAGAGATGGCAAGTCGTCGGCTTCAGCCCCCATGCCACGAGTGCTGGGGTGTTCGGGATAAATTTGAGCGCTCTTGTTCCCATTTTTGGGTCCATCTAGGGAGGCGCTCAACACAGCGAACAAGGCAACCGGACTTATAATGCTTGAACACTCTCACTTAGCCATAGAATTCTATAATTTTAAATTTCGGCGAAGCCCCTAGTCTTCGGAAGGCCGAATTTGGGGCGCTATCCACGCCTTGGCCGGACAGTATCCGGCTCCTCGCTCTAAGCGGCATAAGTCTTTAAGGACTCGCAAAAAACCACTCGAACAGCGACCAGCTCTCGCCTCATCATGACGGTCAGTTTTTGCTTTCTCCACTGAGGCGTTAACCCAGCTCAACTGGGGCGCAATCGCAGTGGTTCTCCCAGTGCTACCTTAGCCGATATAACGGAACGTAAGGTACCAAAACATGGGAGCCGGGCAAACCCAACTATTGACCCAAGACATGATTCGGAGCCGATGTATATAGTGCTATAAGTTCGAGGTGCCACACTTGTGAAAGTGTTCGGACTCATCACACCATAATGCGGGAAACATAAGCCCCTGGTGTATATTAGCCGTACCAAAGTGTACGGATGCAACATGCCGTGAATGAACATATGTATGAAAAAGAAATGCAATTATGAGCAAAAAGGTGCTGCATTGTTTTATTCAGTAAGTGCTGCTATGAATGCAGAACGATACAAATAGTGCGATAAGCAAGGGATGGGACTGTTAAACATGTCCCCCTCCAGGGGTAGGCTGCAGATTGGTGTATAAAAATGCTCGTAATGGAGACCACCTGTATATTCGTTGTAGCCTTTATCCTTCCCTGGCTGTTGCATCGTGAGTTCGGCAGGTCTGCTGCCGGACAGGGCCTCTGACAAACGGAGTCCTGTGGGTAAAAAATAAAAGGTAAAAAGAAAAGAAAAAAGAACGACGCACTTGAGAGCCCCTGGTGTGGTTGAGCCGTAGTCTGGGCTTATCGTGGTCGTGCCCCTCTCCCCATGCCCATGGTATCTTCGGAGTGTAATGGTGTACGTGAAGGACCTGCTTTGACGTTTCGCAGGGGCTGGGGTTGGGGCCGCACTGCTACGCGTGCTCGGAACGTGCCAGGTGGTCTTGTTGTAAGTTACTCCGGGCGCGCTTAGCTATGTCCGGCCGCTTAACGGCCGGACTCGAGAATTTCCTTAAGAGGCTGCATTGCACTTCTGCCGCGAGAGCCGCTGTATGTTCCTCCGTGCGGAGAGAATGTTCAGTGTTTCCGTTGACCATGATGACTCCTCGAGGGCCTAGCATCTTGAGCTTGAGGTATGCGTAGTGCGGCACCGTGTTGAACTTTGCAAATGTGGTACGTCCGAGCAAGGCATGATAGCCGATGCGGAACGGGACTATGTCGAAGATTAACTCCTCGCTTCGGAAGTTATCCGGGGATCCGAAGACCACTTCCAGTGTAATTGAGCCTGTACAATTGGCTTCTACACCTGGTATGACGCCTTTAAAGGTCGTTTTGGTAGGTTTAATCCTTGAGGGGTCTATGCCCATTTTGCACACTGTATCCTGGTAAAGCAGGTTCAGGCTGCTGCCGCCGTCCATCAGGACTCTTGTTAGGTGAAATCCATCGACGATTGGGTCTAAGACCAATGTGGCGAATCCGCCGTGGCGGATGCTGGTGGGGTGGTCCTTTCGGTCAAAAGTGATCGGGCAGGAGGACCATGGATTGAACTTCGGGGCAACTGGCTCCATCACGTAGACATCCCTAAGTGCATGCTTCCGCTCCGTTTTGGGTATGTGCGTTGCGTATATCATGTTCACCGTCCGCACCTGTGGGGGGAAACCCTTCTGTCCTCTATTGTTCGGCGGTCGGGTCTCTTCCTCGTCGTCGCTATGCAGCCCCTTGTCATTGTGTTCTGCAATTAACTTGCCTGCCTGCTTGAATACCCAACAGTCCCTGTTGGTATGGTTAGCTGGCTTTTCGGGGGTGCCGTGTATCGGGCACAAGCGGTCGAGTATTCGGTCCAAATTGGACGGACCCGGAGTAGTTCGTTTGAATGGCTTTTTCCGCTGACCGGGTTTAGAGCCTCTAAATCCGGCATTGACTGCCGTATCCTCACTATTGTCGCCGTTAATGCGGCGTTTGTTTTTGTTACGACGCTGCCTGCCATTTCAGTCCTTGAAATCCGGACTGCCAAAATTTTTGCTGAGGCTGTTGCTGCGTGCTAGCCAGCTGTCCTCACCCGCGCAGAAGCGGGTCATGAGTGATGTGAGGGCTGCCATGGATTTCGGCTTTTCCTATCCCAGGTGCCGGGCAAGCCACTCGTCGCGGATGTTATGCTTGAAGGCCGTGAGGGCCTCCGCATCCAGACAGTCGACGATTTGGTTTTTCTTGGTTAAGAACCGTGTCCAGAATTGTCTGGCCGATTCGTCTGGCTGCTGAATTATGTGGCTTAGGTCATCTGCGTCTGGTGGTCGCACATAAGTGCCCTGGAAGTTATCGAGGAATGCGGCTTCCAGGTCCTCCCAACTCCCAATTGACTTTGCTGGCAAGCTATTGAGCCAATGCCGGGCTGGTCCTTTAAGCTTGAGGGGGAGGTATTTGATGGCGTGAAGATCGTCACCGCGGGCCATGTGGATGTGAAGGAGATAGTCTTCGATCCAAACCGCGGGGTCTGTTGTGCCATCATAAGATTCAATATTGACGGGTTTAAACCCTTCGGGGATTTGATGATCCATTACTTCATCTGTGAAGCATAGTGGGTGTGCGGCGCCTCTGTACTGGGCGATATCACGGCGGAGCTCAAGGGAGCTTGGTCTATTTTGTTCGGCCCGGCCAGACTTACTGTGTCCGGCGCGACGGTTGTCGTCACGTATCGTGGGACGCCCACGTGATCCATAGATCGATCTTGATTTTCTTGCCTTATCCTCCAATATATCTCGCAAGTCCGGAGTGTTCCCTTGTGGCCGTGTGCTTTTCGAGCGATGCCGGGGTACGGGTCTAGTGAAGGGCCTAGAGGCCTCTCTGTCGCGACCACGGGGTGGTCGGTCAGCCGTATTGTCTCCTGGTGATGCGGGTTCGTAAGCCTCCTCCTCTAATCGGGGGAGCAGCTTGCGTTTAGGGTAGCTTTTGGAGGGGCGTTCGAGCTCATGCTCTTCCGCCGCGAGGACTTCAGTCCATCTGTCGGCTAGCAGATCCTGATCAGCTCTAAGCTGTTGCTGCTTTTTATTGAGGCTATTCGCCGTGGCCATAAGCCTGCGTTTAAAACGCTCTTGTTCGACGGGATCCTCAGGCACGACGAATTCGTCATCGTCGAGGCTCGCTTCGTCTCCAGAGGGAGGCGTATAATCCTCTGCCTCTTCTTCTGCCGCTCCTTCATAAGGGCTGGCGTCTCCGTCCTCCTGCGCTGCATCTTGCTGGAGTGGGTTGTCTTCGGCACTGTCCGGTGTATTATTGTCTCTGGTGCCGGAGTCTTCATTCTTGCTGTGGCGGGATTTAGAGCGGCGCCGCTAACGCCGGCGCTTGGGCTGCTTTTTGGAGGGGTCATCCTCCTCTGTTCCTTCGCCATTCCCATCTTTTGGGATATCCACCATGTATATGTCATATGATGAGGTGGCTGTCCAGTGCCCCGTAGGCGCTGGTTCTTGGTCGTCTCCGGCATCGTCGTCCATACCGTCGATGTCCTCGGAGTCGTAGTCTAGCATGTCGGTTAAATCGTCGACAGCGGCTACCAAGTGGGTGGTGGGTGGGCTTTGAATTTCTTCGTCGTCCGCATCCCAACCGTCCTGACCGCAGTCCGGCCAGGGCTCTCCTGATAACGAGAGATACTTTAGCAAACTCAAGATGTCGCCAAAAGGTGAGTGTTGAAAGATGTCCGCCGCGGTGAACTCCATGATCGGCGCCCAATCAGATTCGATCAG
>NC_041393.1:489047450-489067888 GCF_002162155.2 Triticum dicoccoides
GGAGGTTCGGAGTCTGGCACCTCAGAGTCACGAGCTTTATGAGGGACAAAGTCAGTGTTCGGCTCTATCGCCGTAGAGGTTGCAGCCTTCGAGGTGGTGTCTAGGCATCCGTCCTCGATCTGCGCAACTGGCTCCGAATCGAAGATCGGAGCGGTTTCGAGTGCGGCCTCCAGGGTACTGTCTGGCTGCAGAGCTAAATCATGCTCGCCGCGACAGTGCGGCACGCTCGGCTGTGGCTCGAATCCATCGAGGATCAAGTCCCTGCGAATGTCAGCCGTGAAGTTCAAACTTCCAAATCTGACCTGACGGCCAGGGGCGTAGCTTTCGATCTGCTCCAGTTGGCCAAGCGAATTGGCCCGCAGTGCAAAGCCGCCGAATACGAAGATTTGTCCGGGGAGGAAGATCTCACCCTGGACTGCGTCGTTGATGATGATTGAAGAAGCCATTGAGCCTATCGGTGACGACACAGAGGAACTCTCAATGAAAGCACCAATGTCGGTGTCAAAACTGGTGGATCTCGGGTAGGGGGTCCCGAACTGTGCGTCTAGGTGGATGGTAACAGGAGACAAGGGACACGATGTTTTACCCAGGTTCGGGCCCTCTTGATGGAGGTAAAACCCTACGTCCTGCTTGATTAATATTGATGATGTGTGTTACAAGAGTGGATCTACCACGAGATCAAGGAGGCTAAACCCTAGAGGCTAGCCTATGGTATGATTATTGTTCGTCCTATGGACTACAGCCATCCGGTTTATATAGACACCGGAGAGGGCTAGGGTTACACAGAGTCGGTTACAAAGGTAGGAGATCTACATATCCGTATCGCCAAGCTTGCCTTCCACGCCAAGGAAAGTCCCATCCGGACATGGGACGAAGTCTTCAATCTTGTATCTTCATAGTCTTGGAGTCCGGCCGATGATGATAGTTCGGCTATCCGGACACCCCCTAGTCCGGAACTCCCTCACTTGCGGTGAATCAGCCTATAAGAAAACGCGACCACAGATGGCAGAAACCGGGAAGGGGAGTAGTGAAGATAAATGTGGATGCGTCCTTTTGCTATGAGAATATGAATGGAGGTACGGGAGCTGTTGTGCGGGATGATCGCGGTGACTTTATTGCAGCAGCTAGTTGGTTTATACCGCATGTGACATCAGCAGAATCTGCGGAGATGATGGCTATTCGTAATGGTTTCTATCTTGCTTCTAAGATCGGTTGCAATGCTTTCCAGATAGAATCCGATTGCTCTAATGCAGTCCAAGCATTTAATATGGAAGAGTACTTGGGGCAGGACTCAGCTATTGTTCTTGAAGGAAAAGAGTTGGGACTAGATGTTGCTCATTCCGAAATTACTGCTTGCCTACGGGAAGCAAATGAGGTAGCCGATTATATAGCTAAATGCTCCCTCTCTATTAGATTCTCGGAGTATTGGGATAGCTCAATCCCGGACTTTATTTCTCAAGTTATTGTAAACGATCTTGCTATCATCTGAGAAATAAAGTTATTTACGTCAAAAAAAAGCTGAGCTATATAGGAGAAGTATCCAGTGCACCGGTTCAATTGGTGCACCGGATGCACCAGTAGTATCGGAGCCCTTGGATATGAATCCGAAGGATTGGAGCAGTTTTAAAGATAGATTGATGAAACATTTACAAAAAAGGGCTCATACTGTGCTGAAATTAACCCGCACTCTATCTAGCTGGGGTTCTCTCCGATCATTGAAACAATATCATGCATGTTGATCCTTACATTGGAAATCAGCTTTTCTTTGACCAACATTTTTACTTTCGCACAAGGTCAACATTGAACATATTTTCTTGACTTTCAAACTTAACAAAAAATATAAAAGTTTTTTCTACTGAAACTTAACTATATTATATAATTTTGTAACCCTCGCTCACCTCCACATGTCGGTCCCACACACATATGCTTTTGCCCCAAATAAAGTAGTTTTAAGCCAAGTTTCAAATGAAAATAAAATAAAATTTTAAAAACGTATTCAACATTGATCTTGTATCAAAGATCTCATCAAGACAAAAGATGATGGTCGAAACAGAACTGAAACCGTACATTCAGTTCAAATTATATAACCATTTTTGTGTTTGGGTCAAAAAATTAAATCCACATATTATTGAAGGGAGAGAGTGTTGGGGAGGGCAGATCAAATGCAATAAACTATCAGGTTGCTTCTGTAAAAATGGTGTTGTCCAGCTTATGACCAAATCTGACATGTTGTCCTTTCATCTAGTGGTTGAAAATTCACTGGTGGATCCGGTGCACCAATTGGGCCGGTGCACCAGATACGTTCTCGAGCAATATAAGCGAGTGTTCCCCTCTGTAATAGTTGGGCATTTTCATTCCTATAATGAATTCTATCAACACTTTACAGCTAATACAAGCATATGCCTAGCATACACTCTCGTGTCTCATGAACCCTAGCATACACTCCCGAATTTCTCGATCTCAATCCACAGATGGGGCGTGACAATTGGTATCATGAGCCAGTCCGATCCTCGGCGGCGCGTGGAGCAGCGTGGAAATTTTCTCCCCCCCAATTCATCTGGCAGCGGGGTACGACGGTGGTGTCAGGGTTGGAGTACGGCGGTGGTGTGTTGGCGCTGGTGGTGGTAGACCTATTCGGCGACAACTTAGGGCTAGTTCTTTTGAGGTATGCTGTGGAAATAAGCTCCTATGGAAATAAGCTCAAAATAAGCTCCTGTGGAAATAAGCTCCAAATAATAAGCTAGCTAGTTCTTTTCACTGCCTGTTTTTTCAGCTTCTGTGTGGTATGGTTAGTGGAAAGTCTGTAATGCCCTTAGACTATACTGTTGTTCAGATTAAATGATATTGCACTATTTTTTATCATTTTGTTACCCAGATGAACATACATTTGACTTTCAAACACCATAACATGTTATAATCAAACAAAAGGAAGATCATTGTCTCGCATACGAATATCATACAAGCATCACTGTCTCATGTAGTACGCGTACGTGATAAGAAGTACTGAATAAAAAAGATCCGTAAATTATTACATGGTTCTCCCAACAAAAGCATACACCCTAGAGCTAACCATCAAGGGAAAACACTTGTAGCAATAGCATCACAGATGGAACCCATAGTACCATCATCAGTGGGTGCACGCTGATGAGAAAGGCTCTCCTCATGAGCATAAGATCCACTCTCAACCATGTCAAAATGTTGATCACTTAGTTTGCTCTCACGAATGAAGTTATGGAGACATGCGCATGCAGTAATGATCTTTGTTTGCGTAGCAGGTTTGTACCATGTGATGCCAAGGAGGATTCTCCATTTCATCTTTAGAACACCGTACGATCATTCAATGACGTTCCGTAGTGATGAATGTAGATGATTGAAGGTCTCATATCTTCCTCGTGGTGGTACTTGTTGGAAATCAGGTACATGGTAGCGTTGTCCTTTGTATGGTGCTAGATATCCAACTTTGTTTGGATATCCAGAGTCAACAAGATAATATTTTCCTGCATTGTTAATAAAGATGATCAAAACCAATTAGTTCATGCAAAACATTAGAGCACAAGAATGCATGTACAAGTTATTACCGTCCGGAGGGTGTGGAAAGTAGGAATATTCAACTTGTGCATCATTGAGTACACGTGTGTCATGAATAGATCCAGGCCATCCAGCAACAACAAACGTAAATCTCATATCAAAATCGCAAATCGCCATGACATTCTGAGTTGTTGAACCTTTCCTGTTGCGATACTTGGGTTGCTCACTTGCAGGCACAACACATTCAATATGTGTTCCATCTATTGCCCCAATGGAATCCTTGAAGTGAGGCCAAAATCTAGTTTTTTTAAGCGAGTCATGAACTTGGGTGAAAGATTGATCTTTGGGTTGAATGTAATCGCCAGCCATACGGTACACACACAACAAGACCTCCTTAAATTTTTTGTTGATGTTAGACCGACTGTGTTCAAAACGATCTGCAACATTGTCGGTGATCTGGCGTGACCCCAAAGTCCACAAGAATTGTGCTAATGCCTCTTTGCTTGTCATGTTGCAAGTTGACTTTAAACCATACTTTTCAACTAAAATGTCATGAAGTGAGTAAAACACAGACCTTCGCATCCTGAACATAGAGTAGAATATTTGTGGTTGCTTCTCCTTCTCTTCCACCCACTGCAATCCTGTCATCATTGGCGCTCTTCTAGGTCCATATGGCAGCCTCTCTTTGTATAGAAGATAATATGCCATTACAACAACACAAAAATCAAGTTCTTCCTCCTCTTGCTCCCGAACAGAGATGTCCACCTGTGATATAAACACAATAGAAATATCATGAACATTTGTCCACAGCAAAACAAATCACAACACCATTAGTACAGATTAGTTCACAACAATAAAACTAAGTTCACATCAAACATTTATAGCAAGTTGATTCACAACAGTACAAATTAGTTTGAATCAATACAAATGAGCTGACAACAAAGCAAATAAGTTCACAACACCACAAATGAGTTCCCAACAAAGAAAATAAGTTCTATTTTTTCCGTAAATGTTTCCCATGCCCTGTTGATCCATTCAAGCGTCACACTTGGATGTTCCTCCTTTAGTGCACTGAAGACATCACGACGTTCCTTCTTCTTAAAGAGTTCTAGAGCATGGAAATATACTTCACTTCCGGGTTTACCTCCATCATTCACCACCATGTCCTTCATCTCCTTAATCTCATCACTGACATGATCCTCCTTCATTTCAGATGTCGCCGAATTGCGGCTACTCTCCCTCTTTTCCCAAAGGTCGGCAATACGCTTTAATTGCATTCTATCCTCACTATCTTTTGCAATCTTTTCCACCATCGCAGGACTAGGTGAATAAGGACATGATCTCTTCTTTCAACCTTTAGCTTTGTTAGGTGTCACAGGAGTAGCATCTACTTCACATCCTGAACCTGCCGCATCATCATCATCAATGTGAACTTGAGAGGCACCAACTTGAGATGAGGGAGGTGCCGCCCTCGCATACTCATTTGTCACACTAACATCATCAAATATAGCACTCAGTTTGATCTCATCCTCCAGTGGAGCAAAGCGAAACTTGGCGGCAAGTTCATTTCTCTGAAAATAAGCATATCACAAATTAGTGCAAGAATTGCCAAAGTAAGAAAAGTAACAAATGAAATTGATATGAAGATATGTATACCTGTATCTCATTTTCCCACCATTCATCACTAGCCGCAATGATCTTGGTAACAGGGTCAAACCCAATGCCTGATGCCTTTTGTGTTAATGTCTTCCAAACAGCATACTCTTTTTTCAGCACATACCACTTATTCTTGAATTGCTTTTTGGCATATTCTCTCCTCGTGCGCTAAAAAAACTTTCTTTCCACATTGTCATATCCAAGTGGTGTCAATGTTCCTTCTTTGCCACGGTTATTGACATTCACTTATTCCACACAAATATCAATGAAAGTTCTAAGACCCACATTATCCCATTGTGCTTTCATCTATTTCTCATCATGTCAATGCAAAAGAATTGGATAATTAATATGTAGTACAAAGAATATCTAGATATTGCTTTTACAGAAGTATATATAAGCAACACATCATGTCAATATTTCTTCTATGCAACCAGAGGGCAACAATTATACTACTAATCTAGATGAAAACATCATACTTCAGCAGTTTCAAGGAACAAATCTAGATGAACTTTTTGGCAAAATAAATCACAGGATCAGCTGCTCACCTTGGTGGCTCACGGCCGGGAGGAGGGGAGGGGCAAAGGGAGTCACCGTCCGCCGGAGTGGGGCGCCGTTCACCGGAGTGGAGCCCTGGCCGGACTGGGCCACGAGCTGCTGTTGCTGCTGGACACCAGGGACAGAGGGGATGCAGCTGAGGGAGGGGTTGCGACCGTGGGAGCTGGGGTGGAAGATGCAGGCCTACCCGCTGGCCATGTCGCCGGATATGGCCTCGTCGAGGAGCGGAGGACCTGAGGACTAGCGGTGGCGGTGGCGATTGATGGGAGGAACCCTAGGCGGAGTGACAGAACGAGGGATGAAGCGCTAGGGAGGGGATCGAGTGCTTTTTTTTTGCGTGCGGGACGGTTCTGTACCGGGCGATGGAATTTTTGATGTAATAAGATCAAACAATAGGGGCACGTCCCTATACCCTTTCGTTTTTAAGTGAGAAGCTGCGGGAAGTTGCGGGAAGCCACTCGACCCCAGCTTTTTTCCATCATGAAGGAGAAGGAGGTGAAAATAAGCTAAGCTGGCTTTTTGAAAACGAGTTCTTTTCAGCTTCTAGCTTATTTTGACAATAAGCTACTAGAAGCTGCAAAAGAACTGGCCCTTAGGTCCATGGACTAGTTGCCGGAACAAATTGTTCCTGTGGAAAAATTCTAGGTCCCTACTGAGTGGTGTTGCAAGTAAAAGTGGTAGTTATCGACTAGAGGGGGGTGAATAGACGATTTTTATGAAAGTCTTCAAGACATGCAATGTCTTCAAAGACAGAAAACCAAATGCAACCTACACAGTATGCAGCGGAAGATAAACTACACTAGCCAAGCCATAGTCTAGTAAATAGTATAAAGTAAACACGAAGTTAAATAGCAGCTAGGTAGAGTGGATCAGAATAAGAAGACAATATGAAACTAATTATGCAATCGGAGAGGATGTCTTCACACAGTGAAGCCAAACAGTGCAAACAAGCAATGACTTCACGAAGCTAAACAGTAAGTAAGGGTGAAATGATAGACCAGTTGCTTAACAAAGACAAGGATTCCAGTTGGTGTGACAACTGTACGTCTGGTTAGGGAGGCTGAGATTGAACTCAGAAGACCGCGTCTTGACCTTATTCCCCTTGAGCTAAGGACACTTAGTCGTCGCCCAATCACTCTCGTAAGTCTTCAAGGTAGACTTCCAAACCTTCACAGACTTTGTTCACCGGCGATCCACAATGACTCTTGGATCCTCAGAATGTGACGCCTAACCAACTGGAAGATACACAATCTTCAAGTGTAATAGGTCTTTAGATCACGCAGACAGAAAGACTTCAATGATGCCTAACACTCTTTGGCTCTGGGTGTTTTGGGCTTTTTCCATGCAAGGTTTCCGAAATGACCCTGGGTCACTAAGGAACCGACACGCGTCCAACAGTCGGATTTCAAACATACGCGACAACTTGAATTGGGCTACAAGCAAAGCTGACTCATCCGACTCTGGATAAGGTTTACTCTCATAATCTTCGCTCGAAGACATAGGATTTGGGTTGAGCATCACATCAGTTTTCTGACTTTGTTCACTTGGACCCACTTAAGAGTTCGATGGTTCCTATGACTCAAGAAAAAATAAAATGAAACTACGAAAGAAATTATGTCTTTGCACTCCATAGTCTTCAAGTGAATGTCTTCACACGTCATTATCTTCGACGTGAATGTCTTCATGAACCACCATTATCTTCAATGTCTTCATACATTTTTAGGGGTCATCTCTGGTAGGAAAACCGAATCAATGAGGGACTTCTGCCTGCGTTATCCTGCAATTCTCACAAACACATTAGTCCCTCAACCACGTTTGTCGTCAATACTCCAAAACCAACTAGGGGTGGCACTAGATGCACTTACAATCTCCCCGCTTTTGGTGATTGATGACAAACTGATTGGAGTTTTCAATGGGGATAAAAATATGTGTAAGTTAAAGAACACGGTCATTGGCTTCATGAAGTTGAAAGGGCTCCCCCTGAAGATGTGCATATTAGTAATTTGCCTTTGAATGCAAATGCACATGGCATGTTTTGCTTTGTGGAGATCTCCTTCAATTTATGAAGACAATTCATCGTGCATACAAAAATGTAGTGAAGATAGTGACATGCACAATGAAGAATGGGCGTCTGTAGAACGAAAGTGCCTTTCTGCTCCCGAGCTCATTTGAGCTCGGTGAACAGTAAAATCGAAAAAAAACAAAAAAAAATTCAAAAAATTCTAATTTTTTTCCAGAGAAACATTGAAAAAAGTTCTAAATGTTTACAAAAATTCATCATGAAATCACATTCCTGTAAGGCATGGCAAAAAAAACAAATTCAGCCTCCAAAATGCTTTTGAAAGTAGCATTTTCAGAGTACCGATTTTGTTTTTTTGCCACGCCTTCTAGAAATGTGATTTCATGACGAATTTTGCAAGCACTTAGAACTTTTGTCAATGTTTCTACCAAAAAAAATTGGAATTTTTTGAATTTTTTTCGATTTTTTTCGATTTTTCTGTTCACCCGAGCTCATATGAGCTCGGGTGCAGAAACTCCACGTCCGTCTGTAGAATGACTTCATGCAGAATTTATCATCGCAATAAAAGGTAGCAGCAAAAGTGGCAGACGACTATCAAGGTTTAAGTGTTACAACTCAAAATCAACAGTTCAAGAACGGGAGTTGCAAAACTTAACAAAAATAATCACCTGACCCATATAGACCCTCTTGAAGACTATCAACTCATAGGATTCTCCCCCTTTTGTCAGGAATGACCAAAAAGGAGTGAAAATATAGAGTGTCTAAGCATTCCCATGTGGTGTTGGAGAAGATGTTGGGGTAGGCGGGTCGACGTTGGAGTTGGGCGGTGCAGAAGGGCCTGATGTAGAATCTTGATGTAGTGAAGCCATGGCTGGTGAAGTGGCGTCGTGCTCTTCATCAATGACTCACGCGACAATAGTTGGAGCCGAAGATGAGTAGTCAAGATCTTAAGGGAAGGTGTTGGATGCCAACTTGCTAACTGTGGAGGCCTAGATTCAAACTTGAAACGTTCAGTGAATCCATCTGCAATTAGTTCATCTTCAGAGCATAGCAGAGTGAGGCTCTTCCAGGCACGCCGACAGGCTTCATGAGCAACAAAAGAATTATTGGTGGAGAGGTTGCGTATGCAATTGACATCCACAAGAAGACTTTGCATCTGACGCTTTATCCAGTCATGATGCATATCCTGCTTCTGATGAAGAGAAACAAAAAGCTCTCGGTCATTAAGTACATGAGCACGCTTCTGAGGCCTTTGAGCTACTATGCTGGCTGTAGCATCAGTGGGAGCATGATGCGGCAGCCGAAGCTGACCGACAAGAGGACTAGCAGCATTAGGTGGATTTGGCACATGAATGGCCTCAACAGGTGCTGAGAAGCTATGAAAAGTTGCATTGTCGCACTGGTTCCTTGGCAGGCTTTGGGTAGATGGCTTCATGAGACATATGCACTTTAGGCAGAAAGACAACTTGATTGCGCGCTAAAGCCTGATATTTGATGGCGGAGTGAAGCTTGATCAACCGCATAACCCATGGTGCATAGAACTTGAGGCCAAACAGATCAATGCCTGAAGCTGCCAACTAACGAATGAAGAAATCTTGAGTGTTGAAGCGGATGCCATTGAGTATGTAGAAGACCAATGTCTTCATAGTGCCCTCAATCTTGGTGTGTGGAGAGTGCCCTTTGATTGGCCATAGAGTATGCCTCAGAATATGATATATGGTGCGGGGCAAATACTCGAGGTCATTGACAAAGAACAGTAATACCTCCCTTCTTAGGGACACAATGAGCATGACTTACACATCTACTATGAGCAATAGGATAAATTGTACCTGCTTCTAGAAGCTTTAATATTTCATTTCTTACCACTTCTTTCATCTTAGGATTTAACCGTCGTTGATGAACAACAACTGGTTTAGCATCAGGCTCCATATTAATTTTATGTTGACACAGAGTGGGACTAATACCCTTAAGATCATCTAGAGTATATCCAATAGGTGCACGGTGCTTCTTCAGAGTTTTCAATAATTTCTTTTCTTCATGTTCTGAAATGTTAGCACTAATAATAATAGATATATCTTATTTTCATCAAGATAAGCATATTTCAAAGTATCATGCAATTGTTTAAGATCAAACACATGGTCACTCTTGGGTGGTAGAGGATCTCTAAGAGTCTCAACATGCAGATTGTGTTTCAAAGCAGGCATTTGTTTGAAGAAAAATCTTGTCTAATTACTTTCTTTCATTCATAAGCATACCATTTTCATGGTCTAGCAAATATTGTTCTAAAGGATTAGTAGGGGGCATGACAATCACTACAAAAAAATACACTTCCGTGATGATACATGTTTGTCACAGTAGGTCGCGTTTTTTGTCATGCATGTACATCCATGATGATTTTATGACAGAATTAAGATAGTCATACCTGTGCTGTCGTAGAAGTGTTCCATGACATTACCAAAATTATCATCACGGAAGTGTCCACTTCCATGATGATAAATCGCGCGTCACAGAAGTGCTTTCGTCAAGGGTGACCGACACGTGGCATCCACCGTAACGGAACGCCGTTAAGCTATCGAGTCGGGTTTTGGATCCGACAACCCATTAACAACCCCGACCAATGGGGATTTTCCACGTGTAAAATCATCATTGGCTGGAGGAAACACGTGTCGGCTCATCGTTGGGACATATGTCATCCACTCATTGGACAGAAGGCGCCTATGATACGTCGGCACGTGGCACAGCCCAACAGAGGCCCATTCCTGTGAAAAGGTCGGCCCGTTTGACTTGGTCAAAAGGTGGCGAGCCGGCCCATGGAAAGCTTGTTAATGGCCTGTTCGCATATAGCCTATTTACAGTCCGCTAACCCAAGGCCTGTTACGCCCTATCTGAATTAGGCCCAATAGCGTCATCTGGGCCATCCAATATGATTCTAGCCCGTTTTCACTTCTGGCCCATGTATGGCCCATGATGTCTTTCGACCCATATGAGGCCCTTTGTAACTCTTGGCCTATTAACGGCCCGTGGTGAAACTAGCCCGTAATGAACAATGCATCACTTTACACCCATTAACGGCCCGTGGTGAAACTGGCCCGTAATGAACAGTGCATCAGTTTATACCCATTAACGACCCGTTATTCCGTTGGGCCGTTTCTAGCCCATGTTATCTTTCGGCCTTCTCAGAGCCCATTTATTCTTGGGCTCATTTCCAGCATTCGTTTACTTATGGCCCGTTACTGTCATTTTCTGCTTGTGGGCCAAATTCAGCCCGTGGTTACAGTCGGCACGTTTGTGGTCCGTTAATACGTTGGGCCGTTTTCATAGCGTCATCAAATACGACCTATTAACGATGGCCCGTTATGGTCGGCCCATGAGCGGACGATTCCAACTCTAGCCCGTTTACGGCCATAATGCGGCCTGTTATTGGCCCATGTTTGGCCAATCGATCATACGACCCGTATAAGGCCCATTGATGATACGACCCGTAGAAGGACCATTGTTTCTATGGCCCGTAGAAGGCCCATTGTTTCTACGGCCCATAGAAGGCCCACTGTTTCTACGGGCCGTAGAAGGCCCACTGTTTCTACGGCCCGTAGGAGGCCTAGTGTCACTACAGTAAATATTAGCCCATGGTTATTTTGGCCTAGTTTTAAAAAATAGGTTATTGCAGCCACTAACAAATCGCGGAAAAAGAACTGCAATGACTACAATCAAACAATTGAACAAGACAACAAGGAAATAAATAAGAAAGCAGCTTATGCTAGGCTATCACGGCTATCACACATATTACATCCACTGGGCATCAAAGTTCGCCACCCGTGCAAATAAACGCGCCGACAAAAGAATATACAAAACCGAGAGCACTTTAGAAGGCACTAGGCCTGCCCAGGTCGGCCCCCCCAACGGCCGAAGAAGGTGAGTAGACCTCAGTTGTGTCAATGATAGATGCATCAACACTAGATTTATGGCATGATGGTGCGCACGACAGTCCTCTGACATCTTCATTGCATCTTTGACTTCAAGTCGGAGCTGAGCTGAAGCAAACCTTTCCGCTTTAAGTTGAGACTGAATAAGTCGAACTGATTGAGGCAGCGACTGCACAGAGGTTGTCTCACACCTGCTGGTGAGTAGCTTCAACTCACTGTCTTCATCAAGACAAGACCTTGGGGTCATCTTGCTGTCCTCAAGATGGCTTGGCTCAATATCTTCCCTAAAGTTTTGCTTGGCGTAAGAGATACGACTCTGAAACAGAAACAAGGAGACACGTAACAGGTTTCACAATTATATAAGCAAATAAATGGATCTGTTCTGCATCAGGAACATGGTTTTACAACTACAATTTGAAACTGGTAGTTGTTGAAAACATCCAATCAGATGTAAACACCAAAGCAAACAGTAGTGGAGGAAATGATGCCTATCCAAATCTATACTAGAACAAAGTTTGAAGGCTTGAGAAGGATGAACTTACATTACATGTTAACACGAGCTGGACAAAGCCCTTCTCCATGTTGATGGAAGGATAATTCAATAAATTCCCCAAAGAAAATTCTTTATAAGCATTGCCATTATTCTACATTTTGCAAAGAGTAAATATAGATCTAATAATATTGGAAGAAACAGAGGATAATGAAGCTCAGGTGCAGACTGATGATACATAATCAAATAGCAATTAATTAAGTACAACGTTACAAGGCAAAGGGAGAGAGGTACTGACAAGAGCAATGCAGAGCCCAATATTGTTTTGAGATCGTATGATCCTTTGAGCAAGGAGATTCATCTGAAATTAGTTTTCATACAAGAGAGAAAGCAGAAATTTAGAAGTTCAAATTTTGAATTGATATCATAGACGGTACTTGACGCTGGGCTCCCAGCAGTTCTAATAGGGGTTTGGCCACTGGAGTAGGGGTAAGTGTGGTACAGTTGGGCCTGTGTTTTCTGTGGCTGCTGATCTATCTAATTTAACAGGTATCACTACCTTTTCCAAATACCTAGTTTGTACTCCTTGAGGATCTGCACTCACCCTCTTCCTTTTGGACATCTATTACGAAAGAACAACATCTGACTGAAAAAACATAGTGTGACGACACATGGAATAGGTACAAAAAATGGATAGGTATGGCATATACTCATATATGATGCTTAAACTAAGCAGATGGTGTAACAAAGTAGAAGTAATGCAAGAGGTCAGATGCAAAACATGTGCGACCAATACAACTTTGCAAAGTTAGAGCAAGCACCTTGATGGGTGAATAAGATAGGCCATCCTCCACCATGCCAAGTTTGTTAGCCAGTGGATTGTTCTGCAATATTCCTCTCGTGTGTCCATTCTCATATTCATTTTGATAATGTTCAATATCTGACATGCATGAAAACATAAAAACAAGTGAGATTTTCTTTGTAATGCAGAAGTGATTCTAATCCAATACTGCCTCCCTGTAAACCCCTTTGTGCTATCTCTGTAATTCTTTTAAGAGATGCTATGCATGCTGTAATTTGTTGTGTGCATTAATATAATGTGGCCTATTACTCAAAATATGAGAGCTCCAGAAGTGATGACACTTCGTAGATGACAGCTTCAACATATAGTAAAGAAGAACAAGTCGACCTGACCTGACAGATTCAAAATATACTAAGGGAGAACAACTCAACCTGACCAGTCGACCGCAAGAGAAGAGTATCATCTTAAAGAAGAGAGGAAGAGCAAGAAGATTGAAGATATTACAAGTCTTTCAATACAATGTCAGTTGGCCACCCGTGATGAACCAGAGCGCACAGAGAAATACTATTATTTCCGGTCTCTCCATATGTGGCTCACATGCATTTTGAAACTAAAGTAGGAACATTTAGCTAACCAATTAAACATCTCTCAGTTTTACTAATATCAGCAATAATATCAGATATGAATTTGTACAACTAAGCTTGTTTAGCTCGATGGGTGGAGCAGTGCTATTATGACACGAACCACGTAGGCTGATTGAGGTCATCATAAAATGGGGAAACCATAAGCATGATGAGTACAATGTTGACCGTGGCAGTGGGATGGCAGATCTGAAGCTGCAAACAGCGCAAAGGGTAGTTAGCAACCGATGTTTGCTTTGAAATAACAACTAAGATTTGGTATGAACAAGAAAGTACGGTCAACAAGTGACAAATAAATGCAATTATGCTGTCTCTCTATATGTCGCGACATGCATTTGGAAACTCAAGTGGGACCTTTAGCTAACCAATTAAATGTGTCGGTTAACTAATATCAGTATCATATCACAATCATATTTGAACAACTAAGCTTTCGAATTCTGAGTGTTGTGTTGTTTAGCTTGAAGGGTGGAGTAATGCTAGTACGACAGAAAGCACCTACACAGATCATAGTAGAGTAGATAAAAGGGGAAAACCCTAAGCATCAAGAGAAAAATCAGGAAAGTGGAACTAGCTAGACCAGTGGGTGGCGCACATGCTTTTCGAAACAAATATAGGAACATTAGGTGACCAATTAAACGTTCTTTGTTTTAGTGATATGAGCATCATATCAGATTCTTATTTCAACACGTAAGCTTTGGGTTGAGGTCTTGAGGAGCAGTGCTAGCACGACACGAAGCGCCTACGGTGATGGTAGTGAATATAAAGGGGGGAAACCATAAGCTGTACGAGTATAGTGCCCATGCCATGGCGGATCTGAAGGTGCAAACCGGACAAAGCTACTTCGCAACCAATGTTTGCTTTCAACTAGCCACTACGATTTGGTACAGACAAGAAAAGTACAGTAAACAAATTACGATCTATTTTCCGGGTGAGATCAATAACTTAAGCACATATGGAAGAGTACCACCTCTCTTGCGATGCCGTGTAGGCCTATGCTGATACATTGAGGGTGCTGCGGGTGCGAGGGCTGTTGGCGGCGGGGAAGAAGACTTTATACGGCAGACGGCCGGGTCGGGGGATATATCCTGTTGCCGTGGACGAGGCGGTCATAGGAGCGGCAACGACAAGGTGGACGACGGCGCCGATGAAGCGAGAGGAGGCGATGAAAGGATCCTGGTCCAGCGTCGTGGATGAGAGACGTCCATCTCTTGCAATGGACGACGGGGTAGGGGTAGCGGCTCCGGCAAGGTGGAGGATGGGGTGGCGGACGGAGGAGGCTGGCCGCAGCGCGGAGGTTGTCATGCCGCCGACGGTGTATGAATGGGGAAATGGAGGGGAGGGGGGATCTCAAACTTTGGGACGCACTTCTCTGAAATGTGGGAAAGTTACGGACTTGTCCCCCGTTTAAAATTTCGGACATCGCGTCGGTTGGGGATAGGACAGTAATCTCGCATCTCCCAAATATTTGCCGGCAACTATTTCGGGCGAGGAGAGGATGTTTTGCCGCCCACGGTTGGCTCCCATGGTGTATGAACGGGGCTGACAGGTAGGGCAGTTGTGTCATGTCTGAGGGAAGTTACACATCTGCCCCTATTTAAAATATTAGCCTACATCAATTTCGGACGAGGAGAGTTTGTTTTGCTGCCCACCGTGTATGAATGGGGAAATGGAGGAAGAGACACATGTCTTTCGGACGAGCTTGAATCAAATGTGTTTTTCCGCCCACGTTTGGCGCCCACCGTGTTTGAATGGGCTCAGAGGCCGTCGTGTCATGTCTGATTGAAGTTACTAGTCTACCCCTATTGACGGCAGTATAAGTCCGGTCGATAAAGATGTCAAGTGTCAGGGGTAGACAGTAATTTGCATCTCGCAAACACTTGCTTCGGGCAACCCACAAATTATAGTGGGTGTTTAGCTGCTTCATTCAAAACTTGGGAGAATTAGCATTCACGTTTGCCCTGGGCCCTGGCAAACAAAATTCAAATCCAATTTGCATTCGATTACGAATATCCACAGATAATTCTACATTTTGTTATTTATATCTCAAAACCACCAAAAAGATTTATTCCACCTTTATATATGATTATGATTTAGAAATGTCGTGGTCTTCGAATTCAGTAGGTTGGATACACTCTGAGTCAAACAATTATTTCATCCAACACAATATGCTCACACGAAAACCAGTTCACCTTATGTCAATCATACAAGTACTGAGGATTACCTCGCCTAAAAAATTTGGATCATTACAACACATGGACAACATAGGGGGTCTTGCAACATAATCCATTCAGAGACATGACACAACATGCAAGTACAATAATCTACACAATTTCAACTGGCATCTAAAGAAGAACCGGGATTACCTTGGGCTTCAGATAGCAGAAACAGCAGGACCTCCTCCGTCTTCAAATGCAACATTCTTACTTCCTCCAATTCTTGGGTTGCTTGCATAATGCGTGCCGCTAATTCCATAATTTCCAGCCTCAAGATAAAGATTACCTCATTCATGGCAGCCACACCATCTCTTTCTGCCTCTAGTAGAGTCTCAAGCACTATAATATCTGTGCTCAGACTGCTCTCCGGTGGTGTTGCCTCTGAACTGATACCATCTGGTAACATGGATGGCGCACTGCTTCCACAAATAGATTCTGGGGTTGTAGATTTTTTGTGTCCTAGCGTGAACGGCATCCTGATTGGTTTCCGCTGGACATAAGTAAGAGATAGTTATCGTATGATCCAGACAGTAGGCTTACATGGTAAACGACGGACAAATTATTGCCGAGCATGGCAAACTATATTTAAATGGTTCGAAGCTGCATCAACCGAAAAGAAATTAAAATGGTAAGATGAAACTAGGGATGTAAGTGGCAAATAAACGACATCCGCCAGTCCCATCTAGTTAGTGTTTGCTACCTCCCTAGTCCATTTTTCTGAAAAAACGAAAACTCTTTTGAACTATCATACCACTAGTGGACTTTAATCAGGATTAAACGGGACCTAGTTGACATCCCTAGTTGAAAGGGAGTGTACCACCGCTATATTTAAGTTGCCAGGGCATCTAAGCAGTTGAAATAATCTAAGAAAGCACTTAACAGTGTGGCCTCATATAAACTACAAAGACAGTCTTGTGATGAAGTTGAGAGGAAAAGTTAAGGACTCAAATGAAATAGGCATGCATTTCTTTACGATTGTACAACAGGCACTGCTGACATATTGGCCAACTCAAGTATAGCATAACAACAAACAAGCATTTGAATCAAGCAATACAGCAAAGCAGACAACTGAACTATTTGTAATTTGGTAGGATTATAGGTTGAGGGCACAAGCCAAGAAAGCAGCCCACTCGCATTACATTTCACATGTACTAAAATACACTGGCTTACCATATGTTGTTGTGAAGCCTCGCTGCTGTTGCAATGTTCTTTGAAGATATCGTCAACATCCTGTGGTTGCAAATCTAGTTGTAGTTTATTCTGCACCCTCTATTTAGGTAAAATTAATTTTAATCGCATGCACTGGTCCAAATTGATCATCAATGGTTCATCTAAACTAATGAAAGAAGGGTGTGTGCATACACGACAATATATCTGCTTCCCTCTATTTTTATGCTTGTTTGAGGTGCTAGCCCCAAAAGAACAAATATTTTGCTTGATGGGGTTGGCAGCTCCATAACTAATAGAAGCATCAAATTAGTCATGCAACTTGGGAAGATCAACAACACACAAACAAGTAATGAACAGAGGCTCGGAGCAGTGATGTAATAGCTAGCATCAGAAAATGTAGGGTAAAATGAACAAAAAGGAGTGAAACCACATGCTAGTTTGCTGATGTGTAATTAAGCATAGAGAACATTAAGCAGTCTGATGGAACCAACAAGTGGCATCAAAACAACACAATTATCATAAATATAGCATTCAAGATGTAAAATAGTAGGCAGTGATATCTAGGAAGTACAGTAATACAGTACTTAGGACAAAACTAAAGCATATTAACTATATGTTTACTGGTATGTAATTTAGCACATGTAACATGTTCACTGCCAGAATTATGGCCCTACAGGTGCAAGCAGAATAACGCGTCTCATGAAAAACTGAATGATGCCCTGAAGAAATTCAAAGGTGCGGTGCTTATGCTAGGAAAGTGAACGTAGGCACCGACCATTGGATAATAGTACCTGATTCTTGGCGGCGTATGGGTATCGTTGTCATACTTGATAGCTAAGGATCGTCGATGGTGCTTGTGTTGCGGTTGAGTTTGGGCCGGCTGTCGCCGTCGCTGAAGTGGCTCCGGTGCTACAGTTGCGGCGCATGTCGACATATAAGAAATCTCATTTGTGGCAAGTGAACAGTTGCATGATAAAGAGAAAAACTGAAGGAGTACAAATCGAAATAACCTGATGAGGCTGCGGCGTTGGTAAAGTAGGGCCGGTGGAGTTGAATATGGCGTCCGTGGAGCGGGTCCGGTGCAGTGGACGAAGGCTTCGGCGGGCGCATTGTATAGTGCTTTCGGTGAGGCGGATCTGTTGCGGCAGACGAGGGCTTGTATGAAGGGCCATCGAAGGGGCGGACGAGGGAGTCAGTGAAGGGCCTCCACTGTGGTGGACGAGGGTGCCGGTTAAGCAGATCTGGTGCAGTGGACCATGATGGCGGTCAAGGAGATCTGGAGCGGTGGACAAGCCAGTCGCTGAAGCAGCTCTGGTGAAGTGGTGAGTTGGCAGTTGGGGGTTCCAAGGTGCGGAAGGTAGATCCGGCGGGGTATGAGGTCCACCGCTGCAGCGGAGGACTAGATTCGGTGGCTTGCCGTGGTTGGGGGGGTCGGGGAGGGGAAGGGGAGGGGATCTGGGGAAGAATGTTGGGGGCAAAGAGGGGAAAACAATGGAGTTACCAAAGCAGCCCTTTTCCGTTCATGTGGTAGGGGTAAAACAGGAATATCGCAGGGCTAAACCTTCGGGCGCGTGATATTTCGATGTGAGCGGGAAGTTTGAAAGCTTTTGGCGCCTAAAATTATAAGTATTCTGCTCTCGTACGGCCGGCTATGATATCATGGCCTACAATTTGTTTGTTTTGCATGCAAAAAGATGTGCAAGTTTTGAAAATCAATGTCTCCAACTCAAAACTTAGATTGTCCATTCAATTCAAATATGGATCATTGAGCTACTACAAGCAAATACCATCATATGGTCCAATTGAAATGAAATTCCAAATGTGTTTATCCTAAATATGATGACAAAAGCAAAAATGTGTATGTGTATGAATAAAGTGGATGATTATAAAGTTTGAACATGCCCGTATGTGTATATCTCTAGGTTTGATATATGAATTTGAAATCACGAAATCCCGACTTAAAAATGTACCTCCATTTAAATGAATTACAAAAGCTAATGATGGAGTCGAATTCCAAAATTCCAATCTTAGGTTTGTAATTCTGGTACATCAAGGTATATCACGCATGTTCAAAAGTATCATTATCTCATAGTACAAACTGTGAAACAAATTGATCAACCTTGAGTGCACAATATCTCAATTACGCTAAAGTCCCTCAAATATAGACACCTCACTCTTTATCTGAAGCCAACCCCCCCCCCCCACACACACACAGCGAAGCCGTTCTCTCCCCCAAACACCAACACACAAGCACATTAACACCCCTCTCTCTTGTAAAGTCCGGACCCCAATATAGGTCTCTATCACTTTGTCTGTCAGGCATGCATACATCTCTTCCCTCACTCTCTAGGTCTCCCGCTATCTCTCTTACCCAAGCACACGCACTATGTAGAGTGTATATTTCCCATACACACAAAACGTCACCCCCAAACGTCTATCTCCCTAGTTATGTGGTTCTCGCGCACTCACCTCACACACCACCGCCACTGCAAACAAGCACACTTTGTCTCCTTGTGCACCACTCTCCTCTTTCTATATCTCCCATATGCGGACCCACCCCAGCTCCTTCCCTGTATACATATATGTCTTGACTCTTTCCATAGCTCCCTAATGTATCATCGTTCTCGATTTCTCACATTGCTCTACACCATCTATTCTAGATCTCTCATGAAGTCCCTATCACACACACGATGACTCGCTTCCCTTGCGTCTCCGTTCATAGGCCAATTTCGGACAACATCAACATTGTATCCCTATCTATACGCCATTTATGGACACAAACGACCCCTCTTGCCCCCTCTCTCCCTCTCTCTCTCTCTCTCGCTCTCACACCCCTCTCCCACACACACACTCGATGTCTCTTCTAAATAGTCTGCCCCCCCGCCCGCACCCGTGCTATCCCACTACTACACATGTCACACCATTCCCCCTTCCCTTATACTAGGTTTACATCATCAATGGTCTCTCTACTCCACATACACACACTACCTCTCACACACAAACGCATGCACAAACACACACAGACACGCACAAACACCCATTTATCTAGATCCTCATCTCTCCCCATGTCCGCATGTGTATCTCACACACTCACTCTCTAATTATGTATATGTGTCTCCACGTTACACAACACAAAGCCCCATGTACATGTCTCTCTCTATCCTCCACACACATAGACACAAAGAATCTGTTATCATTGCCTCAGTCTCTAACATATCACACACGCACACTGTCTCTCTCTCTCTCTCGCAAACACGCTCAACAAGGGTTTCCCCGTGAATAACTTACCGTCTATTCATCAACAGTCGTGGCAGTACGGCGAACACGAGACATGAAAACGAATAAATCTACACATGCTTAGACCACCTAGTATGACTACTAGGACTAGAGGAAGCCAAAAAGCTTGCCGCCGTCACCCCCTCTCTTCCTCTCTCTCTCTC
>NC_041393.1:489068221-489096534 GCF_002162155.2 Triticum dicoccoides
TTATACTAGGTTTACATCATCAGTGGTCTCTCTACTCCACATACACACACTCCCTCTCACACACAAACGCGTGCAAAAACACACACAAACATGCACAAACACCCATTTATCTGGATCCTCATCTCTCCCCATGTCCGCATGTGTATCTCACACACTCACTCTCTAATTATGTATATGTGTCTCCAGGTTACACAACACAAAGCCCCATGTACATGTCTCTCTCTATCCTCCACACACATAGACACAAAGAATCTGTTATCATTGCCACAGTCTCTAGCATATCACACACGCACACTGTCTCTCTCTCTCTCTCTCGCAAACACGCTCAACAAGGGTTTCCCCGTGAATAACTTACCATCTATTCATCAACAGTCGTGGCAGTACGGCGAACACGAGACATGAAAAGGAATAAATCTACACATGCTTAGACCACCTAGTATGACTACTAGGACTAGAGCAAGCCAAAAAGCGCACCGCCATCACCCCTCCTTATCGGCGACGGGAAAATCTTTGTTTTACACAGTCGAGAAGTCATTGTGCTAAGGCCCCACATGCCAAGGCGTTGAATAGAATGTAGATGCTAGTTTACGGAAGTAAGTATTGATAATACGTTTGTATCTCCATACTTATATTTCTTCTCTTATAAAAAACCGAGTTGGTGATGATGGTATGTGTGCCATCTTGCAATATAGACCATCCGATCTATATCTGACGGATGGAAATTAAACTAAAAGATACCCACACCCCTCTCCACATTTGCAGACAAGGCCTTCCCTCATTCATCCTTATCTCCAACAAACCTCATTGTTGAGGAATTAAGAAAGGAGGCCTCTGGAACAAACTGGCCTAGTAGCCGCTGCCGGCGTCGTCAATCCCCATGCCTCTGCTCAGTACGACCACCAATCACCACCACACCCCACTCCTCTTCACCTTATCTCATATTTCTTGAGATATCATTAGTTTTTACACATGGGATTACTCCCGCAAGGGTCAATCACAACAAGTCTTTTATAAAAAAAATGCATCTTGATGTTTCGTGCAATGCACGGATCTTGCTAGTACTCCTACACAAGACTAAGTTGGTGATGATGGTGTGTCTGCCATCTGTCGTTTCTGACCATTAGATCTACATCTAAAGACTGTGAGGTAAGTTGTTGCCTTTTCTCACCAACATCCCACTTGTCTACCAATTTGCAGAAAAACCCATAATTAGTATCTTAAAACCAACCACATCCCTCCCTGACCTCACCAAAATAGCCCAAGGAATATATTCCAATTGAAATATAATATATCTCTAGTGACATATGTATATCAAAATTAGAGTGTTGTGTACCAAGTTTGTGAATAAGCATTATTCTAATTATGATTCGTTGCAACGCACATGAACATTGCTAGTATTTCCAACCATGCATTTTTTCCTAGTATTCCATAGTTTCGAGTTTTCCATCAAGATATTAGTCACTCATGGTTGATATTTACTTTCAATCATGTATAGATATGCACTATGTAACTAGCCTTGCTTATTGGCTTCCAAAGCTTAACTTTCACTCCTACTTACAATATGTAGAGTATTTAACAAAAAACTACCACTTTCAACCAGCCCTAGGAAGAATCTGTTGTACAAAAAATAGCAAAAACATACCCAAAATTTCTTAATCCATGCCAAAAACTACTACCTAGTACTCCTACCGATTAGGTTCGTTTAAACCCATTTATGACAGGGTTGGCCCACACATCCGTGCTGATCGTTGACACGAGGGACCCACATCTGACCTTCTATCCTGTTATTCCCCCTCAAATCATTATTTTTCCTGAACATTACTTCAAATAGTACTGATGCATTTTTGTCGGTGGCGCCGGTGATGAGCGAGTTGGCCGCCGCTCCAGCAGACGGGCCGGACGCCGCGCTGGCCTCCGCACGGGTTGGCAGGCTGGCCCGAGCGTGACTCACAAGCGAGCAAGCCGCCGCGCTGGCCTTTGCTCGTGCCAGATGGCTGGCCTTAGCGTGGCGCGCACGAGCAAACCGCTGCACTACCGTGCCAATCTAGCTAGCAAACCATGCAGACAAGCAGCTGGACGGAGCTATCTTGGCTAGCTAGCGGCCGCGAGCGCCGGACGGAGCTGGCATCCGGGCTGCCACAACATGGGCTCTGCACCACCGACGGTTTTGACCTTGCCTTCTGCCGGTGGTGGTAGCTGCGTCCCATGGCCGAGGATGACTTGGTGGACGGGCCGAAGGTAGGAGGTCACTCGGGGATTTTTGTGCAGACTGACATGTAGGTCCCAAAAGTCATAACGCCCGGTCGAATAGAAGGCATTGACTTAATGGAAACATGGGCCCTGTCAGAGGTTCGCGTTAGATTCTAACCATGAACTAACTCTAACCAAAGTGGTGTTTGGATGGCAGGGTTAGATTGACAAAAAATGTATCGAAACAGGGCATGGGTTGAAACGTGCCTATAACGACACTTTGTAGAGTTGTCGTTTCTTGGTAGGGCTGGTTGGTAAGAGCATGTGAGGGAGTCCTGGATAAGGGGGTATCCAGACAGCCGGACTATATTCATCGTCCGGACTATAGAAGCGTCAAGATACAAGACTCAAGACTTCGGCTCATGTCCGGATGGGACTCTCCTTTGCGTGGAAGACAAGCTTGGCGACCTGGATATTATGTTTCCTTCCTTGTAACCAACTCCATGTAAACCCTAGCTCTCCGGTGTTTATATAAACCGGAGAGCATGGTCCTTAGAAGGCCAATCACAATTACTATCATACCATCATAGGTTAGCTCTTAGGGTTTAGCCTCTATGATCTCGTGGTAGATCTAATCTTGTACTACCTATATCTTCAATATTAATAAAGCAGGAAGTAGGGTTTTACCTCCATCGAGAGGGCCTGAACCTGGGTAAACATTGTGTCCCTTGCTTCCTGTTACCATCAGTCTAAGACGCACAGATCGGGACCCCAACCCGAGAATCGCCAGTTTTGACACCGACATTGGTGCTTTCATTGAGAGTTCCTCTCTGTCGTCGCTTCGAGGCTTGATGGCTTCTTCAATCGTCAACAACACGGTCCAGGGTGAGACTTTCTCCCCGGACAAATCTTTGTGTTCGGCGGCTTCGCACTGCGGGCCAATTCGCTTGGCCAGTTGGAGCAGATCGACAGCTTCGCCCCTGGCCACCAGATCAGGTTCAGAAGCTTGAACTACACGGCAGATATCCGCGGAGACTTGATCTTCAACGGATTCGAGCCTGCGCTAGGAACGCCGGACAGTCATGACGAGCATGGCCTGGACCTGCTGTCGGACAATGCTCGGGACATCATTGTCGGTGTCAAAACCGGCGGATCTCGGGTAGGGGGTCCCGATCTATGCGTCTTAGGCTGATGGTAACAGGAAGCAAGGGACACAATGTTTACCCAGGTTCAGGCCCTCTCGATTGAGGTAAAACCCTACTTCCTGCTTGATTAATATTGAAGATATGTGGAATAAGTAGATCTACCACGAGATTGTAGAGGCTAAACCCTAAGAGCTAGCCTATGCTGGTATGATTGTAATTGTGATCGGCCTTCTAAGGACTATGCTCTCCGGTTTATATAGACATGGAGAGCTAGGGTTTACATGGAGTCGGTTTACAAGGAAGGAAACATAATATCTGGATTGCCAAGCTTGTCTTCCACGCAAAGGAGAGTCCCATCCGAACACGAGCCGAAGTCTTGAGTCTTGTATCTTGACGCTTCTATAGTCCAGACGATGAATACAGTCTGGCTGTCCGGATACCCCCTTATCCAGGACTCCCTCAGTAGCCCCTGAACCAGGCTTCAATGACGATGAGTCCGGCGCGCAGTCTTGTCTTCGGCATTGCAAGGCGGGTTCCTCCTCCGAATACTCCAAGGTTACCATCAAACACGTAGACCGTGTCCGGATCTGCAAAATGATCTTCACATACCACCGTAGAGAGAATGATACTCCAGCTGACAACTTTTAGACAATGTGATATGCCATTAGGGCCAGGTCATTACTCGAACCTTTTTTTCACAACCAGCCACATCGTGTATTGCGAGGCGGTTTCCTTGACATGTCCTGTCAAAGCAGAGATCATGTCCCCTTATCGCAGGATTCTCATCAATACGGGTATGGGTAATCCCCCCGTGCCATCAATCGTGGCGCTTGGGAAGTAAGAGATTCTCAACAGGCTAGTGGGGAGGCGCACCGCTTTCGTCGCCTCTATAAAGGGATAAGAGTTTCTCATTTTTACCCACGCCTTCTTCCTCCCCTCGCATACTCTTGCCCCCTCGAGCTCCAACGCCCTATTCCAGGTCTTCTCCGCACAGTTAGTCATGTCCGGAGCATGAGGCAAGTGGGTGGCCTCCACCGCGATGGAGAAGAAGAGCGCGAATCTCTGGGCGGCCAGATACTTTGCCGCAGACATAGCGCACCGGATACCAGACAAGGGGCAGGTCATTCCAACTGCAGGACCCCACGAGAGGGTCGTGTTCCTTGCCCACTTCGTCCATGGACTGGGGTTTCCACTCCACCCCTTCGTCTGCGGGCTTATGTTCTACTACGGGCTAGATTTTCATGATCTAGCTCCGAACTTCGTCCTCAACATCTCGGCGTTCATCGTCGTGTGCGAGGCTTTCCTCTGCATCAAGCCTCATTTTGGTTTGTGGCTGCAAATCTTCTGCGTGAAGCCGAAGATCGTGAGTGGCCAGCAAGCAGAGTGCGGAGGAGCCATGGTGGGCAAGATGCCTAAGGTCACCTAGCTTGACGGCTCCTTTGCGGAAACCGTGAAGGGGTGGCAATCGGGGTGGTTCTACATCACCGAGCCGCGCGGAGCCAACTGGGCAGCGGCCCCCGAGTTCCGCTCCAGAACCCCTATGCGGCTCACTTCCTGGGAACGGAAGGGCCTGTCCTGGGGCGAATCTACAGAGCTGGCCGGACTCAAAACCTCCATCAAAGGCATGAAGGACAAGAAAATCAAGCTTGTCAACGTGATCCAGGTCATGCTCATTCGCCTAATTCTGCCATGCCAAAGGCGGGCATTCAATCTATGGGAGTTCGTTCCAGCCGAACACCAGACGCTTTAGAGGCTCTATGGCATGAAGCACAAGAAGGCGTGGAAGGTGCTGTTCAAGGCTTCTGAAGTCCCTCCTCCCATATCCGAGGACCGCGGGCTCCACGCCGCATGGCAACCTACTCAGGTGAGTTCTAAGGCCATCACCGAATTCAGTCCTTCCCAGTATAATTGCGGGGGAACCTCAAGTAATTGTGTGTATTTGTTTCAGGATTATGTGGAGGTGGCGGAGCGGATTGAATGTCTGACACCGCTGCCGGAAAGCCCAGCTAATGCTCTCCTGAGGGAGATGCTGGCTCTGGCACCCTACAAGGGGCCGGAGAAGAAGGCCAACAAGAAGGCCCCGGGGACCCGGAAGAGTCTCCGGCGTAAGGCCACGCCAGAAGCCTCGTCCGAAGAGGACAAGGAAGACTCGTCACCCGAAAGGGAAGAAGGAGGAGAAGAAGAAGAGGCCGCCCTATCCGGACAGGATGGGGGGCCTGAGATGGTGGACCAGGGGACCAGGAGAGGCCCCCGCCGTAAGGCCGTCATACCCTTGTCGTCTGATGACGATGAGGCGGATTCCTGCCGCGGAGGCGGGGAGGAACAAGGAGAAACACCACCTCCCCGTGTTGGGGGAGGGAAGAAGAGGAAGGCCGCCCCGGTGGGGGAGACTGGGACATCCAAGAAGGGAAAAGCATCCCTTCCGGACTACTCCGCCACCGCCGCCGATAGCGAGGAAGGGTGGCTGCCTAAGAAGAAGCCCCTTGTGCGGTCGTAAGTATCCGCACTCAATCGTAATTCTCACTTCATAATTTTGTTTATAATGCCGAACTTGTATACAGTCCGGCCAGGGCCCATCCGGGAGTGTCGTCTTCGGACGGGTCCTTGAGTGAGTCAGCAATGAACTCACTCCCGATGGCCATGTCTCCTTGTCCTGCAGACGACACGGAGGTGTTGTCTCGAAGGCTCCCGTCGATGGCGGAGGTGGCCCTGGAGGCGCCTCAAGGCGGTGTCCCAGGCGTCGGACTCGTGGGGTTCAAGGTCCCCGCAGATCATGTCGACGAGAGCCACAGCAAGCCGGGCTCTCAGCCGAACACTGTTCCAGAGCCTTCAGTGGTTCCGGACTTAGGCAGGCAGCCCCTCGTTATGGAGGGAGGGCCATCTGTATCAAGGACTTCTGTTGCACCCCAGGCGCCGGATTATCTGCTAGAAGCGCTTCAAGGCGCTTCCCTGGATGAAGAGCACCGTACTCTCATGAGTGCGGTGATTCAGAAGGTTTCATCCGCCAAGAGCGGACTAACCGAAGCCTGCACCAGCCTCCTAACAGGCTTTGAGGTAAGAAGTAAAAATGTGTAAAATCACCACCCGATAGGTAGTAGCCCCTGATACTCTGTTTGGTGTTTGGAAAGAAAAACCAAACGGAGGGTCAGTTATAATCCGCAGGAGTCTAACAATAAGTGTTGAATGTAAATAAACAGGCTGTGCTGCTAGCCGCTGCTGCTCGCAAGGCCGAAATCGCAGGCCTAACGCAGGATTTAGAGCGGGCACAGGGGGAGCTCGGCCTCACGAGGAGGCAGCTCGAAGAGAACAAAGGTGCATGATTCCCCTCTCTCATATAATAAATAGTAAATAAAATTTGATTATGCTAACGACGAGAGTCGTGATGTGGTAACAGAGGCCGCCACTGAAGTGGCGTCTCTCAAGAAGGCGCTGTCCGAGGCCGAACACAAAGCGGCCTTGCAACTCAAGGAGCGCAAAAAGCAAGAGGCCCGAGTGGGTGAGGTACAAGAAGAGCTCTAGGAGCTCGAGTCTACGGAGCGGGAGCTTAAAGCAAAGGAGGCCGAGCTTGCGAAGGCCCTTACAAATACAAAAGACGCCAAGGCCGAAGCCGAGAGGGCTCAGCAAGAGATCCAGGAGGCCAAGAAAATAGCGGCGGGTAAGAAATTTTTTATGCAAAGCAAACATGTGGAGGAGGCGTTTATTTTACTTACTCGAATCCGGAGCTCTCCAGGGGCATTCGCAGACCTGCCACGCAGCATATCAGACGCCGCGGAGTTCTACCATGCCCAGGAGGGGAGCTCAACGTAGAAGTTGTTCTGGTCCCAGTATGCTAGGGCCGAGCATGCAACGCCTCTGAGTGACCAACTGAAGCAGTTGGTCGAACTCCACAAGGCGGCCGAAGTGGCTATGAAAGATCTCATAGTCCGGATATGGCCTGGTGAGCTTCTGCCCATTAGCTACTTCGGCCTGATCAAGAGGATGGTGGATTCCTGTCCGTGACTGGAAGTCATCAAGAGATCCGTTTGCATTGAGGGTGCCCGCCGGGCCCTTGCCCGCGCCAAGGTGCATTGGGGCAAGCTGGATGCGGAGAAGCTGGTGAAGGACGGGCCGCCGGAGGGCAAGCCGCATCGCGTCCCCGAGAAGTATTATGATGGCGTTATGAAGGGTGCTTGCCTCGTGGCTGATGAATGTACCAAGGACATAATTTTTGAATGAATTCACTTCTGTCATGTTTGTAATTTAAAGACGAAGTTACTTGTGCTATGTAGCGCTTTTGTGATTTAAAATATTACCTTCTGTGCGGCTGTTTATCAAATTCTGAAAGTAGGCCAGTCGTCGGCTTCCACCCCCGTGTTACTAGTACTGAGGTGTTTGTGGAAAACCCGGACACTCTTTATCCAAATGTTTGGTCCCTTAAGGAGGTGTCCAGCGCAGTGAACCAGGCAATCGGACTATACAGCTTTATAACCTTCACTTAGCCATAGAAGTATATGATTTTAAATTTTGGCAAAGCCCCTAGAATCCGGAAGGCCGAATTGGGGCGCTATACACGCCTATATCGGACAAAGCCAAATTAACGCCTAAAGCGGAAAAATCTTTAAGAATTTTAAGACCTCTCGTACAGCGACTAGTCTCTCGTCACATCATGTCGGACAGTTTTGTGCTTTCTCTACTGAGGTGCTCGTCCGGAAGAACTAGTGCACAATCGCAGTAGTTCTCCCTGCGGTACCTTAGCCGAATTAACGGAACGTAAGGCACCAAAGCAAGGGAGCTGGGCTATCCCAACCGTAACCCAAGACATGATTCGGAGCTGATGCATATAATGCTATAAGTTTGGGGTGCCGCACTGTTGAAAGTGTTCGGACTTGACTTGCCGTATTATGGGGTAACATAAGAAGCCCCTGGCAAACTACACGTACCAAAGTGTACGGATGCAAAATGAAATAGACATTTATAAAAAATGCTCAAATAAAAATAAGTAAGCTGACGCTATATGTGGTCTCCCATTGATAAATAGTATGTTTAAGCATATGTTTACAATGTATGCATTAAGCGGAGACAAAATAGGATGATTTGACATATCCTATCCAGGGGCAGGCTACGTACAGATAGATAAAGCAGGAATAATGATCGTAAATAGATTCCACCTGGGTGTTTCCTGCTGTGCCCAAAGCCTGTTGCCTCCTGGGTTTCCTCTCCTATGTAAGTCCGACAATCCGGCTATTCTGGAGAAGCTGCACTAAAGCAATGTCCTTAAAGGTGAATGGAAAGGTTATGAAGTGATACCGTACTGTTGACTGAGCCCCTGATACGCCTCCGCCTGTGCCCATGGTATTTTGAGTGCGTAATTGTGTACGCGTGGCATGAATGCTGTTTTGATGGGATTTGAGCGGAGGCTGGACTGCTAGTCCTGCTCCTGTCGTGCCTGCTGATCTTGCTGCGGGGTGTTCCGCCCTCGCTTGATGGAGCTTGAATTTGTCATTGCCGGATTGGTGGTGTGCTGGAGGAGGCCGCATTATACTTCTGCCGCAAGGGCCACAGTATGTTCTTCTGTACGGAGAGAGCGGTCCATATCCCCGTTGACTTTTATGACCCCGCACGGGCCTGTCATCTTGAGCTTGAGGTATGCATAGTGTGGTACCGCATTGAATCTAGCAAATGTGGTTCGTCCGAGCAGTGCGTGGTAACCACTATGGAAAGGGACGATATCGAAGATTAGCTCTTCGCTTCGGAAGACCACTTCCAATGTTATAGAGCCCTTGCAGCGGGCCTCTACTCCAGGAATGACACCCTTAAAGGTGGTTTTGGTGGGCTTGATCCTTGAAGGATCGATGCCCATTTTGCGCACTGCGTCCTGATAAAGCAGGTTCAGGCTGCTGCCTCCGTCCATAAGGACTCTTGTGAGGTGAAATCCGTCTATAATTGGGTTTAAAACCAATACGGCTGAGCCGCCGTGACGGATGCTGGTAGGATGATCCCTACGATCAAAGGTGATCGGACAAGCTGACCATGGGTTGAATTTGGGGACGACTGGCTCCATCGCATACACGTCCCGTAGTGCTCGCTTCCATTCCCACTTGGGGATGTGGGTGGCGTAGATCATGTTGACCGTTTTAACCTAGGGGGGGAATTTCTTCTGCCCCCCCATGTTCGGACGCCGAGGCTCATCGTCATCATCGCTGTGTAGCCCCTTGTCCTTATTTTCGGTGTTTATTTTGCCGGCCTGTTTAAATACCCAGCAGTCTCTGTTGGTGTGGTTGGCTGGCTTGTCCGGGGTGCCATGAATTTGGCACGAGCGCTCCAATATACGGTCCAGACTGGACGTTCCTTGATTGTTATGCTTGAATGGCTTCTTCCGCTGACCGGATTTTGATCCGCTGAATCCAGCATTGACCGCCGTATCCTTGGTGCTGTCGCCGTTGTTTCGTCGCTTGTGTCTATTGCGCCGTGGCTTGCCATTATTGTACCAGACATCTGAAGTTCCAGAATGTGGCGTAGTGCTACCAACCAGCAGTCCTCGCCCGCGCAAAAGCGGGTCATTTGTGTCGTAAGAGCTGCCATGGACTTGGGTTTCTCCTGGCCGAGGTGTCTGGCGAGCCACTCATCACGGATATTATGCTTGAAAGCCGCCAGGGCTTTGGCGTCTGGACAGTCGACTATTTGGTTCTTTTTAGTTAGGAACCAAATCCAGAATTTCCTGGCTGATTCTCTGGGCTCTTGAGTAATGTGGCTCAAGTCATCGGCATCCGGAGGTCGCACATATGTGCCCTGGAAGTTGTCAAGAAATGCGTCTTCCAGATTTTCCCAACTGCCAATGGAATTTGCGGGAAGGCCGTTTAGCCAGTGCCGGGCAGGTCCTTTGAGCTTAAGGGGAAGACACTTGATGGCATGTAGATCATCTCCGCGGGCCATGTGAATGTGGAGAAGAAAATCCTCGATCCATACCGCAGGGTCTGTGGTGCCATCGTATGATTCGATGTTTACGAGTTTAAACCCTTCTGGGAATTCATGATCCATGACTTCATTAGTGAAGCATAGGGGGTGTGCGGCGCCTCTATGTTGGGCTATGTCGCGACGCAGTCCAGCTGCGTCTAACTGGTTGTATTCGGCCCGACCGGATTTGCTGTTGGTGTATCCGGTATGACGGTCATCGTCATGTGCTTCAGTATGCCCCCGCGATCCGTAGATCGATCTTGGTTGTCCTGCAATGTTATCCAGTTTATCGCGCAGGTCCTGAGTATTGCCTCGGGCCGTAGTAAACCGGCGCGGGGGTACGGGCTGGTATTTCGGCTGATACTCCGTTTTGTCCCGACCTCGAGGCGGTCGGTCAGCCATGGGGCGCTCAAGTCCGTATTCCTCAGATGTCAGGACTTCTGTCCATCTGTCTGTGAGCAGATCTTGATCAACTTGGAGCTGCTGCTGCTTCTTCTTCAGGCTTCTCGCAGTGGCAATAAGCTGGCGCTTGAAGCGCTCCTGCCCTGCGGGATCTTCGGGTACGCCGAACTCGTCGTCGCGGAGGCTAATCTCGTCTTTGGAGAGGGGCATGTAGTTGTCCTCCTCCGGATACCCGTCCGTCGCCTGCTCATCTGGGCTATCATGCCCGTCTTCCTATTCGGCCTGCTCGAAGGCGGGCTGTTCGGGGTTGTATTCATCATCGACACCGTCCGAATTATTATCGTCTCCGGTGTCGGTATTGCCTTGGCGGGGCTTGGAGCGGCGCTGATGACGCCCATGCTTTGCTTTCTTCTTGGAGGGGTTATCCTCCGTTGCCTCATCGCCTTGGTTTCTTTCGGAGTGTCCACAATATATATATCATATGAAGAGGTGGCTGTCCACCGCCCTGTGAGCGGTGGCTCCTGTATGTCTCCTGCATCGTCGTCCATACCGTCGATGTCTTCGAAGTCAAAGTCGAGCACGTTGGTTAAATCATCGATCGTGGCGACGAAGTGGGTGGTGGGTGGGCATCGAATTCCTTCGTCGCCTACTTCCCACTCAAGCCGGACATAGTTTGGCTCAGAGCCTCCTGACAGAGAGAGAGACTTTAATGAGTTCACCATGTCGCCAAAAGGCGAGTGCTGAAAGATGTCCGCAGTGGTAAAATCCATTACCGGAGCCCAGCCTGGCTCGGCTGGCTCGAGAGTGAGCGGACCAGGACCAACAATCGGATATGAGTCCGGGGCCCCAGGGTTACAGGCCTCCACAGCGGTGGGACCCGTGTTCGGCTCTACCGCCGATAAGTGTGCAGCCTGCGGAGCGGGGTCCAGCCCTCCTTCCTTAGGCAACACAACCTGCCCTGGATTTAGATCCAAGGCTTCTTCGGGGATGATGTCCTGGGCACTGTCCGACAATAGGTCTAGGCCGTGCTCGTCGTGGCTGTCCGGTGCTCCTGGCGTAGGCTCGAATCCGTCTAAGATCAAGTCTCTGCGGATATCCACCATGTAGTTCAAGTTTTCGAACCTGATCTGGTGGCCAGGGGCGAAGCTGCCGATCTACTCCAATGGCCAAGCGAATTGGCCCGCAGTGCGAAGCCGCCGAACACAAAGATTTGTCCGGGGAGAAAAGTCTCACCCTGGACCATGTTGTTGACGATTGAAGATGCCATCAAGCCTCGAAGCGACGACACAGAGGAACTCTCAATGAAAGCACCAATGTCGGTGTCAAAACCGGCGGATCTCCGGTAGGGGGTCGCGATCTGTGCGTCTTAGGCTGATGGTAACAGGAAGGAAGGGACACAATGATTACCCAGGTTCGGGCCCCATCGATGGAGGTAAAACCCTACTTCCTGCTTGATTAATATTGAAGATATGTGGAATACAAGAGTAGATCTACCACGAGGTCATAGAGGCTAAACCCTAAGAGCTAGCCTATGATGGTATGATTGTAATTGTGATCGGCCTTCTAAGGACCATGCTCTCCGATTTATATAGACACCGGAGAGCTAGGGTTGACATGGAGTCAGTTTAGAAGGAAGGAAACATAATATCCGGATCGCCAAGCTTGTCTTCCACGCAAAGGAGAGTCCCATCCAGACACGAGCCGAAGTCTTGAGTCTTGTATCTTGACGCTTCTATAGTCCGGACGATGAATACAGTCTGGCTGTCCGGATACCCCCTTATCCAGGACTCCTTCAATCATCCCCGAAGCTTCCTCGGATCTACATCCAGGGCAGGTTGTGTCGCCCATGGGCGGAGGGCTGGACCCCGCCCCGTAGGCCTCACACTCATCGGCGGTGGAGCCGACCACAGGTCTCACCTCTGTGGAGGCCTGTAACCCTGGGCCCCCGGACTCATATCCGGCTGTTGGCCCTGGTCCGCTCACTCTTGAGCCAGCCGAGCCAGGCTGGGCTCCGGTAATGGAGTTTACCGCTGCGGACATCTTTCAGCACTCGCCCTTTGGCGACATGCTGAACTCATTGAAGTCTCTCTCTTTGTCAGGAGGCTCTGGGCTGAACTATGTCCGACTTGAGTGGGAAGCAGGAGACGAAGGAATTCGCTGCCCACCCACCACCCACTTTGTCGCCACGATCGATGATTTAACTGACGAGCTCGACTTCGACTCCGAAGATGTCGACGGTATGGACGACGATGCAGGAGAGGCTCTAGAATCCTTGGAGCGCGGGACTACTACCTTGTCACAAGATATATACATGGTAGATACACCCAATAAGGACGACAGTGATAATCCGGATGATAAAACACCCAGGAAAAAGCCAAAGAGGCGGCGCAGACGCCGCTCAAAGTTCAGCAATGGCAAAAATAGCTACAAGAGCGCAAGAAGGGTTTATATACCCGCAAACTCCGAAAGCAATAATGACCACATGGACCCAGCGATGGAGCAGGACGAGCTAGTTCACGCCAACTCAAGTGCGGAGCAAATACCCGATCACAATGATCCGGAGGGACGAGCTCATGATGCCGCCCCAGAACAGGAAGACAGTCCGGACGACAATGCATTCATCATCCCGGACGAACAAGTGGAATGAGACAATCTCCACAGAAAGCTTGTGGCCACCGCAAAAACTCTAGAAAAGCAGAAGCAATGGCTTAAGGCCGCATAGGAAAAGCTAAGTCACAGACGGAATAAGGTGCTAGACATTGAAGAAAGATATGGTGATGACCGCCATATGAAAAGCTATCCGAAGCGCAAGCTACTGCCAGCATTCGACGACGCGACTGTTACACCAAAAGAAAAATCGACCAAGAAACCAGACGTACCGCTTCACAACCATAACAGAGCGGCCGCGGGCACTGCGCACGATCCTCGCGAGCATCTGGATAAGAAGGCCGGTGCAGCCATGTCCATATATGGATCTAGAAGACCCACCCAGCGAAGGACTATGGTCACCCAAACGCTCATACAAGCCAGATACCAGTTCGGAATCAACCCTGGACACAACAACAGCCGACTACATGCCACAACGCGCCCAGATACAGAGGGGCTGCTCACCCCCTGTGCTTCATCGAAGAAGTACTGGACCATGAATTCCCACAAGGCTTTAAACCTGTGAACATAGAGGCATACGGCGGCACGACAGACCCAGGGGTCTGGATTGAGGATTTTATCCTGCATATTCACGTGGCTCGTGGGGATGAACTCCATGCCATCAAATACCTTCCCCTCAAGTTGAAGGGACCAGCTCGACACTGGTTGAAAAGCCTCCCCGAAAACTCAGTTGGGAGTTGGGAGGAACTCGAAGACGCTTTTAGGGCCAATTTTCAAGGACTTATGTACGGCCTCCGGATGCAGACGATCTAAGTCACATAATCCAACAGCCCGGAGAGTCCGCCTGCAAGCTTTGGAACAGATTCCTCACTAAGAAGAATCAAATTGTCGACTATCCGGACGCCGAAGCCTTAGCGGCTTTCAAACGCAGCATCCGTGATGAATGGCTCGCCCGACACCTTGGCCAAGAAAAGCCAAGGACAATGGCAGCCTTAACAAGCCTTATGACCCGCTTTTGCGCGGGTAAGGATAGCTGGCTGGCCCGTAAAGGCACCAGCGACCCCAGCACATCCAAAATAAGGGATGGCAATAGGAAGCCATGGCGTAATAAAAACAAACGCCAATACAAGGAAGAGAGCCCGGATAACACGACGGTCAACACCGGATTCAGGGGCTCTCGACCTGATCAACACAAGAAGCCACTTAAAGGCAGTAAAGAGGGACCGTCCGGCCTGAACAGAGTTCTGGACAGACTATGCCAAATTCATGGCACCCCGGAGAAACCTGCAAACCACACCCATAGAGAGTGTTGGGTCCTCAAGCAGACCGGCAAATTAAATGCCGAACACAAAGGGAGAGAAACACCAAGTGAAGACAAGGATGAACCTCGCCAGCCGAACACTGGGGGACAAAAAAAATTCCCGCCAGAGGTTAAAACAGTAAACATGATCCACGCAACTCACACATCCACGAGAAGGCATGGACGTGCGCCCATAGACGCGCACGTTGTAGAGTCCATCGTACCTACATCTCATTACTGGATGTCTCGTCCGATCACTTTTGATCACATGGACGGCCGAACTAATATTCGGCATGGAGGATCACATGCCTTGGTGCTCGACCCAATAATAGACAGACAGCGTCTAACCCGTGTCCTCATAGACGGCGGCAGTAGCCTCAATTTAATATACGAGGACACTTTCCGCAGAATTGGGATAAACCCATCCAGAATTAGCCAAAGCAACACCACCTTTGAAGGGGTGATACCAGGCGTTGAAACCTACGGCAGGGCTCCGTCGTGCTGGAAGTAACATTCGGCTCCCCAGGCAACTCCAGAAGCGAAAAACTGCTCTTCACCATCGCACCCTTCCAAAGCGGCCATCATGCATTGATTGGAAGACCGGCCTTCGCCCGCTTCAATGCATTGCCGCATTATGGCTACCTTACACTCAAGATGCCCGGTCCCCGTGGCGTCATCACCATTAACGGAATAATAGAGCGCCCTTCACACGCAGAGGAACACGCGACGGCCCTGGCGGCCGGACTATAAGCGGCCTCCAGTATTAGAAAACATGACTGGTCATTACAACCACAGACATGGTTAGACGAGTCCGGTAGCCCGGATAAAATTCAAACAGGGCACCGTATATGTAATCCCATAACGGAAACCAGGGGCTGCCTATATTTACTACAACCCCACGCTTGGCTCGACCTTATTGGCAGGCCAACATCTTACACTTTTATTATTAATCGCATACTCACGTTGCACCCTCCTACGAGTTTTTATTTTTTTACAGACAACGTTTGCGCAATACCCTTCCAAGATACGACACAACGGAGACAAAGGCGCAGACATGCAGCAGGGCCCCGTGCAACATGTTTCTTTTTAGATTAAGCCCATGTGTAAACCTTTTCTACTGCCTCTTGTTGTTTAACCATCCCATGGGTTCTATACCCACAGAGGATACTGCCGTTTTTGGCATTTGGCCACGGCAGACTAAATTGCACGTACCTAGAAATAAAGGGCTTATAATAGGCTCTTGTCAGCCTATCTTCTTTTACAAAAGACCGAATACCCTCGGGAGTGTTCGGCGTCACGAGTTTGGCCGTATATGCATCAGCTCCGAATCATGTCTTTGGTCAAATGTTGGGTTTGCCCGGCTCCTGGGTTTGCCGCCTTACGTTCCGCTATCATCCGGCTAAGGCAGGCCAAAGGAGAACTACTTCGATTGTGCCCTGGTTATTCTGGATGAGTGCCTCAGTAGAGAAAGCCGAAAACTGACTGTCATGATACAACGAGAGACTGTTCAACCACTTGAAGACTCACCAGAATCCCTAAAGATTCCTCCGCATTAACGAAGGGCCGTTTCCCGGCCATGTACACACGCACCCGTATTCAGATGCGCGCGCATGTACCAGGGGCTACATAGTAGCCCCACCATTAGACTCCCATGGCTAAGCGAAAGTGTTACGACTATTAGTCCGGTTGCCTAGTTCGGCGTGCGATCACCTCCTTAATGGACCAAGATGTTGGATCAAGTGTGATTATGCATATTTTTTTTGCCAACACCCCCGCATTGCCTGCGTGGGGGCTGAAGCCAACGACTGCTATCTTTCAGACTACTTATACATATAAGAACGGCCGCAAAGGGGGTACAATCATACTTCCGGGCAAAAGTATAAACATAGCCTCATAATTAAACTAAACATTGTTTTCTACAATGATTCGACTTATCACTTGAACAAACCACTCTTCGAGCACTGGCCTCTATCAGGCAGGCACCTTCTGTGACTTGTGCCAAGTAGTGCTCGGCCGGATGTTGGCCTCCCGCCAGATCCTGGCTAGCTATTATAGTGGCCTCCATATCCGTCCAATAGGCTTTAACGCAGGCTAGAGCCATCCGCGCACCCTCTATGCACGCGGACCTCCTCATGGCGTCAATCCGGGACACGGCTCCAAGGAATTGCTGCACCAAACCAAAGTAGTTGTCCGGCTTAGGCCCCTTCGGCCAAAGATGGTCTATTACAGATCGCATTGCAAGTTCGGACAGCCTGTGGAGCTCCGCCATAGCAGCCACCTTCTCATTCAGTGGCAGCAGGCGAGTGGGAGCATTAAACTGCGACCAGAAAAGCTTCTCCACTTCTTCATCGCTTTGACCCTCGAAGAACTTGACAGCGTCAGCTGTACTATTCGCCAAATCCGCATATGCGTCGGCAGGACTCATGCGACCCGCCAGGGAAGCATACTTCGGATCCAAGAACTTTGTCCGTAGTAAGTACGAGCCCCAGCCACGATTTTGTCAGCCTGTTGGAGCTCCTCCCGCATACTCCGGATCTCGGTCCGCATCTCCTTGGCGGCATTACGTGCCTTGTCCAGCTCAGCCGAACTAGCCTTATTCTCCTTTTCAAGGAGTGCATACCGCTCAGCGACATTTTTTAACTCCCAGCCATTTCGGCCATCTTTTTCTTGCTTCGGTGATGAGCAGCCTGTTCGGCTCTCAATTCTTCGGCCGCCTTTAGGGCATTCGCATTGCTAGCCCGAGCTTGCTCCTTGGCTTGAGCTAGTTCCGCCCTCAGGGCCTCCACGGCAGCATCACCATCTGCAGTGCAAACATATTGCATTAATGTTATGCCCCTTTGGCATTTTCCTATATATTATAATAAAAACCAAACACATACCCTGTGACTCCTCAAGCCATCTATTCACCAGCATGATATCGGCATTGATGGATCCGATTTGCCTCCTTAGTTCGACAACTTCAACAGACTGGTCGGCTGCCGGATCCTTGTATACCTGCGCACATGTACGGCGCAGACATTAGTATATGATCCCCTGTTTGCCGCCTATGGCGGGCAACCAGAGTCTCAGGGGCTACTATCTATAGGGAGCACACCTAGCGCGTGCTTCATAACCAAAAATTTGTGCATTTTTCACTACATACCTCAAAGCCTTTGAGCAGGCTTGTAAATGCCTCATTCAAACCGCTGGTAGCGGATGAAATCTTCGTGAGCACCGTGCTCATTAAAGAGCGGTGCTCCTCCGAGAGCGCGGCTCGCTCCAAACGGCTCGTCAGTATGTCCGACCGGACACTGAATTGTGCCAGACCCTTCTCATCGCCCCCCGTGGGAGTCAAACGCTCCGGGCTCAGGGCGGCTGCCGTATTAACCTCCGGCTTCGGTAGATCCGGACTCCTCCGTGACGACACCTCCGTGTCACCCGCTTTATGATGCGGAGAGTTGGGTGGAGTCTCACTCTCTATCATCTCCGGATGAAGTTCCCCCAAAGACGAACTCTGTTGAGAAGAGCTGCTCACCGGACTACAAAAGATGATGTCCTGGTTATGGATCTCAGGGTAACATTACACCTTCGAATTAATAAATGACTTACGGCTCAGTGGAGGGCTGGCCCGTTGGTGGGCATGACGCGGTGAGGGTGCCCATCGCCACGGAGCCCTCTGGCGATGTTTTCTTCCCTTGCTTGGGCGTCACCGCCTCCAAGTCTTTGGAGGCGGCCCTTTTCTTCCTACGTGGGGAGGAGGCTTTGGCCTCCCCTTTCTGGCTATCCTCCATGGGAGGGGTAGCGATTTCCCCGGTCTGGATGCGTAGCGCGTGAAGTTCGGCTTCACTGCCCTTTCCTTTGCCTTTCCCCGAAGGGTTTTGCTGAGCGCTCGGCCCAACATCTTTGCAATAGTGGGACCAGGCGAGCCTTCAGGAAGTGGCGCCGACACCTGATTCTCTCTGCCTTGTTGAGCCATTCCTGGCCACGGAAGGATTTTCAGAATAATGGTTATGATAAATATAAATGAAGAGTCTGGCTTTAAGGTTACTTACTTGGGCATCTAGGCGATTGCAGCTTAGGCCCGCATCCTCGGTGGTGTCCGGACACTTTACATGTGGTCCGAAGAATAACTTGCACATCCCTTCGAGCGTCAGGCCGAAGAAGTGCTTAATAGTCCGCGGACCCTCCGGATTAAACTCCCACATCCGGAGGGGCCGACGTTTGCACGGCAACATCCGCCGGACTAGCATTACCTGAATTATGCTGACAAGATTTATGTCCCTTTCAACAAGCTCTCGGATGCGATTCTGCAGTGCTGGTACATTCCCAGCAGGCCCATAATTCCGTCCCACATCGGTCCAAGACGCCAACTATGATGGAGGGCCTGAGCGGAACTCGGGGGCAGCTACCCACTTTGTGCCTCTGGGAGCAGTAACATACAACCATCTCCGTTCCCATACATCGGATACTTCTGGAAAAGAACCCTCTGGCCATGGAGCATCAGCGTTTCTGCTTATTATAGCGCCTCCGCACTCCGCATGTCGCCCCTCGACCATCTTCGACTTCACATTGAAGGTCTTCAGCCATAAGCCGAAGTGTGGGTTGACATGGAGAAAAGCCTCGCACACAATAATGAAAGACGAGATATGGAGGATGGCGTCTGGAGCCAGATCATGGAAATCCAAGCCATAGTAGAACATGAGCCCCCTCACAAAGGGGTCGAGGGTGAGGCCTAGGCCTCGGAGGAAGCGAGGAGTAAACACGACGCTCTCATTGGGCTCTGGCGTGGGGATGACTTGCCCCGGAGCAGGAAGCCTGTGCTGGATATCAGCAGTCAGGTATCCGACCTCCCTAAGCTTCGCGATATCCTCCTCCTGAATCGAGGAGGCCACCCACCGGCCTGCTGCATCGGATCTGGACATACTGGAGGATCTGGGGTGTTGGAGCTTAGGTTTTGGGCGATGGAGCTCGAGGTGCGAGAGGGAGCAGGAGAGGTAGAAACGAGGCGTAGGCCTTGACCCCTTTATAAAAGGGATGAATACCAAGAGTCCTCAGCGTGACCGCTTGAGACTTATCTAAAATACACTGAATTATACCAACGGTCACCGTGGGGTCACATATGCCCATATTGATGAAAGATCTCGTATTAAGGGGGACACGATCTTTGCTTTGGCAGGACGTGCCGATAAAACCGCCTTGGAACGCGAGTCGAGGTGGAGCAGGAAACGCTGGTTCATGTTGGACCAGGCCACGATGCAAGGGCATGGTGTACGAAGATTGCTAGAAGAAAGGATTTATGCTAAGGGTATGTGAAGATCATCTTGCAGATCCGGACACGGTTTACGTGTTCGATGACCATCTTGGAGTATTTGGAGGAGGAACCCGCCTTGCAATGCCGAAGACAAGACTGCGTGCCGGACTCAATCGTCATTGAAGCCTGGTTCAGGGGCTACTAAGGGAGTCCTGGATAAGGGGGTATCCGGACAGCCGGACTATATTCATCGTCCGTACTATAGAAGCATCAAGATACAAGACTCAAGACTTCGGCTCGTGTCCGGATGGGACTCTCCTTTGCATGGAAGATAAGCTTGGTGATCCGGATATTATGTTTCCTTCCTTGTAACCGACTCCATGTAAACCCTAGCTCTCCGGTGTCTATATAAACCGGAGAGCATGGTCCTTAGAAGGCCGATCACAATTACTATCATACCATCATAGGCTAGCTCTTAGGGTTTAGCCTCTACGATCTCGTGGTAGATCTACTCTTGTACTACCTATATCTTCAATATTAATCAAGCAGGAAGTAGGGTTTTACCTCCATCGAGAGGGCCCGAACCTAGGTAAACATTGTGTCCCTTGCTTCCTGTTACCATCAGCCTAAGACGCACAGATCGGGACCCCCTACCCGAGATCCGCCGGTTTTGACACCGACAGCATGTACAATGGTTGATAAGGTAGTCTTATCTTAAGTCTGCCACGTATGCAAGTGGTAGTAGTTTCTTGGCATTTTAGTGGTTTCTTGCATTATTAGGGGTTTCTTGTAAGGAACAATGTACGTACTACTAGCGACAAAAGGCGATTCTAGGTTGCGTTGTACTCCAACGAGTACTACTAGTGGTCGCGGGAGTGTATACCTCGTTTTGTGGGTTCGATCCCGGCCAAACGCACGACAGCCTTTTTTTAAAATAGTACTACTACACTTCACTGCGAGACAATATTTTACACGGGTAGTTTGAGATTTGAAGTCAAACGGACGTTCGGCCCCACAATCTGGGTGCACTGGATAGCTTAGCCACGTGAACAGGTTTTCCTTCCCAACATCTCGTGGCTCGCATGCTCCCCCTAGCCGCACCTCGCTTGCAGCTTCCTCACCAGCTAGTAGCATATTTAAACTGGCGCCTCCCAATTAAGCCCGAGGAACCGGAAAAGCCTGGCGGGGCATTGGGAACTTTGCAATATGGCTATGTACGTAAAGTGCTCTACTACTACTCTATAGCTTGTGGCGTTGCACGCATGGACTTCACTCCATTATTGGCTCTACTATAAAAGAAATTCCTCTTGACGTGTTTTTTTGAAACGGAGGCAAAAGCTTTGCTTCATCTCATTCATAAAGAAGGAACTACTAACAAAGTTTGACGAGATCCATTACTCCTCCACAAATGGAAGCGAAAAGCCTAGTCTCATTGTATCAAATAACTCAAATGTTCTGGCCCCGCAGTAACCGTCACTGATAAACAGGCTGCCAGTGTGTGCGTGAGAGGAGCGGCTGAGTAGGCCAGCTACGTGAGAGGAGCGGCTGAATAGAGCACCGAGAGTACCCACTAGGCCACTACGCAGGTGTACTTTCCCTACATCGATAGTACAACGATGGTTCTAGAGAACAGTAGTACCCTCCACTTCCAACTGTAGCTCCTTGGTCCGGCCCTGAGATTCAAGAGTTCAAAACTGGTGCACTATACTAGACTAGACTAGAACAACAGTACACCGCACTACTAGTTGAGAAAAAGTAGTACTAGTACTGCTACAGTACGAGTACGTACTCCTCCATCACATAATGTAAGACGTTTTTTGACACTAGTTGGTGTGTACAAAAAATGGCAAAAACATACCCAAAATTTCTTAATCCATGCCAAAAACTACTACCTAGTGCCAAACATTTCTTACTAGTGCTATTATTTACAGTATAATGCAATCCCATGACGTCCCATAATGCTAGTACTAGTACTAAATAATAGCCTCACCCCTTAGCTGAGGAACAATCTACAGTTGGAAGGGACGAGGCCCTGCGGTTACTACGCTCTTATCTCCTCCTCGCCAGTGCCCCTCCCCCCTAAGAGAAGGCAGTTCGTCGCTGCTCCCATGGATTCGCCAGGCGGTTCTCCTCCTCCTCGGGGCTGGGAGACCTTGGACGATGATCCTCTGGGAGAAATTGCACGCTGCTCCGACGTCCTCACCACTGCAAGACTCGGTGCTTCCTACACCAACTTTTTCAAGACGCTGCTTAAACAGGCCTAGGAAAAGGCCATGCTTGTTGGTCTTCCATGCGTCCTCGAGGAGAAGGTTCTTCTATGGGATAATCCTTCGAACAGTCCACCGCTCCCTGGCCATGGTTGCACGTTGACTTCGCTAGAGTTGCTGACGTTGAGAGGTAGTCGGCTTTTGTTCGATGAGCAGGTCAGTAATGGAGTTTGATCATGTAGTACTTAGTTATTCCATTTTCATCCCATAATTTCTCCGCTGCCCACCATCTTATATATAGGTCTGGGTCGGTGCCAATGAAGATTGGCTTGCATACCTCTAGCCGGATACCACCATCATTTTGCACAACATCCACAGCAGTGCGACCGTTCCGGTAGACCCCTTCTCCGCCATTGGGATCGGCCTTCCGGACTGGCTGGGCTTGAATACGTATGATGATGACTACATGAGATTGAAGAAGATAGCAATTGCGTACCCTCCGACAAAGCGACGCGGCTACGATGATTATTATCTCATCGCGGTGTTTGACATAAGGATTGCCATCAATGTAAGAGGCAGTAACGGCAGAGGCTGGCGGATGTTGGCGTCGGCAGATTTGTACCCCTACATGTTCAAAGATGCCGTGCGCCATCTAGGCCGCATCTTCGCGGTGACAAGCCAGGGGACTTGTTTCATCTGGTTGCCATCCTATGGTACGGGAGATTACAAATGGAATGCACAAACCATCATTTGCATCCCTAACGGTACTCCATTATTTTGCAGGGACCAGTCATCCCCCGATCAAAATAAGATCGCCGATCCTGGATGTGCATTTGCATTCGTGATTCGGTCTAACCTGGAACCTTGTAGCTGACTTTGGCATATTGGGATCAATTATCTTAGTAGTCGTTACCCATGGTACCACTGATGTGCAACATGGTCACACAATCTACCACGATCGGACCGTCACCATCTACCCATGTATTCCATTTTTAACCCTCTCGCCTTCTCTTTCATTGTTGTACTAGTAGTATACTTAGTAGTACTAGTAGGAGTACTTTTTACCTTGGAGGACGCGTATAGCTAGCTAGGCCCTTGAAGACTTGAACCCACTAGCTGCCACCATTTTTGTTTTTCCATGTCTTACTATCTCATCCATGTAGCCAAGAGTGGTTGTATATAATAAGCCGGTTATTTTACTTCCTCTATACCGGAGTAGTACTATTTGCTGCACAGTATTACTCACCGCCATATTTGAGCACAACATTATTATGCATGGACCTTGACTATGTATGTCACCATGTGTCCAGATGGATGCTGCGTGTACCAGATGAACGGCGCCGAGTTCGACCCCCGTGATGCTACGTGGGTGTCGAGGAACACTCTTGGAGAGTACTCGCTTTTCATCGGGGACAACTACCCCATTGTAAAGCGGATGCCACCTTCCGTGCACGACACGGAAGGCCTGCCGTTCATGAAGCATGGTTGTGTCTTCAGTGTGCACCGCCGGATGAACGACATGCTGGGACACGCTATCCCTAATTTATGCTGCTTTAGCTTGGATGAGTCTCCATCTTGTGGAACCGGACTAGAAAGCTACGACAATGATTCCCGTTGTCCACCGCTATGGATCGTGCCATCCATGAAGAACACCTAGGACTGGAACCTGGAGGAGGACATTTAGCCCATCTATAACGTGTAAGTGGAGTACGGTAATTGTGAACGGTAGCATTGTGAATATATGTAGACTAGTCGTGCACAAAGTTATCACATGAATTGGAGATGAACTTGTGTGGCATACTGGCATTTTTCCTTTAGAATTTATTACTAGTAAATGTGTTATGTGTACGTGCAACTTGTGTGGTTGTTGCACGGGCTCCAACACGCTCTTTGAGAAAAAAAGGTGGCACAGCTTTGGATATACGTAACGTGGCGGCATCATACAGTAGCATCGTTCGCTATAGTTGTAGTACACTCCTACTAGGACGACAACTCCTATAAAACCTTGCTCTTGGCTCTTTGCCTCTTCGGGAGGTTCAACAGTTCGTACTCGTGTGAACCTTGCACTTGGCTCTTCGCCTCTTCGGAAGGTCCAACAATGATGATACTATAGTACAATATGCTTCTGGCAATCTGACACCGATTGAACTGCTGCACGTCCACCACGAGGGCGAGGGCGAGGGAGAGGGAGAGGGAGAGGGAGAGGGAGAGAGCGCTGTAGTCAAAACTCTCTCCTTGTCTTGCGAACCACCATGCGCGTGGGCGAGGGAGAGGCGTAGTAAGCAAGCTTCTCCTCGTTCGGCGAGTTGACGGGACACATCAAAGCAGTACTAGTACTAGTAGTCCATACTGCGTCCTTTCCGATTAATATGGCTTAATTTGAAACGATAAAATACACTGGCGGTCAATGTATGTAACAATACGCTCTTTACGGTCACTATATATAGTTTTGCGGTGATTTTACGATCACTAGCTCATCGTAGAGCACCGTATTGCACCCTACTGACCGGCCACATAGTCGACATGGCACTTTGTTGACTGGTTAAATTGTCACCTGGTTTCTGGGTCCCACCTGTCAGTTGGCAGAGCAAAGAAATCAGTTAAACAAAACTTTACGCAGGCGCGACACGAGTCCAACCCTTCCGTGCGAACCGCCCTGGCTGTGTATGTGAGTGCATGCACGTGTACTCCCTCGGTCTTCCAACAAAGAAGTACATCAGCTATAAAACAAAGAGTGTGGTACATGATGTACATCTACACTTCCAATGCATTTATCCTTTAATCTAAATCGATATTGATTGACTAATGCACCAACTTGTGCTGTAGGTATAGGCTACATGTCTATCCTTAATTACAGCATGCAACAGCCTTCATTTAATCTTCTTCTCTCAATGGTCGCATGCACACATAAGTCCGCTACTTTTGGGCATTAATTATGCCCTGGTCAATGTGTAAATCTCTAAATGTACAGTCTTTCACGGACGTAGGGAATAGGTTGAGCACTTGAGCGTGAGCGTGTGTGTTGCGTCGTGTGCTGTGTGCCGCATGGGTGCGTGAGTGTTGCGTGCGTCCATGTGTACGTGTGATTGTTGCATGTTGCATGCATGCATGCATGCATGGGGCTTACTCCCTCCCATTGACATGTTCATATTTCAAGCTTCCTCTGTTCCCTCCATATGGTGATACTCCCTATGTTCTCAAATACGGAGTAAAAGCCTCCCTCTGTTCCCAATTACGGAGTATTTGTCTTTCTACAGATTTCAACAAGTGACTAGGTACGGAGCAAAATGAATGAAGTGAGCGTAGAGGCATAGGGATACTGTAGAAAGGAAGTCCTCGCAATCCATTATTCCCCATCTCGGTCAGAGAGAACTATTCAACTAGTCTTCGCAGTGAAGTGACAATACACGCTGCAGCAGATGGGACACGTAATTAATAAGCTGAACCAGCATGTTGGTGTTACTAAATCAGCCTTACCCAGTACTGCCATCATGTTTGCTAGTAGAGCACGCTTCCGCAAATACGCCTACACACCTCTGTCCTCCGTTAACTGACATATGGGCCCTCTTGTGGTAGACCCACATGTCATCGGTGTAACTATTTACACTCCGAAGGACGGTATATCCTGGTAGTAGTACTAGTAGAATTGAGATTTAATGCACTTTCTTACCCATCTTCCACTCTTCTTCCTCCTCTCTTCTTCTTCCTCCTCTCTTCCCCATCGTCGGCCGCACACCATTTACCCGCGCTCACTGCTCGCCCGCCCGCACCATCTTCCTTGGTAGCTCGCACATACCATATCCCCCCTCTCACTGCTCGGCCACACGAGGAGAAGCTTCTTCGCTCTCCCGCCCGAATCCACTTCCCCGCTGGCTCGCAGGCACCGAAAACCCCAATGACAGAACCGACTGACACGTAGAGCCGCGATTGGAATTCCCTCCCCGATATTCTCTTGGAGCAGATTTGTAGTCGTATGGACCTACTTATCACCGTCCGTCTGGCTGCATGCACAGTGTCTTTGTACCGTCTACTCATCTGCAGCCGGCCGACTCTTTTCAAGACACCCTGCTTGCTGATGCCCAATCCTCGCAGGTGGCCCAGACACCGACTTGATGATCCTACAGAGGTTGCCGTGGTGCCCCTCGACATGCTACCACTACCCGTACACATGTCCTTCATGTGCGGCCACTACTGGGCGGGCATGAAGGCCAACTGGATCGTCCTCATCCACCAATCCAGTAGTCCGTGGCGTCTCGTGGATATCTACACCCGGTGAGAGATCACCCTTCCATCTTGGATACCGCTGCCATCGAGCCTCGTGGCCCGCCGGACACTCCTGCCTACTACGCACGAGACGCGTCAAGCTTTTGGCTCGACCTCTGTTTGCAGAAAGTTGTAATCTGCGAAGTGCCCACACCATCAGAAGACTACATGGATTAAGCTCATTGCCTTGTTCAGCATGGGATTAGTCTATCTGGAATCCGGTCGCCATACATGGTTATGGCTCATCATCAATCCTGTTGAGGCAACATTTCTGTCTGATGCTATAGTGCATGATGGCATCATTTACGCGGTTGACGCACAGATTGGCTGCCTATACTGGTGGAATCTATCATCGTGTAATTGTTCTATCTCATCTCATCTTTACCTTATGAATACGACTGCCTGTTCAATGTTACAAATTTAGAATACACAGCATGTCTATAACCACACCATTGTTATATGTTCCTCTCATTTCCTAGATTTTTATGACCACACATGTTATTGTTAGAGTTGATATGAGAACAATTGGCATCTAATAATTGTTAGAAAACATATTATGAGCATAACATCATGATTTCTATATGTTACTCTCGTTTACAAGATTTTTGTAGCAACGCATGTTATTGCTTAGAGTTGATATGAGAATAGTAGTAGTAAGTGCTATGGTAGAATATGAGTAGGCACTGTCATAGCTATTTTCCTCTCGTTGTTACATGATGTTTGAACCATGGCATATTGCTATAATATGAAAGCCATTGGCTTAGTTTTTTAACTTGGGGTATGATTATGACCACGACATTGCAATTCTCTATCTATGATATGTGTCATTGTTATAATAATTTTAATTCACACATACTCTGAACATGATTGTTTATTTTTGTCCTTTTGGTCTCCAATTTGAATTGTTGTAGTAGACGCAAATGCGCTGGCCTTCATGATTCCAGGACCTGGAATCATACCAGTCGATGGGTGGTGGTTTATCGCTCGTTCAGCTGATGGCGGTCATTTGATGCTCATTCGCACGTACCAAATTGACCAAACCATTACATCAAGCCACATGCAGTACAATGTGTGGGGCGTTCGTGACATTGATGGCTATGGCTGCTTTGTGTTCGAGAAAGATCCCAGCTCTGTTGGGCCAGGCGTATTCAACCGGAGGTGGGTTTACAACCTTGGCAACCACTCCTTGTTCCTCGGGCTCAATTATCCGATCATCCAACCAATCATCGATCATATCACCAGCGATGATTACCGTGCTATGCAACTTCCATTCGCGAGGGGGACTGTGTTTACACATCATACCATGGGTTTCATGAATCACCATATCCAGAGATTCGTCGACACAGCTTGTTGCCAGATAATCTTAAGTGTGTGAAAGGCATCAAGCTTCCATGCGATGGATGGCTTTTGCAAACCCGACATGCGGCAATGTGGTTCATGCCAACTGCAAATATGCACAACTTGATTCGTGCTGATATCTAGACTGAGCCATGTATTCTGCTGCTGTAGCACGACCCTCTTTTATTGGATATTATGTACTGTTGTTAGTTTGAAGCACTCCTGTTGTTTGAAGGATAGATACCTTCCTGGGATCAAGTGCATCCTTCCTAACTCACCTGCGTAGGATGTACTGATAATGATGATGGAGATGCTGTGCAGAAGCCATATATATATATAGGGTGGGTCTATTATGATAACACCCTTAAGAGTCTTATTATGCACACCACTTTCTTATTCTGCTAACACTCTACCCACCGCCCCTTCCGCCAAACCACCACGCGCCGCCCCACCCTGGCCACCACTCGCGCCGCCCCGTTGCGGCAACCACCACCACCACGCATGGCCCCTGGACCGCCCCCAACCATGCGCTTGCAGCTCCTTGCTGCCCGTGTCGCCCCCACCCCCCAGCTGCATCCCCTCCACTTCTTCCTTCCTCGCAGGCTAGAGCCACAACGCGCGCTGATGAGAAAGCGTTGGGTCTCGCGCTCGGGCCGGATCCACTCTGCTCGTCCCCCATTACCTTCCACCGGAGCCGC
>NC_041393.1:489096933-489152467 GCF_002162155.2 Triticum dicoccoides
CTTTCTTGCAGTTCACTATGAGATTCACTGAAAAATCATTTTCTAGTGCAGGGACTAGGGCGGGGAGGCCACGATGACCATGGCTGGGATCCCTCGGCCATCGCTGCGCCAGGGGGCGGATCTGTGTTCTCTCTGCCGCCGGTGACAAAATCCACCCACCAGTGCCGCCAGGCCCCAGCCCTCCCGGAGCGGCGCGGTCCCCTCTCCCTGCCCACCTTCTACCGCAGGTTCTTCCACCCCCGAGCCCGGGGACCACCTGATCCAGGTGAGGAGCTCCTCCCTCCCGCTCCACTCCGGCGGCCATCGAGCTGGGTCCATGCTGGCGATGAGGGCCCCTGTCCCGTATTCACATTCCTCTCTGACCCCTTCAATGGCCTGCAAGGAGCTCCCCTCCCATCTCTAAGGCGTCGCGGGCGTGTGCAGCTCGCCAGAGTATTGCGTGCAGCCCGCATGCGTGTGCATGTGCAGTTCGGCAGTGGGTGGAGTAGCACTTCGGCCCTGCCCTCCACCGCTGGGGCAGCACGGCTATGGCGGTGCAGTGCACCATGGCTTTACGTGCAGTACTCCTCCTCGACTCCACGCCCCCTTTCAGTATAGCACGTCCATGGATTATTCTTCGTCGAGGACTTGCAGCTCGCTGATGAGTGGCTCGCGGTTCGCGCAGCTTGGGCGTTGGCATGCAGTGCGGCACCCATGTGCGCGTAGTACGCGAAGATGGGGTGTAGGAAGATGGTGATTTTTATATGTATTTTGCTCACGGTTGAAATTTTTTCCGCTTTTCAGATTTTGGCTGCCATCCCATGGGCGCACAGATGCAGTGCTGTGGGGACCGGACATGCAGTGCAGTGCTGGCTTGCATTTCACGGACAAAATTGTGGATTTATTTTTGAAGTCCATCGTCACTATAATTTGTGTGTGTCTGTATTGTGGATTAAAAAGAGGATCATTGTAGTTCGTTTGCCCTGTCTAGTAGTCTAGAGAAGTACAACTTGCAACTCTATTGAAAACGTGCATTGAAGACAACAACATATTTTTTAAGTGCAGCTCACTTGTTTAATTGCCGTAGTGATCTTCTCCCTCCCAGTGGTTCACTATGTTGCCAAGTGCAAAGACAAATTGGGAGAAAGTAAATTGGAAAAGGTTGATTTTTTATGCAACTCACTCTGTTGTTGCATGCAGTAGAAACAAAATTGAAAAAAAATTGATGCAGTACACTCACCTCGTTCCCGCAGTTTAGTTGGGTTCATGTTAGTAGAAACTCGTCTATGTGGTCCACTCTCGTTCACACAAAAATTGAGAAAAAAGACAACAAAAAAACTGAAAAAAGACAACAAAAACTCGTCTGGGAAAAATTTGCGTTCGACAAAAAAATTTGAAGTTCACTTGACCGTCTGATGCAGTGCAGTTTTCAGTCTAAAGCAGTGCGGTTTTCTGTCTGATGCAGTACATACGACGATTTTGGTGTCGCCGAAAAATAGAGTGTCCGCGTTTCGGTAAATTCAAAATTGCTCTTAAACCGTAAGTAATTAGAGAGCTTGTTCTGCATAAAAAAGTTGCGCCTCGTCGATATCTTTCCAACGATGTATGATTTGAATCATTTCGACCAGCGGTTTGTGAAAATTTCACAAAAAACGGCCGCTGCCTCTCGTCGTCAGCCGTACAATTTTCAAAATTAACTAAAAACCATAAGTAATATCAAAAACATTTCAACATATGAAAGTTGCGCCTCGTTTGTAGCTTCCCAACGGCGTATCACACGCCTCGTTTCGACAAACGGTTCAAAAACAGGAGCGAAAACAGTACCGAAAATTTGAAAAAATTTGAAAAACAGAATTCCACGATTTAGTAAATTTGAAACTGCTCTTAAACCGTAAGGAATTAGAGAAACATTTATATATGAAAAAGATGCGCCTCGATGATATCTATCCAATGGCGTATCATTTGCTTCATTCCGACAAGCGGTTTAGAAAAAACATTAAAAAACGCTCGCTGCCACTCGTCATCCGCCGCACCATTTTTAAAACTGCTCTTAAACCGTGTGGAATCTCGAAAACTGTCTCAACATGTCGAAGTTCCGCCTAATCCATTGCTTTTCAACGGTATATTACACGCCTCATTCCGATAAATGGTTAAAAAATTAGAGCGAAAACACTACCGAAAAAACAACGCGTTCAGTTTTTTCCGATGAGAAGTTCACTAGTCTATATTGCAGTGCTCGTCGTCAAGAAGATACAGTGCGCTTGCGTTGAGCGTGCAGTGCGGAAGTGGTGTGCAGAATAGTTATTCTACTAATATTAGCAAAATTACCGATGCAAGTCGAAGAAGGATTGGCCCGTGCTGCCGGCTGGCGTCAAGTTTGATCCCACGGATCAGGAGCTGATCGAGAACCTTGAGGCCAAAGTGAGTGCTGACAGCGTGAGATTTCAGTCTCTCATCAATTTGTTCATACCAACCATCAATAGCGAGCACGACATATGCTACACCCAACCTGAGAAACTTCCAGGTAAGACACCGATCGGCCGTCTACTTGCACAAACATATTCCTTTGTTTATAGCTCTATTTTTCATTTTAGACGCAGACCTGGTGAAGCAATACAATTTGACAGTTAATAAAAAGTGAAACAAGTGACTGCAACATGCCAAAGATGTTATGAAAAATGCCAACTACGTACACTAAAACCTGTATTCCACAATACTGCAGGTATCACACTGAGTGGCCTAAGGAAGCATTTCTTCCAGCACAATTCCAAGGCGTTCAAAAGGGGCACGTGGACGTGTCGCAAGATACAGTCGGAGTGCGGCATGCACGCGATGTGGCAAGACCGGCAATACCTTGCCGGTGATGGTCAACGACCGACAGACGGGCAGCAAAAAAGGTTCTGGTGCTGCACACCAACAAGAACTTCGACCAGCAGAGGACCAACTGGGTGATGCACCAGTACCACCTCGGGGACCTGGAGCAAGAGAAGGAGCGGGAGCTGGTCCTCTGCAAGATTTTCTACCAGACGAACACTAGGGCCAGGAGTAAAAAGATTATAAGTTAGTTTGGTATTGGTAGTTGTACTACCTTGTCGTCCGCAAGTTGGTATTGTTTTTAACAATCTTTTGGTATGAACTTGCATTTGCTTCCAACCATCATGCTGAGGGTCGACGTGGATATAAAGCTGAATCATTTGTTTCGAAACAAATTTTCAGGCACCTAATTTTTATTTGATGGGTAGCATAAGCACCTGTCGTTCGAATTCCTAGTTCTCCAATTTTTTTGAAACAAGTGCATGCACTTATTATCACGATGAAATAACAATATCCCTGCTACATCCCAGTTATCAGTCTGTACTTGCAGAATTCTCTCGTTTATTGAGCATGTATATTGTTTTTTTAGGTCGAGCAAGTTTCAACTGGGATGTAGACTGCCCAGGGTTGGTTTTATTTTGAACACGCCCAGCCCATGACGACAATGGGGCACAAAGATCTAGCAGGTATCTACTGGCCTCTGGCCCACTAGCGTTAGTTATATTTTGTCTTACAACATCCGCAGGCAGTTTTTTTTACTGAATCAAACACACAGCCCAGTTCTATTTTCCTCTTGAAACGCATGCCCTACATCTGTTTTCTAATCTCTACCTATAGTTTTACTAGTTCATATACACGTATCATTATATTGAAAACATATAAAATTCCCTTTTCATATTTACATCCTTATTTTTGTTGTTTTTTCCCACCCAGCGTTGTATTTTTTACCACCGGTTTTCCCTTAAACCAACTCAATTATCCCACGTCTTATTTGCTTACAAAAACAAAATGATTTTTTTGGCAAATCAATAAGTTCTTAAAAAAATGTTTATCATTTCGAGATTACAACAGTTCGGACTCCACCGAAATATGCAAAATAAGATTGAACTTTTTGACCATGGTCCTGGGCAGAAAATGGGCTGTAATAAATTACTTAAGAATTAGCAAATGGGCTGCAAATTATAAAAAAAGCAAATGGGCTTTTTGTTGTCTACCACAGATTTGGAGGCTGACTTGTGGACCTACTAAGTTCGTGCGTACACAAGGTTTCTCAAAAAAGAAACTTAGTCAACAATCGACTCTACTAGCGTCAGACCGTTAGATGTCAATCTAACGACAATCGTGCTTCTTCAGTCTCTGATCTTCCTGCCCCAGCCGCCCAAACCAGCGCTGTCGGAACTACCTGCTCCCGCCTCCCATGGCCGGCTATGCTGCCGGGCAGGCCTCACGGCCCCATCATACTCGCATCCCTGGCCTGTCTATCGCTCTACTCACCCACACCTCCTGTTATTTTCCGGCGACGACAGCTGAACCAGTCAACCCTCGTACTCTCCACCGCGTGGGCAGCCACTGTAGTGTCTTCCCCGGCTCCGTGTCGTTCCCTTCATAGGCCTCGCCGTCGTCCACCGCCCCGGTGCTCTCGGCGCGGCGTGGTCAACGATGTCCATCCAACAACGGCTGTAGTGCTTATTCAACCTCTGGTCTTCTTGCCCCAGCCGCCCAAAGCAGCACCGGTCGTGCTGCATGCTCCTGCCTCCCGTGGCCGGCTGTGCTGCCGTGGAGGCCTCACCGCCCCCATACTACTCCCACCGCTGGCCAGGCTATCCCTCCACTCACCCACTGCCCCTGTTATTCTGCAGCGACGACAGCCTCACACCGGAGCTGAACCAATGAACCCTCGTACTCCTCTTTGCGTGGGCATCCACTGCCACGTCTTCCTCGGCTCTGCGTCATCCCCTTCCTAGGCCTCGCCGTCGTCCACCGTCGTGGTGCTCTTGGCGCGACATGGTCAATGTGGTCAACAACCGACTTCCATTGGAAGAGTATTGTACGTGGAGAGGCTGACAGCTGGGTCCACGGTAGCCGCAAGGAAGTGCCTCCTTATTACGCGCAAAATAATTATTGCTCCACCTGACAGCAGGGACCCACCAGACGGGCCACCAGTATTTCACGAAAAAAACATTTCCCCCTGACTGCTGGGACCCACCGGACGGGCCACCATATTTCGCAAAAAAACATTTCCCCCTGACTGTTGGGACCCACCGGACGAACCACCGTGCAAAAAAAACATTCCCCCCACTGTCAGCTCGGACCCACTAGAAGTGCCTCCTTATTACGCACAAAAAAATGAATACTCCCCCTACTAGCTGGGACCCACCATGGTGGGAGGCTGAATTGTGGGCCTACTAAGCTGACGAGGACGAACGGCTTTGTCAACTTAGTCAATATGAACGATTCTAGCTCCAGTGACCGTACGATGTCCATCCAACGGCCGTCGTGCTTCTTCAATCTCTGCTCTTCCTGTTTCAGCCGCTCAAACAAGCGCCCGCGAGACTGACTGCTCCTTCCTCCCCGTGGCCGGCTGTGCTGACGCGCAGGCCTCACCGTCCCACCGTACTCCCATCACTGGCCTAGCCATCCCTCTACTCACCCACACCTGCTGTTATTCTCCGGCGACGGCAAACGAACTAGTAAACCCTCGTACAGTCGTACTCCCCTCCGTGTGGGAAACAACTGCCGAGTCTTCCCTGCCTCTGTGTCGTTCCCTTCCTAGGCCTTGCCGTCGTCCACCGCCCTGGTGCTTTCGGCACGGCCTGGTCAATGTGGTTAACGACCGACATGTATCTGAAGTGGACTGTACATGGAGAGGCCGACAGCTGGGTCCACGGCCGCACGCAAGGTAATGCCTCCTTATTACGCGCAAAATAATGATTCCTCCACCTGACATCAGGGACCCACCAAAAGGGCCTCTGTATTTCGTGAAAAAAACTTTACCGCCGCTGACAGCTCAGACCCACCAGCTATATCTTCGCACGCAAGGAAGTGCCTCCTTAATACGCACAAAAAAATGAATACTCCCCCTGTTAGCTGGGACCCAGTATAGTGGCAGGCTGACTTGTGGGCCTACTAAGTTGACGGGGACGGAGGGCTTTGTCAACTTAGTCAATATGCACGATTCTAGCTTTAGTGACCGTACGATGTCCATCCAACAGCCTTAGTGCTTCTTCAACCTCTGGTCTTCTTGCTCCAGCCGCCCAAACCAGCGCCGGTCGTGCCTCATGCTTCTACCTCCCGTGGCCGGTTGCGATGCGGCGGATGCCTCACCGCCCCTACTACTCCCACCACTGGCCAGGCCATCCCTCTACTCACCCACACCCTCTGTTATTCTGCAGCGATGGCAGCCTCACAGGGCAGCCGAACGAGTGAACCCTCATACTCCTCTACGCATGGGCATCCACTGCCGCGTCTTCCCCGGCTCTGCGTCGTCCCCTTCCTAGCCTCGCCGTTGTCCACCGCCCTGGTGCTCTCGGCGCGGTGTGGTCAACATGGTCAAGGAACGGCTTCCATCGGACGTGGACTATACGTGGAGAGGCTGACAGCTAGGTCCATGGCCGCAGCAAGGAAGTGCCTCCTTATTACGCGGAAAATAATGATTCCTCCACCTGACAGCAGGGATCCACCGGACGGGCCACCATATTTTGCGAAAAAAACATTTCCCCCTGACTGCTGGGACCCACTAGCTACACCTTCGCACGCAAGTAAGTGCGTCCGGGCAAAAAAATGATTCGCCCCCTTACTGCTAGGACCCACCAGCTACATCTTCGCACGCAAGGAAGTGCCTGACAGTCGGGACCCACCTGGTCGAAGCGTACGTTGTCATTCTGGTCGCGAACGTGTATGTACATATATACTGGTGGATGTAGAAGCACACACGTGTCGTAGTAGAGGCGCGTACGTGTCGTAGTAGAGGCGGGCATGTAGCATGTACACGTACGTACAACGGCTAGTGTGCAAGAAAGAAAATACGGCCACGTATGTGTACATACGGGTGGGGTCTCGAACGCCTACTCGCGCATACGTACGGCCAAGGCTCTTGTACATGGCTGGGTCGGAACGGAGAAACAGCATCGTCGTCGTGTTCATGGGGAGCCAACCAGCTGGGTCGGAACGAAATGTGTCGTCATGTTCATCGGGAGGGCTTGGATGGAACAGGCAATGGAAACGAGGCCTAGCGTACCGCAGAACGGTGGAAACGGACTTGTGTTCGACCGACCATGTTCGAAACGGGACCATGTTCATCGGGAGGGGTCTGGCGTACCACAAAACGGAGGAAATGGATCTCCTACGGTCGAAACGGGGGTCCTGTTGATCGGCAGGGGTGTGGCGTACTGCAAAACGGATGAAACAGACTTGTGTTGGAGCGCTACGGTCTAAACGGGGATCCTGTTCATCGGGAGGGGTGTAGTGTACCGCAAAACGGACAAAATGGACTTGTGTTGGAGCGCTACAGTCGAAACGGGGGTCCTGTTCATCGGGAGGGGTGTGGCGTACCGCAAAACGGGACTCCACAGGATACTATTCATCTCCACCGTCGACCTCCTCCAGCCTCCACGGGCTACCGTTGACCTCCTCCATCCTCCACAAGCTCCTGTTCATCCAGCCTCCACCACGCGCTACTCCATCGGCTACTGTTCAACCACCCCTCCACGGGCACCCCTCCATCGTCTACTGTTCATCCAGCCCTCCATGGGGTCGTCCTGTTTGTCCAGCCCTCCACACCACGAGGTCCTATTCATCCAGAGGCAACGCCACCGCTCACTGTTCATCCAACCCCCCTGCAACGCTCACTGTTCATCCAGAGAGGCCGCATCGATCGGCTTCAGTTAGCAGCAGTAGCGAAGGAATCGCTCGATCGGGTTTAGTTAACAGCCATCGATCGATCGCTCGGGTTCAGTAACGCGTAGCCTGCAGTGCAATCGCTCGGGTTCAGTTAGAGCCCAACGCCTCTCTCGGGTTCAGTTAGAGCTAACGCCTCACACACACGCACGTACGTGTACGAGAGAAACGCGCATCGCTCGGCCCCGACCACCCACCGTAACTGGGAACTCCCAAAAATTTTCCTCGCCCTCGCTTCTACCATGATTTTTTCCATCATGGACGGCCCAAAGAATGTCATGCAGCTGCATCTCCGGCCCGCCCAGGATGACAAGCTCATTTTTTGTCATAGAAGTAGGAGCCCACCACATCTATGATGATACCGGGTTTTGTCACAATTATCGTCATAGAAGTGTCATATGTATGACAGAAAAAAGTTTCGTTCGGCCCGAAATGTCACGGATGTGTCTTTTTTTGTAGTGAATAGAAGTAAGACCAATAATTTCATCTTTACTAGGCAATTATTTTTCATGGGGATGTCTACAAAATTTGGAGAAATTAAACTCATGAGACACATCCCCGAAACTTACACTAACAGTTTCTTTCTCACAATCTATTTTAGTATTAACAGTGTTCAAGAAAGGTCTACCAAATATAATGGGAAAAAAATCATCTTGTGGGGAACCAAGAACAAGAACATCAGTAGGGTATTTTACTTTCCCACACAAGACTTCAACATCTCTAACAATCCCAATTGGTGATATAGTGTATCTATTGGCAAGCTTAATAGTGACATCAATATCTTCTATTTCAGCAGGTGCAATATCATTCATAATTTCTTGGTAAAGAGTAAAGGGAATTGCACTCACACTAGCACCCAAATCACATAAGTCTCAACCCGATCCCAATGGATCAAAGTCTCTGTGCTTAAGTGTCATCCCTGGATCGGTATGCTGACACACACAATACTCGAGGAATTATAATAGAGTTCAATCACACACTTTATGACATCCAGGTCATCAAAGGAGTATTTATTACATAAATATGGCTGAAGGCCATCTAAATAAAATAACCATGGAAGGTTCGAAGGTAAATGAGTCCATCAACTTCACGGCAAAACTGAGTGCAGAACAAGGACCTATCGCACCTTACTCTTCATCTGAAAGATCTGCAACATGAAACATTGCAGCCACAAAGGGTCAATACATTGAATGTATTGGCAAGTCACACCCAAAGTATGAAAACATACCTATCATCTACATGCAAGGATATAACAAGTGGATATCTCTAAGGTTTATTTTGTGTAAAGCCAATTTTGTCCTACTTCTAATCACTAGCCAAATTTTGTTTCTTGCATTTTAATTAACCTATTGTTAAATTGGACCACCTCCAATTTAACCCACCTATGAGAGCCTTCGAGGATCATAGGTTCCCAAATTTTTATTTCCATGAGAGCCCCCGGGGATCATGGTTTAATTACACCCACATTAGAATAATTATTTGGGATGAGAAGATCTTCCAGAGGTTTCAAGTCCAGTTGCTCAAAGTTGTCCATAACCGGGGATACGGCTAATCATGATTAGTTTGTACACCCGCAGAGGTTTGCGCACTTTTCCCCACAAGAATCGATCTGTCCCTTCACGTCCTCGCACTTCGTAGTGTTTGAGAACGGGATGAACGAAACATGGTCTTCCAAAGAGTTCCTCTGGGCCACTGCCGGTGCCCATCCAATCCTACCGTTCTTCTACTTCTCGTAGCAGCGTCCGGCCAGAGTCACAACTAGGGTTAGCCAAGCCAGATCCCATAATGGCATGTGGTTGCGCACGGAAGCTACTTGATATGAAACATGTCCAATCTTTTTGAACCTGGGCAGCATTCCCCACCTTTTCCTGAGTAATGCAGAGCCTCCCGGAGGATACATACTTGTCGACTGGTCCCGACAATCCTTTCCGCCCAGATGATTGATTAATTGGTATTGCAGAGCCTCCAAGGAAATACAATACATGTAAGTTGTGAATGTAGTCATTGCTTAAGTTCTCTCGCAACTTTCATGAATCACACGGTACCCAATCCACGTCTACCATAGCATGGCTAAACAATAACTACACTATAACGATTCCCAATGTGGCGGCAAAGACTATCAGGATCCCGTTAACATATGGCTATCCTATCTGGGTTTAACATAGCATAGTAGTCCTACACATGCATACTACAATGTTGATAGAGGGCATCATGCAAAGTAAAAACATAGGATTGGTATGATTAAAAGTGCAAACTTGCCTGTTAAAGTTGATGAAGTACTCCGCACTCAAAGTCCTGACAATTCTACTCTTGGCACTCCGGACAATCTAGCTTGAGCAAGCAATAACATACATAAGCATAACCCTCAAAGATCCCAAAAAGAAACGATGAAAACACTTGTGGAAAACTCCAAAAGAACCAAATTAAGTTTCTGAAAAGAATGTAATTTTGCCATTAAAATTATATGATTTTGATATTAATAGAAGGTACACACCATATGCTTCAATTTGCAAAAAGAATCAACTAAAACAGAGTTACGAAACTAAAGTTATGGCCTATCGAAGTTTGAATTCAGATCTGCTTGAATTCGAAATTTAAAACTTTCAGAAATAATTTTCGTTTGGTTCTCTGGATAGAGGGGATTTTTATGAACCCGTAGGAAAAATTGCTATAGATTAAAAGATATACTAGAAAGAAGAATTGCTATAGAATCTGAATTTGGAAAGTTCCTGAAAAAACAGATTTTGGCCAGAGACAAGTGGTGCTCTCTGGTTGGCTGAACAGGTGTTCGCTGCGGGTTTCGGGGCGGACGACTGCAATCTAAAGGTTTCGGTAGCAACGGCTTATTAAGAAAAACTGAACTAAACCAAAGAAAACCAATCTAAAAAACCGATCTACTAAACCGTTATTTTTTAACTAGAACAATGAAGTGCCCGTGCACTTACAGAGGGAAACAAGCATTGGGGGCGGCTCTGGTCCTGTGGGGGCAGCGGCGGTGAAGTCTTTGGGATGTAGCGGTGTGTGGCTTGCTCGGTGGTGGATTCGGAGATGGTCGGCGATGACGAACAGCGACGAAATGAAGTGATGAAGCTCGGTGCTCCGGGTGCTCCGGCGAAGACAATAACTTGGTATGGCCTCTGTAGATGGAGATGCAAAGCAAGATCATGTCAAAAAGGTTGTAGGGATCGAGAGAAGTTGACATATCAAAGGAGAAGGCTCTAGATGCTAATGAGCATGGTGTGCATTTCGCCAAAGAGACCCATGACTACGCTCCGCTCCACTCTCCCCTCCGCGCTCCCCACCGCGCTCCCAACCCATGCACACCCGAGCTCGCTGGCCACCATTGACCCTTGCTCCAGCGGTGGAGGGCTCTCGCGTTGCCGCATCCGGCAGACCCGCACTGGTGCGAGCTTGGCGGTGGCGATTCGACCGAAACCAGATAAAGCGGAGAGTTGGAGGGCGGCGGAAATCCTCAGATCTGCTGATGGATGGAGGAAAAGGAGCTGCAACGGATTAGGAGATTCACCGGCTGCTCGCGGAGGTGGCTCGGTGGGAGCGTGCAGCGGATTGAGTGACAAGGGCTGCAGAGCAGGTGACACGAGCTTTGGCTGTGGCGAGGATGAATCTCGCGCTGCGGGCAATGGCGAACACCACGGCTCTGGAGCAAGCCTCCATCTTTGGCATGGGGCAGGAGCTCTCCCCTGCCTTGGTTCTACAGTGGGCGGAGGGAGAGACGACCTCCACATCGAGACAACAGAGGAGGAGATGGAGGCCATTCCAAAGGGCAACGCGCTGATGGAGCTCAAATCGACTGATTCTGGATGTAAGTCCCATTCCCCTTCTGTTGTTATTCCAATTTTAGAGATTGCTGCTCACCGGAAATCGCCATTGCCGCCGGCGTTCAAAGTTTTGCCTCCGATGAGACCGGTCAACGCGGCACTGGGCGGTGGGTCTAGGAGGCTCCGAGTGGTCAGAGGCGGGGAGAGAATGACACCAGGGCCCACTGGTTTGGTGTTAAAAGGATAAACACTTTCCCCAATTCTACCGAACCTACCAAACGCGTGCCTGATCCAGGAGCTACTAGGGTTTGCCGGCGTCCGCGTCGCCCCCCTCCTCCTCCTTCCTTAGTCTGGGTGAGGAAGGATAAATTCAGGAGCGGGTGCTTCACGGCAACTGATTGCTTCCCTGCTAGTGCCGCTGACAAACACCAAGTCCCCACGAGATTTAGTTTTTCTGCTTATTTTTGGGCGGAGCATGAAGGAAGAGAGACCTATGCGGAGGTGACTCGCAAGATGGCTGGAGCTGGAGCAGGGCAGGGGGAAAGAGGAGGTGGGAGAGTCAATGGCGACCCGGAGCGGAACGAGACGCGCCCCCCTTCCCAGGTCACCGCTGCCCCCCTGCTATCCCCCCCTGTTCGCCCCCCTATGGCCCAACAGCAGCAAAACCCTCCTACCTCCATCTATGCCAAGCCTCCCATTTTCCCTTTTGCCTCTCGCTCGCAGATTATATATCCGTAGATGGGATTGATGTTCCCAGGATATCCTCCCCCTGGATTCCATCAGTATCCTGCTAACCCTTGGCCAAATCAGCAATAGTTTCAATTCCCTTTCATGGCCCCAACCAATGTGCTCCTATGCAATATCCTCAAGGAATTCAACAACCTATATCTGCTGGTAGTGGGTCTGGTTCTGGTAATGGATAAGCTGGTCAGAGCAAAAGCAAGAAGAAACAGAGGAATGCTACAGGGAAGAAACCTATGAAAACAGATGCTCGGCTTACTGCTCCTCAAGTTGCTTTGCCTGCTGATGAGCCTGACTCTTTCAATGTAGACCCTAAGTATATTGGGGCTACTTGCTTCAACTGTGGGCTGCCTGGACACTCTGGTAGGTATGTTCCATGTCCCAAAAAATTGCTTCATGTGTTCTGTACCTGGTCACCATATGGATGCTTGCCCCCTGTGGTACAAACCTTACCCAGCTGCTCAATTCTGGGGTAGTGCTGGGAATGGCTTGGGCTTCTTTCATCCAGAGGCTAGAGAAAAAAGCAATAGTGACTGGCTGAACTTTGGAAATGTGGGTCTGGTTGTTATTGAAGAAGGTGAAATTTCTGCTGAGCAGCTGGGTGCTTGCTTCACTAGTATGTGGAAAACCAACTGGGCTTGGAAGATCAGAGCTTATGATGATTCTCAGTATCTAGTCAGATTTCCTCCCAACAAAAAAATCACTGACTTAGTTGCTTATGACTCCATCAACCTTAATAAGAAAGGTGTATACATTTCCTTCAAGAATTGGCATGGAGAGTTGCCTGCTTATGACTCCTTGACTGAGATTTGGGTGGATATTGTGGGCCTACCTCCTGCTTGGTGCTCTTGGTCTGTGATCGCCTAAGTTGCTGCTACTTTGGGTGTCATTACTAATATAGATTGGCATGGCATTTTCAGAAGTTTTTATGAAGTGGTGAGAGTACATGTTGCTGTTAGAGATCCTACTCTGATTCCTAGAGACAGGCTTTTTGAAATTTAGCAAGAACTATTCTTACTCACTTTCAAAGTTGATGAGGAAGCTCCTATGGATTTTGATAACCCTTCTGATCCCCTGACCACAAGAATGATGAGGATGACAACAACAAGAAACAAGGGGGAGAGGATGAGTTCAGTAATGATGACCTATTGGGAGAGGAGATGGAACATGATCTTGATAACAACATGAAGAACTCCAGCTTCAGACCAAGACCTGCCTCTGCTCCTAGTGGGTCTAGAAACAGAACCCACACCTTGGCTGCTATCTCTCCTCCTGATTTGTTCTCCGGAATGGCTATGAATAATAACATCCCTTTGGAGAGATCAGTTTCTTGAAAATCCAAGATGCTCCCTTGACTAAAAGCTATCTGCAAGCTGTTAAGAGAACCCTAGTGGAGAATTTTGGCACTATTCTTCTTCCTGAATTTGAAGCTACTATCAAGGATGGAGAGACTAGCAAAGACTGTATTCCTGTTTCTCTTGGGGGGTTAATTCCCTACCCTACTCATACAACTAGTCTTAAAGCTGGTGGAGACAAATGGGGCCCTGTTATATCCACTAGGATGAGTAACATGATCAAGAGAGATGGGAAACCAGCCTTGGTCAAAGCTCAAGAGATTAAGCAGAAGAAGAACTTGGAGATCCCCAGAGGTAATAACCCCAAAATCTTCCACAATTCTTTTGCTTGTCTGGACAATGATGCTCTACTATCTAAAGCCCTCATTGCTGACATTGTTATGGGAGATAATCCCTCTCAAGTTAACAATAATGTTGAAGCTATTAAGAAACTAGAGTTGGATAGATTCGATAAGTTTAAATAGGACAGTCCTGATATGTTCCTTCCTGGAGACATTGATGCCATCAAGGAAGAGTACTGCACTTTATATAATTCTGTTGCCCCTCTTGACACTGAATCTGACCATCACTCTGATTCAAATATGGACAGAGAGTTTGATGATGCCTCCTTATGGATGGAGGTCAAAAGTCAGAGGTCAAAAAAGTGCCAAGCTAAAATTTCTACTAGGTTTAGATGATAGGGCTATTTTGGAATGTGAGAGGTCTTAATGGCCCTCAAAAAATTTCCAAGGTGCAGGAGATTATTAGATCTCACTGCCCTGACTTTATTTGTTTATCTGAAACCAAGAAGATTGAGTTCAGCATTACTCAGCTAGAGGCTATAGACTCTATAAATGGTTTTATCTGGAATTGGTTGCCTGCTAATAACACTGCTGGAGGCTTATTAGCAGGGGTCAAGGAAGATAAGTTTGGGATTTTAGCTTGTGATATATTTACTTTCAGTATCTCCTGCTTGCCGAAGAACAAGTGTAATAACACTGTTTGGAGGCTTATCTCAGTTTATGGTTCTGCTTATGACAACCTTAAGCTTGATTTTATTAATGAACTCCGCAACCTCCTAAATAACAAGGCTGGTCCCACTATTGTGGGAGGAGACTTTAATTTGGTTAGAGCTGCTAAGGATAAGAACACTCGCCTAGTTATCCAGCACTGGGCTGATCTTTTCAATGACTGGATTAATAAATTTGGCCTCATTGAGATTAAGAATGCTGGTAGAAAGTTTACTTGGGACAATAACCAAGACAATCTAATCATGGCTGCTTTAGATAGAATTTTTGTCTTTGCTGAATGGGAAAGACTTTTTCCTGCTAGCCAGGTTAAAACTCTTCCTAGAATTGGGAGTGATCACACCCCCTTATTTTTAATTGTGATGCTATAGCTATTCCCAAGAATAAAGTTTTTAGATTTGAAAAATGATGGCTAGAAGTTCCTGGCTTTGATGAGATTGTCCACAAGGCTTGGAATGCCGAATATTAGTTCTCCTCTACTATTGATATTTGGCAATTAGAGATCAGGAATACTAGGAAAGCCACCAAAGGGTGGAGCCTTAATTATGAGGCTTCTCAAGACAAGACTAAGGAAGCCTTAGTTGCTGAATATAATTGTTTAGACATTCTAGCAGAAACTCAACCTCTTTCCCCTAATTCTAAAGCTAGATTGAAAGTGATTGCAGGTGATTTAAATGAAATATGGAAGAAAGAGGAAATCAAGGCTAGGCAGAGAGCTAGGGAGAGAGACATAAAAGAGGGGGATCCGAACTCTGACTACTTTCAAGCCCCGGCCAACCAGAAGAGAAGGAAGACGCATATTGCTGTTCTGGAAACTGCTGCTGGCCCAATTGAAGACACTGAAGGTATTATTGATAATGCAGTAGCATATTATAATAATCTCTTTGGTTACTCTCCTTCTATTAATTTAAAGTTAGTTGATGATTTTTGGGACCAGTCTAGCATGGCCACTGCTGATCATATTGAGTACTTAGAAAAACCTTTTTCTGAAGAAGAAATTAAGAATGCAGTCTTTGGCTCTTATGCTGAAGGTGCTCCTGGGCCTAATGGTTTTCCTTTTTTATTTTATCAGCATTTCTGGGATCTCATTAAAAGTGATCTGTTTGCACTTTTTAGAGATTGGGAGAATGGGGAGTTGGACTTGTATAGACTCAACTTCTCCCTTCTGACCCTTGTCCCTAAAGAACCAAATGATGTTTCTTTGGACAGATTCAGACCCCTTGCTATGATTAATTGTAGTTTCAAGATTTTTGCTAAGTCTGCTGCTAATAAGCTAGGCCAAGTTTGCAATGACTTGATCTCCCCTAACCAAACTGCTTTTATTAAAGGCAGATTTATTTTAGAGAGTATTGTAGCTGCCCATGAGGTGGTGCATGCTGTAGCTAGCAACCACCTCCAGGGTTTTTGTTTTAAGCTTGATTATGAGAAAGCTTATGACATGGTTTATAGAGATTTCCTATTAGACATGCTTAGGAGAAGAGGCTTTGGCCCTAAATGGATGTACAAATTGGGCTCTCTTCTCCACAATGGTTCTGTTGGGGTCAGGATTAATGACACTAATAATGTGTTTTTTATTGCTGGTAAAGGTGTGAGGCAGGGGGATCCTGCCTCCCCTTTGCTTTTTAATCTTGCAGCTGATGTATTCACTAGAATACTAGCTAAAGCAGCTAATCAGGGCATGATTGCTGGGGTTTTTCCTCCTTCTAACCCAGCTGGGGTCATTAGCATGCAATATACTGATACTACAATTTTGTTTTTAGATAATAATTTAGAACATGCTAGAAATTTAAAGTGGCTCCTCTCATGTTTTGAGCAACTTTCTGGCATGAGGATCAACTTCCATAAGTGTGATCTGGTGCCTATTAACATAGATAGAGATGTGGCTACTAGTTTTGCTCAGTCTTTAGGCTGTAAACTAAGTACTTTCCCTATTAAGTATCTTGGTGCACCTCTCCACTATTCTAAAATTAGAAGAGAGGACCTCCAGCCTTTTTAGACACTATTATTAATAGAGCTGCTGGCTGGAGAGGGAGACTGTTATGTTTTGGTAAGATGCTAATTCTGGTCCAAGCTTGCCTAGCCAGCATCCCTTCTTATCTTATGGGCTATATCAAATTCCCTAAGTGGGCTATTAAGCTCATTAACTCTCAACTAGCTCATTGCTTTTGGAATGATTATGAAGGGCATCACAAATATCATATGGCTAGCTAGGGGACCTTATCTATGAAGAAAGCCTATGGAGGACTAGGGATCACTGACCTATCTGATATGAATTTATGTCTGCTTGCTTCTTGGGTCAGCAGATATAATAGAGATGATGGAAAGATCTGGAAAAGTATTATTGATGCCAAGTACAATACCTAGTCCCCTAACATTTTTACTTGTCCTTCTCTGGGTGCTTCACCTTTTTGGAAAGGTGTTCTTTGGGCTGCCCAAGCTACTAAGTTTGGATACTCCTAGAATGTTGGCAATGGTAAGAAAGTTAGGTTTTGGGAGGACCATTGGTTTGGCTCGGACCCTCTAGCTACTCTTTGTTGGGACTTATATAATATTGTCAATGAACATGATTGCACCTTAGATCAAGTGTGGGATGGCTCTAACCTCAAGATTACTTTTAGGAGATGTTTCTCTAGTGAGATTCTTTCACTTTGGTTTGAACTTTTAGAGATTGCTAAATCCATTACCTTTTCTGAGACTGATGACTCTCTTATCTGGAACCTTAATTCCAGCGGAGTTTATTCTGTTAAATCCTTATATAATGTACTTAACTTTAGGGGTGCGTTACCTAATAACACTCCTGCTGTGTGGAAAATTAAGATCCCTGCCAGGATTCATATTTTTCTTTGGTTGGTGGGTAACAACAAGATTTTAACCAGGGACAACTTGGGTAAAAGACAGAATGTCCCTGACATTTCTTGCCCCTTTTGTTCGTGTAACGAATCTTGTCATCATTTATGTTGTGACTGAATTCTAGAGAAACATATCTAATAGTACTGGATATAGAGGGACAACCAACATGTTATCCTTTGCAGACTACTGGTCTAGAGGAAACAAAATGAGTGCTACTAATATTGTGCATGTAGCCAGCCTTTGGGCCCTCTGGAATACCAAAAATGTTTTGATTTTTAACCGCGCCAAATGGATCAATATACAGGTACTATGGCGCAAGACTGCCTCATACGCTACTCGTTGGGAACCGCTGTCTGTAGACCCAGTTAAAAAACAAATCCAGGACATGGTGCGGGAGCTGGAGATCCTGATTAAAGCTTTGTTACCGCTGATGTGGCCGGATCCAAGATGAGGAGTTTGGGTGTAGTTTTCTTCTGTCCAATGTTGAGGATGTGGCTCTGTTGTTTGTAGCTGGAAAGGGGAGGTGGCTAGTTTTATTCCTAGCACTATGTGGGCCTGTCCTCCTTGTATTAGCTGGGCAACTAGTCGCTCTCTTTCTCTTTTTGTTTTTAAATTGGCTATAGTCTGTTGGTACTGTAGTTACTTCGATGTACTGGTATGATTTCTTTGCTATGCAATGGAATCGGTGTTGGGCCCTCTTCTTCTAAAAAAAATTTGGCGATGAACTGGAGCTTCTGCGGCCATATTGGAACGACGAGTACGTGTTGTAGGGATGGACTTGGCGAGGGGTTTCGAGGGGAATCGGCAGAGGAAGGTCGTGACTATTTATAGGACATGATGCTTGGGGAAGGGGTGGACTTGGGGTAGGGTTCCGAAGAAATCGGACGCGAAGGCAGTGTCGTGCGCGTGTACGTACAGGACTCTATTTCTGTACGTGAAGAACAAGAAAGAAGAGGTGGGGTCCAACGCCAGGTGGAAGTCAAAGAGGGAGAGAGGGATTCAACGAGAGAGAGAGAGAGAGAGAGAGAGAGAGAGAGAGAGAGAGAGAGAGAGAGAGGGAGAGAGAGCCACGTGCGAGCGATGGGATCAGGGCTGGCCTCGGTTCCTTTTTTTCGAAGCACGTGGGTGGCTGGATGGCTCTCGCTCGGTGGCTTGATGCACCTGGTGGCGATCGGCCTGGCTGTTTCGCGCCTGGCTCTGCTGGCTGCGCCTAGCTTGGCCGCAGCTGGGCGCTGGGGAATTTTTTTGAAAGCGTTTTTTTCCTTTTTACAGAAACGTTAAAGCACCGAAAATACAAATAAATATAAATCTAAAAATGTTGAAAAATTTCACATAATTATATGGTCTTATATATGACCTTGTGAAATTTTATCTGGCCTAAAATGCAAAATTTTAAAATAAACATTTTTTCAATACTAATAAAATTTGCAACAAAATAATTTGCAAATAAAAGCCAATAAATATATTTTGTTTTTGAAATTAAATTTCTCATATTTCCCCTTTGTTTTTTAAGAAGTCATTTTATATTCTCTCTTTATTTTATTTTTGAAATAATGGAAATGAATTTCTGTGAAACCAAATTTTATCCAAATTCCCAACTTTGAAATTTCAAAATGGTTTTATGGAAAACTTCCAACTATCTCTTTTGGTCCTTGAGTTGCACAAAGTCCCTTGGATCAAAATTCAAATAAAACTCAACGGGGCAAAAATGCATAAACCATGGATGCATATGAATGATCTAATTATTAACATCCAAATTGAAAATTGGGATGTTACAAACCTACCCCCCTTAAGATGAAACTTGTCCTCAAGATTCAAGTTGGCTAGCAATAGGTTAGGGTTGGGTACTCAAAAAAAATCTATGTAAAATATCCTGCTTGAACTATGCTTGATACTCGTACTCCCTCGATATTAATGAAAATTATGCACCAATACCGAAGAATGATAATAATGCTAGGAATCTTACCGAAGACTTGGGTGTTATACGATCTTCCCACTCTAGTGTGGTTCACATGGCCTATGTTGAAGGGGTTGGGCTTCTTCTCTCCACATTTTCTATTCTCATTCCTTGGCTCCGGACAATCTCTCGCAAAATGTCTCGGCTCCTGGCAATTGAAGCATCTTATTTGGCTCATGTCCTTCATCGGTGTCGTATGGTTGGATGACTGACTGGTGTTCCCTCCATTGTTGTTATGTCTATTTCCATCATGAGGATGGCCAGTTTGGTTATTGTCGTGGAATAGTCACGACAGATGTCCTAGTGTGAGGACTTAGTCATGGAGCCATCGCAACTAGGTTAGCTTAAAGGGGTTAAATGGGACAAAGGACACATGAGTTTATACTGGTTTGGCCCTTGCGGTGAAGGTAAATGCCTAATCCAGTTTGAGGTGGTATTGCTTATGTCTTGATTACCAGGGAGCCAATACGCTTGACCTAGTATTCAATCTCTTCCTTCTTACCCTGAATCGCCGCTGGGTCGTCCCTTTATATACATAGGTTGACACCCAGCGGCTCACGGAGTCCCGACCGGCTCATAGATAACATGTCCGGCTCGGTGACTAACTATACTTGCCTTACAATATAAGTCATACACATATGGCGTTTTACCCCTATGGGCCTTAAGTCGCCCTTGGGCCTTGAGCCCTTGCTTCGTGAACCGCCATCTTCAATATCCTCATTGGCTTCGTATTATGAACCTCCATAGGTATAACCCGGCCCCTCCTGGGCGGGCCATACCTAATAGTCATATCCCCAACATTAGGCCCCAGATTGATTTGAACTTGTTCATGTTAATCTTCAACACTTAGAAAAAATCCCTCCTTCATTTCTGCGAGATCTCATAACCCGCCATGATGTCATCTCCTACGATTGTGGTAACCCGCCATGACGTCACCTGTCATTAATTTTACACAATATCCAATATATCTTAACAGATCCTTATATTTAATAACCATCCTGAAAATCGAGGCACCCGAGCGGCTGGATAATCATTCTTTGGCCTCCTCATTTTTTGCATCCACTTGTTACTCTTATCCTTATAAATAGGGTCGACAGCCCTCCTTTCATTTCCCCCCTTTCCTTCTCGTCTTCTTCTTCCTCACACGACTCCTCTACCGCTTCGAGCTTCACCGCCGCCATCCTCCGACCGCTGCACCAACTCAGGCCGCTGCATCAACCTAACTGGTCCAGAAAACGCCGGCGCACCACCGCAGTCTATCTGCATCTGTAAGTGCTCATCTCCCCATGCGTCAGATCTGCATTAGGATTAGCCTTGTTCTTCGGTGTTCTTCGTTGTTCTTCGTTGTTCTTCTTCTTCAACCCAAGTAGCTTCTGATCTGAAGATAGTATAAAACTCATGCGGTAGCAGTTGAGCTGTTGTTTTTAATACCAGAACACTTTTCCTTCATAGAAGATCTCATTAGAGTACACAAACTCCTTTACTGCGCTTTAGGTTTAGAATTTACTACATTTTCTGAACTACCACAGATCCAAAATTATAGCTTCAGTCTATGAAATCTGTTTGTCCATCACTTAGTGAATTTTCTTCTTCTTGATAGATCTTGACTATCAGTATTGTCATGGCGGCTTACATGACCAGTTATAGCTATTCATATGTCATTAGGACCCTTTTAAGCCATCATTCTGACCATGTACTGTAATGTTTTACCTCCCGCTTAATGAATCAACTTAAACCGGCAAAATTGTTCTTTCTTTTAGGCTTCTTTCTTCACAATGCCGCCGAAGACATCCATTTCATGTAACTGGGTTCCCTCCACTGTTATCGAGGACACGCTCAAAGACTTTGTGAAAACCGACTATTTACCAGAAAAAACTGTCATGCATTATCGCGCCCCCAATCCAGAAGAAGAAAAACCTCAGTCAAAGGATGATGAGTTCATTGTTTTTACTGACCACATGAATCGGGGCTTCTCACCGCCCAGTTCTAAATTTTTCCGAGTTGTTCTGCACTTCTTTGAGCTTCATCCTCAAGACATCGGACCCAATTCCGTGTCAAACATCTACAACTTTCAAGTTTTCTGCGAAGTGTACCTTCAAGAGGAGCCCAATGTTGAACTATTTAGGGAATACTTTTATTTGAACCGCCATAATGAGTTCACGAACGGACCCAGCTTGGAACTTGGCGGGATCTCAATTCAACGAAGAAGAGATGCTCCCCTATGCTTGCTTGCCGAGTCACCCCAAAGATTGGAACCAGACATGGTTTTACTGAAAAGATACCTCCCCGGCTGACGAGAATCCACTGTTGGGTTATCGTGCACAGCATCTTGACTCAAAACATCATCTTCCTAAGAAGCTTAACGCTACTGAACAGAAAAAACTCGCCCCCACCATTGAAAAGGTCAAAGCTCTGCTGGGAAACGATTTAACTGGCATTGAGTTGGTTTGATGCTGGGTTGCTTGGCGGATCATACCCTTGAGTCGCCGAACCGGCTTAATGTGTACTTACATGGGTGATAAAAAGGATCCACTACGCCACAGCTCCGTGCGCTTAACTGATGCTGCCATCAATGAAATGACGAAGAGCCTTCTGAATGAAGACCCGGAAGACTGCAGCAAAGTGGGTCTAAACCCTTTCTGCATGCTTAACCCGCCACCAGATGTGAGTCTTTAAATTACTTACTTTTACCTTCCTCCTTCAAATACTCTGTTAACTCAACTTTTGATGACTTTCACATGCTGACTCTGATTTTTGGAAGAAGAAATATGACCATGAAGCTGCCAAAAAGGCGAGGGCTGCCAAGAAAGCCGCCAAGAAAACTGCCAAGAAGAATAAGAAGAAATCAAGTACTTCTGAGCTGTTTGAACTGAACGACAGCTCTGAGTCGGAGGTAGCTCTTGATTCCCTTGGCTCCTTTTTCAATTATCTTATTGATATTGATTATCATCAGGATGACACGGGGGCCAGCCAAGCGATCGAGGAAGAGGTAACTATCATTTCCTCCAACTCCGAGCCAAGACAGAAAATTTGAAGAGTAACCCGAAAAGTAAGCTTTTCACACCCCTTAGCTCATCTGGATCCTCACTTTCTTTTGAAGCAACAGTAGCACGAGAGACGGCGACAGACTCGGACCAATGAAGGTGAAGAATTATCTTCCAGTTTACCGAACACTCTAAGGAAGCGTCGAAACGAGGTCATCCCAAATTTAAACTCTTTTTATCCTTTGGCGGGTCTCATTCGCCAGCCACTTGATTTTTCTGATTCAAATTATCAGGAGACTTCTCGCTCCTCTTCCGGCGACTCATCACAGTCCCAGATGCCGGCTTTCAAAACTGCTCCTGGGTAATAACAATCACTTATTATTTGCTTCTTATGCTCCTTTATATTTACACTGACCTCTCATGACCCATGTAGTGGAAAGGCCAAGCCTAGCAAGAAGGAAATGGTGACCAAGCCGGCTGAAGACCCCAAAGTCAATGAACCGGAGCAACAAACTCTAGCGCCTGACACCTCCGTGCCACAACCAGAAGAAGCTATTCATGATGTTTCCCCAAAAATTCCCGACCCTTCCCATTGACCAGACGAACAATAACCCTTTGAATACTGAGTCAACAATCCTAATTAAACCAGCTGAGACATATGGCGATGATGTGATGATCACTGGCACCGGCTTTAGAGAGCCGGGAAGACCTATTGTATTGGTCAAGCACCGCCAAAAAAGAACATATTGAGAGGCGCAAAGTGAGATTTGATGTTGCCGACTACTCTCAATTGAGTGTTAGTGAAGTATTCTCTAGCTATCTCAATCAAGTGCACAACAGCCGAGACCTTGAAGTTGACATGGTGAAGTAGATGCATAAAAAATATGAGGTATGGACTCCTTCTTTACTGAGTTATGCATATCTTGTTAGCCCCCAAGTCTATTGTGTATGATAGAATTGAATATGTTGTAGACTTGGAATAACCATGAGTATAAATAATACCCTTTGATAGAACCCTTCAAAATCTGGCTTACACCATCCGGGTTAAAGAAGATCTATAATGATTTACACTGAATCCGTAGCCCCCAAGTGCCGGTTTAATCAACATGAATGAGCCGGTCCTTTGCATCTCCGGCTGTGATCATTTGTGGCACAAATGGATCATCATAAAGTAGTAAAAAAGACAAGTAATATGCATTAGCCCCCAAGTGCCAAGTACTCTTGCTTGCAAAGTGCTTGGGACTTATTCACATAAGCCGTTGCATGAGTAATTGTTTCGGCATGCATTAGCCCCCAAGTGCCAAGTGTTGTTGCTTGCTAAAGGCTTGGGACTTCATGTCTATAATCCAAATCTGAACATGATTTTGAACCGGTGTATGTACAAGCCACCACTTCTCAACTTGAGTCACAATTAACTAACATGAAAGCTCGGCTGGAGCAGCAAGAATCTGAGACCCAGAAGTCTGACTCAAAATTCCAGCTTAGCGTGGCTGAAATAGAAAAATTGAAGACCAGCTTTGAGGTTGAAAGAAATGCCTGGGCTGAAGAAAAAACCGCCTTGATACAGCAGGCTAAAAAGACAAAGGCGGCTATTCAGGATGTGACCTCTGAGGTTACCGGCTTAAAACACCATGTATCCCAGATGGTTTCTTCTATCTTTGGTGAGTTTTCTTGCTAGTATCAATTTTGAATCTCTTACTTGACTGTATAAGCCGCTTCTAACCAATCCATGATTATCATTCAGGTCCCAGGAGCAGCAATCTTAGCCAAGAGATGCTTGTGAAGCTCAAGGCTGTTTACACACTTGTTGAACAATTATATACTGGAACTCAGCGCGCACTGGCCACAATTTCTCCGGCTAATCAAGCACCTACTCTCTTGATTAATGTCTTGAAGATGCTTTCTGTTCTTCCTGAGAGGATTAGTGAAATGAAGCGATCATCTGCCAGAGCCGATGTTGTGACAGCTTTGTGCCGGGCCAAGGCATGGTTAGCAGAGCTAGACTCGGCCGACATAGCGACCGGGTATCCAAGTTTGAAAGAAGATGGCACTCCCTTTGAGAAGAAAGACTTCGGCGCCTGCGTGAAGGAGATATGTCCCTTGGCCAGCCTGATTGCCAATGAGACAGATCTTTCAAGATATCAACCGGCTTATGACATGGAAAATCAGAAGTTGCCTATGCCGGCTTATAAAGTGATATATCTAATTCCCCCAATCCGTAAGCAAACTTTTGCTCCTGAAGTTGACCCGTCTGAGCTTATAGATGATGAAGCTGAATTCCAAGCCTTATGTGGCATTGATTGGTCATCCCCAAACTTCCAAGCAGCAGAGGAGGACGAAGAAGCAGAGAAGGATGATCCAGAAGCTTCAAGCCATCAGGGCCAAGAAGATTGATCCGCTGGGCGGTTCATATATTTGATCTTCTGAAAACACTTAATCATTTTGGCTCCTTGAGTCATGTAATAGGCTAGTAAAAACTTTGCTCTGTCGTGCCATCGTGCACGTTTATGTTTTGCCCAACACTGTTTGATCCGCCACTTGGAATCTATCATAATACCCTTATGATGACATTGATTTATGCGGATGAGATTAAATCTTATCCTGCACACAAGTAGATAACAAGAGCCTTGGCGGTTTACTGCAGGGCGGGTCATAATACCCATATAAAGCCACTGGTGACTAAAATAGTTCATGACCAGGGCCGTTTTAAACATAATTATGTATAATTATAAAAAATATCATACCTGTGATATTGAATCGTACTGCCGGCTTATGATACCAATGAAGTAATGTTACAACCCAAAGAGTGAGAACAGAACACCCTATTCAATTGATCTGTACCGGCGGCTTATCACGCCACCTGCAGCAAGGGGTAATATCCCAAAGCTTAGAGCACGGCGCTCTAAGCACATAAAATCATTATATACTGGTGACTTAATGTCCAAAGCCAGCTCACGAGGGTAGTAACACTATGTTCTCTTTGGTGAATACACCTATGTTTGAACAGGAAGTCCCCACGTGCTTTGTAATCATGGCGTATGAGCCAGACCAAAAAGGTTAGTTCACAGCTATGCTTCAAATACGAGTAGGACCAAAAGGGTTGTTTCACAGCTATGCTTCGAATATGGGCAGGACCAAAAGGGTTAGTTCACAGCTATGCTTCGAATACCAGCAGGAAGCCCCAAAGTGGTTTGTGGCATTGAGCCGATCAAGAGGGATATTCACAGCTATGCTTCGAATACGAGCAGGAAGCCCCCAAGTGACCATAAGTTTTGGCATTGCGCTGATCAAGAGGGATATTCACAGCTATGCATGCTTCAAATACGAGCAAGAAGCCCCCAAGTGACCATAAGTTTTTGGCATTGCACCGATCAAGAGGGATATTCATAGCTATGCTTCGAATACAAGCAGGAAGCCCCCAAGTGACCATACGTTTTTGGCATTGCACCGATCAAGAGGGATATTCACATCTATACCTCAAATACGAGAAGGAAGCCCCCAAATGACCAGTGAAATTATGATGAAAAAAGACTCATTATTCTTGGAGATGAAACAAAAGAGGCCCTACTTTATCAGGGATGCCCACTTTATTATAATCATCACAATATATACATTGTCAAAATATGTACATCATAAGAGTCGGTGGCTCGAGTGTAGTAAGGCCAAAGATGAGCAATATTCCATGGTCGACGGGTCTCCTCCTTCGACTAACGTGAGTCCTTGTGGTCTTGAATATCGATAAGGTAGTATGACCCATTGTTCAAATTCTGGCTGACCACAAAGGGTGCTTACCAAGGTGGGAATAGCTTGTGCATATCAGTCTGATCCTAGATAAGCCGGAGCACAAAGTCACCTTCTTGAAAGGTTCCGGTCTTAACCCGGCGGCTGTGATAACAGCGTAAATCTTGTTGGTAAATCACCGAGCGAGCCACCGCAAGGTCACACTCCTCATCTAATAGGTCAAGTGCATCCCGACGTGCTTTTTCATTATCAGCTTCAACGTAAGCCGCCATGCGGGGCGAGTCGTGACGTATGTCACTAGGGAGAACTGCCTCTGCTCTGTAAACCATGAAGAAAAGCGTGTAATCCGTAGATCTGTTGGGGGTAGTATTGATGCTCCATAGCACAGAAGGTAACTCCTCCACCCAACAACTCGGCGTCCTCTGCAAAGGAACCATAAGCCGGGGCTTGATGCCTCTCAAAATTTCTTGATTGGCTCTTTCAGCTTGACCATTGGATTGGGGGTGAGCTAATGACGACACGTCAAGTCGAATATGCTCACGTTGACAAAACTCTTTCATAGCACCCTTGGACAGATTAGTGCCATTTCAGTTATAATGTTGTGGGGGAAAACCAAAGAGAAAAATCACCTTTTTGATGAATTGAACCGCCGTTGTCGTGTCACACTTACTGACCGACTCTGCTTCGACCCACACACATGAATTTGTCAACCGCCACCAAGAGGTGGGTCTTTTATCCTTGGACCTTTTAAAAGGCCCAACCATATCAAGCCCCCAAACTGCAAACAGCCGAGTAATTGGAATCATCCTCAATTCTTGAGCCGGCACGTGAGCTCGCCGTGAAAATTTCTGACAACCATCACATTTACTGACCAAATCCTCTGCATCAGCATGAGCCGTCAGCCAATAAAATCCATGACGAAAAGCTTTAGCCATGAGAGATTTAGAGCCGGCATGATGACCACAATCTCCTTCATGAATCTCACGAAGAATTCCACGACCCTCTTCAGGAGAAACACAACGTTGAAACGCCCCAGTGACACTGCGACGGTGTAACTCTCCATTAGCAATTGTCATTGACTTAGACCACCGGGTTATCTGTCTGGCCAAAGTTTCATCCTCAGGTAACTCGCCCCGGATCATGTAAGCCAAATATGGAACTATCCAATCAGGAATAGCATGAAGAGCCGCCACCAATTATGATTCCGGGTTAGGAATAGCCAGATCTTCCGGTGTAGGCAACTTGACAGAAGGGTTATGCAGAATATCCAAGAAAGTGTTAGGTGGCACCGGCTTACGCTAGGACCCTAACCGACTTAAGGCATCAGCCGCCTCATTTTTTCTATGATCAATGTGTTCCACTTGATAACCCTTGAAGTGTCCAGCAATAGCGTCAACTTCGCGGCGATAAGCCGCCATGAGTGGATCCTTAGAATCCCATTTACCTGAAACTTGCAGAGCCACCAAGTCTGAGTCGCCGAAACATCTCACCCGGCTTAAGTTCATCTCCTTAGCCATCCGAAGACCATGGAGCAAGGCTCGAGGGGAAGCTAAGACAACTCCAGCCCCCGAGCCCTCCAATTACCTGGACCCATCAAAGTGAATAGTCCAGTATGTGTTATGGAGCCTCTTCAGGCATCTGCAGCTCCGTCCAGTCATTGATGAAATCCACAAGTGCTTGAGACTTAATGGTTTTGTGAGGCATATACTTCAAACCATGAGGTCCAAGTTCAATGGCCCACTTGGCTACTCGACCTGTGGCTTCTTTGTTTTGAATAATATCCCCTAAGGGAGCAGAACTAACCACAATGATGGGATGACCCAGAAAATACTGCTTAAGCTTCCGACTGGCCATGAACACCCCATAAATGAGCTTCTGCCAGTGTGGATACCTCTGCTTGGACTCAATGAGTACTTCACTAATATAGTAAAACGGTCGTTGAACCGGATATTCCTTGCCTGCTTCCTTCCGTTCCATCACAATAGCTACACTGACAGCCTGGGCATTAGCAGCCACATATAATAACAACGACTCCTTGTCAATAGGAGCAGCAAGGACTGGAGGCTCAGGTACCTATTTCTTCAAAGCTTCAAACGCGTTATTAGCAGCATCACTCCAAATAAAGTGATATGTTTTCTTCATCATCTGGTACATCGGTATGGCCTTCTCACCCAACTGGCTTAAGGTAGCAATATGACCTGCCAAACGTTGAACATCATTGATACACGCCGGCTTTGCCAAGGAGGTAATGGCCTTGATCTTCTCCGGGTTAGCTTCAATGCGCCTGTTAGAAACCAAAAAACCCAAAAGCTTGCCTGCTGGCACACTAAAATCGCACTTGGCCGGGTTAAGCATCATCTTGTAGATCCGGAGATTGTTGAAGGTCTCCTTCAAATCATCTATCAAAGTTTCCTTCTCTCTTGATGTCACCACAATATCATCCACATAAGCATGAACATTGCACCCGATCTAACTGTGAAGAAAATTCTGCACACGTTGCTGGTAAGTCGCCTGGGCACTCTTGAGCCCAAAAGGCATAGACACATAGAAGAAGGCTCCAAAGGGAGTGATAAAAGCTGTCTTCTCTTGGTCCTTGACTGCCGTTTTGATATGACGATAACCAGAATAAGCATCCAAAAAACTCAAATGCTCACAACCCGCAGTAGCATCAATGATTTGATCAATACGAGGGAGAGCAAAAGGATCATCCAGACAAGCCTTGTTTAAGTCCGTGTAGTCCACACACATACGCCAAGTGCCATTCTTCTTAAGCACCAGCATCACATTAGCTAACCACTCAGGATGAAAGACTTCAATAATGAACCCAACGGCCAAGAGCCGGGCCACTTCTTCACCAATGGCCTTACGCCTCTCCTCATTGAAGCGACGAAGGAATTGCTTGACCAGCTTAAACTTTGGATCAATATTAAGAGTGTGCTCACTGAGTTCCCTCGGTACACCTGGCATATCAGAAGGTTTCCATGCAAAGATGTCCCGGTTCTCACAGATGAACTCGATGTGCGTGCTTTCCTATTTTGGATCCAGGTTAGCACTGATACTGAACTGCGTCGCCACGAACAAAGTCAATTAGCTTAGTGTCATCAGCTGACTTAAACTTCAATACCGGATCATGCTCTGTAGTTGGCTTCTTCAAAGATGTCATATCCACCGGATCAACATTGTCTTTTTAGAACTTTAATTCCACTATTGCACAGATAGATTCAACATAAGCAGTGTCACCTTCTTCACACTCCAAAGCTATTTTCCGAATTCCATGCACTGTGATGGTCCCCTTGTAACCGGACATATTGAGCTGCAGATAAACATAAGAAGGCCGTGCCATGAACTTGGCCAAAGCCGGTCGTCCAATTGAGCGTGATACGGGCTTTTAATCTTGACCACTTCAAAGGTTAGTCTCTCGGCCCTGGAATCATGTTCATCCCCAAAGGCTACTTCCAGATCAATCTTGCCTATAGGATACGCCGACTTACCAGGCACTACCCCGTGAAAAAGAGTATTGGACGGTTTAAGACTTTTGTCAGTCAACCCCATGCGACGGAAAGTATCATAGTAAAGGATATTAATGCTGCTACCCCCATCCATGAGTACCTTAGTGAATTTGTATCCACCAACTTGAGGCGCCACCACTAAAGCCAAGTGACCCGGATTATCAACCCAGTGCGGGTGATCCTCTCGACTCCACATGATGGGTTGCTTAGACCATCACAAGTAATGGGGAACTGCCGGCTCAACAGCGTTCACATCCCTTTTATGGAGCTTCTGGTCCCGCTTGCATAAACTTCTGGTGAAGACGTGGTACTTCCCGCTATTCAACTGCTTCGGACTACTTTGATATCCAGACTGCTGTTGCTGCTGACCCCTCTGACTGGATTGTTGATTGTAACCACCCTGATTACCTGATGGCTTTGGTGACCGTGGAAACCGGAACTAGAACCGCCACCTCCATAACCCGGGCCATGAGAACTGCCACCACAAGAACCTAAGCCGTCGCCCGGCCCATGATTGTTCTGGAACAAATCAGAATTTTTGAACTCCTTCATAATTTGACAGTCCTTCCAAAGGTGATTGCATGATGTTTCTCGCGTACCATGCTTTGGGTAGGGCTGATTCAGCATCTGCTCAAGATTGAGACCTGATCTGCCTACCCAAGGAGGTGGCTTCCCCTTAAGATGCTGATCATTGTTCTGCGTATTGGTATTGGCCACAAAATCTGAATTACTATCAGCCTTGTGCTTACCATTGCCCCCTGACTCGCCGGGTTATGCTGCTGACCCTTGGTGTTGCCACTCTTCTTTCCCTTTCCCGGCTTTTCATCATCAGACTCGGGGTCCTTGGTACTATCAGAGTCGACATATTTAATTTGAGCCGCCATCAGCTCCCCCATATCATTGCAATGGCACTTGAGCCGCCCTAGCTTCTGTTTGGGAGGCAAAAAACAACAATTCTTGTCTAACATTAAGACTGTAGAGCCGACATTGATTTTATCCGATGAGTGCAGGATAGCCTTGACCCGGCACACCCAATGGGTCGTTGACTCGCCCTCTTCTTGGGCGCAAGCATCCAAATCCACAATCGACATGGGCTATTTGCACGTAACTTTAAAGTTCTGGATAAACTGGGCTTTTAGCTCGTACCATGACCCGATGGAATTTGCACGCAGCCCTTTCAACCAAGTACGGGCCGTCCCATCCAGCATCATGGTGAAGTATTTGGCACACGCAGCATCGCTGACCCCCAACAGTTCCATGGCCATCTCTTAGCTCTCAGTCCACGCCTCAGGGGGTAAGTCGGCTATGTAGTTAGGCACCTTACGAGGTCCTTTGAAATCCTTGGGCAGACGCTCATTCCATAGAGCCGGCACTAAACATGGTATACCCGTGGTTCTAGAGGTCACGCATGCCTCCACCGAAGTCGTCGGATGAACCAGAAGATGTTGATGAGCCGCCTGCTGAGCCGTCTGCTCAGCTTCTCGACGTGCCCTGTCCTGATCGACCAAATCATGAGCACCATCACGCGTCGGGTCATGCCCACGGGGCTGGTTACGGTGCCGGTCATTGCTTGAAACTGCTAGTGATTCCATGTGTCTGCTATAACTCGAGCTTGGGTGAGGGGTCGAATGAATCCTCTCTCGATTGTAAGAATATGCCTCCTCCTGCACCAATGTTGTTTGAAGAAGCTCTTGATACGTCCATTTTGCATTATGCTTTTATATCGATATTTATTGCATTATGGGCTATTATTTCATGTTATGTCACAATACTTATGGCTATTCTCTCTTATTTTACAAGGTTTATCATGGAGAGGGAGAATGCCGGAAGCTGGGATTCTGGGTGGAAAAGGAGCAAACATTGGAAACCTATTCTGCATAGCTCCAAAAATCCTGAAACTCCACAGAAGTCATTTTTGGAATTAAAGAATTATTGAGCAAAGAAAGTACCAGAGGGGGCGCACACCCTGGCCACGAGGGTGGGGGGCACGCCCCCTGTCTTGTGGGCCCCCTGTTGGCCCTCCGGTGCCCATCTTTTGCTATATGAAGGCTTCTACACTGGAAAAAATCATAAGCAAGCTCACGGGATGAAACTCCGCCGCCACGAGGCGGAACCTTGGCAGCACCAATCTAGGGCTCCGGCGGAGCTGTTCTGTCGGAGAAACTTCCCTCTGGGAGGGGAAAATCATCACCATCGTCATCACCAACGATCCTCTCATTGGGAGGGGGTCAATCTCCATAAACATCTTCACCAGCACCATCTCCTCTCAAAACCCTAGTTCATCTCTTGTATCCAATCTTGTATCAAAACCACAAATTGGTACCTGTGGGTTGCTAGTAGTGTTGATTACTCCTTGTAGTTGATGCTAATTGGTTTACTTGGTGGAACATCATATGTTCAGATCCTTAATGCATATTAATACTCCTCTGATCATGAACGTGAATATGCTTTGTGAGTAGTTAGGTTTGTTCCTGAGGACATGGGTGAAGTCTTGCTATTAGTAGTCATGTGGATTTGGTATTCGTTCGATATTTTGATGAGATGTATGTTGTCTCTCCTCTAGTGGTGTTATGTGAACGTCGACTACATGACACTTCACCATTATTTGGGCCTAGAGGAAGGCATTGGCAAATGATAAGTAGATGATGGGTTGCTAGAGTGACAGAAGCTTAAACCCTAGTTTATGTGTTGCTTCCTAAGGGGCTGATTTGGATCCATATGTTTCATGTTATGTTTAGGTTTACCTTAATACTTGTTTTGTAGTTGCGGATGCTTGCAATAGGGGTTAATCATAAGTCGGATGCTTGTCCAAGAAAGGGCAGTACCCAAGCACCGGTCCACCCACATATCAAATTATCAAAGTACCGAACGCGAATCATATGAGCGTGATGAAAACTAGCTTGACGATAATTCTCATGTGTCCTCGGGAGCGCTATTCTCATTATAAGAAATTGTCCAGGCTTGTCCTTTGCTACAAAAAGGATTGGGCCACCTTGCTGCACTTTATTTACTTTCATTGCTTGTTACCCATTACAAATTATCCTATCACAAAACTATCTATTACCTACATTTCAGTGCTTGCAGAGAATACCTTACTGAAAACCGCTTGTCATTTACTTCTACTCCTTGTTGGGTTCGACACTCTTACTTATCGAAAGGACTATGATAGATCCCCTATACTTGTGGGTCATAAGCTCTCTAGCCCTTCGCGTCTCAACCGCACCTGGAGAATTGCCTTCAACTAGGAGAGCCACCAATCTTGTCACCACAACAATCATATTATCCATAGGGTTGGAATAATGACCCGATGGTGTCAGCACATACTGAGGCGGTGTATTATTCAAACGAGGTGGCTCCGTCGTGCGCGGTTGAGCTGGCGCTCTAGCCCTAGGCGCTTCAACCCGATTTATCTCTGGTTGGTTACTGGTCCCCGCCCCAGGCGTGCAAAAGAGGTTCCTTTGTTGGAAATATGCCCTAGAGGCAATAATAAAATGGTTATTATTATATTTCCTTGTTCATGATAATTGTCTGTTGTTCATGCTATAATTGTATTAACCGGAAACCCTAATACATGTGTGAATACATAGACTGTAATGTGTCCCTAGTAAGCCTCTGGTTGACTAGCCCGTTGATCAATAGATGGTTGTGGTTTCCTGACCATGGACATTGGATGTCGTTGATAACGGGATCACATCATTAGGAGAATGATGTGATGGACAAGACCCAATCCTAAGCATAGCACAATATCGTGTAGTTCGTTTGCTAAGAGCTTTTCTAATGTCAAGTATCATTTCCTTAGACCATGAGATTGTGAAACTCCCGAATACCGTAGGAATGCTTTGGGTGTACCAAACGTCCCAACGTAACTGGGTGGTTATAAAGGTACACTACAGGTATCTCCGAAAGTGTCTATTGGGTTGGCACGAATCCACACTGGGATTTGTCACTCTGTATGACGGAGAGGTATCTCTAGGCCCACTCGGTAATGCATCATCATAATGAGCTCAATGTGACTAAGGAGTTATTCACGGGATCATGCGTTACGGAATGAGTAAAGAGACTTGCCGGTAACGAGATTGAACGAGGTATAGGGATACCGACGATCGAATCTCGGTCAAGTAACATACCGGTTGACAAAGGGAATTGTATACGGGATTGATTGAATCCCCGACATCGTGGTTCATCCAATGAGATCATCTAGAACATGTGGGGGCCAACATGGGTATCCAGATCCCGCTGTTGGTTATTGTCCGGAGAGATGTCTCGGTCATGTCTGCATGGTTCCCGAACCCGTAGGGTCTACACACTTAAGGTTTGGTGATGCTAGAGTTGTTATGGGACATAGTATGTGGTTACCGGAGGTTATTCGGAGTCCCGGATGAGATCCCGGACGTCACGAGGAGTTCTGAAACAGTCTGTAGGTAAAGATTTATATATGGGAAGTTCAGTTTCAGTCACCAGAATAGTTTCAGGGGTTATCGGTATTGTACTGGGACCACCGAAAGGTGTCCGGGGGTCCACCAGGTGGGGCCACCTGCCCCGGGGGACTTAGCAGGCTGAACAAAGAGTGGGAACCAGCCCCTGGTGGGCTGGTGCGCCCCAAAGGGCCCAAGGTGCCTAGGGTTGAAAACCCTAGGGGGTGGGGGTGCCTCCCGCCAAACTTGGGGGGCAAGCTCCCCCCTTGGCCGCCCCCCTAGATGAGATCTAATGGGCAGGCGCCCTCTCCTCTTCCCCTATAAATAGTGGGGGGAGGGGAGGGCTGCCGCACCCTTCCCGTGGTGCAGCCCCTCCCTCCTCCAACACCTCCTCCTCCTCTATAGAGCTTGGCGAAGTCCTGTAGAAATACCACAAGCTCCACCACCACGCCGTCGTGTTACCGGAGCTCTTCCTCAACTTCTACTTCCCTCCTTGCTGGATCAAGAAGGAGGAGACGTCCCCGGGATGTACGTGTGTTGAACGTGGAGGCGCCGTCTGTTCGGCGCTAGATCAGATCTTCCGCGATTTGAATCGCCGCGAGTATGACTCCATCATCCATGTTCTAGTAACGCTTCCGCTTAGCGATCTTCAAAGGTATGGAGATGCACTTCCTCTCTCTCTCTCTCATGTTGCTAGAATCTCCTAAGTTGATCTTGGTGATACATAGGAAAATTTTGAATTATTGCTACGTTCCCCAATAGTGGTATCAGAGCTAGGTCTATGCGTAGATTCTATGTACGAGTAGAACACAAGAAGTTGTGGGCGATGTTGTTCAATTTGCTTACCGTTACTAGTCTTATCTTGATTGGCGGCATTGTAGGATGAAGCGGCCCAGACCGACCTTACATGTACGCTTACATGAGACAGGTTCCACCGACTGACATGCACTTGTTGCATAAGGTAGCTAGCAGGTGTCTGTCTCTCCCACTTTAGTCGGATCGGATTCGATGAAAAGGGTCCTTATGAAGGGTAAATAGAAATTGGCATATCATCGTTGTGGCTTTTGCGTAGGTAAGAAACGTTCTTGCTAGAAACCCATAGCAGCCACGTAAAATATGCAACAACAATTAGAGTACGTCTAACTTGTTTTTGCAAGGTATGCTATGTGATGCGATATGGCGAAAAGGATGTGATGAATGATATATGTGATGTATGAGATTGATCATGTTCTTGTAATAGGAATCACAACTTGCATGTCGATGAGTATGACAACCGGCAGGAGCCATAGGAGTTGTCTTAATTTATTGTATGACATGCGTGTCATTGAAAACACCATGTAATTACTTTACTTTATTGCTAACCATTAGCCATAGTAGTAGAAGTAATAGTTGGTGAAACAACTTCATGAAGACATGATGATGGAGATCATGATGATGGAGATCATGGTGCCATGCCGGTGACAAAGGTGATCATGCAGTGCCTCAAAGATGGAGATCGAAGGCGCAAGATCATATTGGCCATATCATGTCACTTTATGATTTGCATGTGATGTTTGTCATGTTTACATCTTATTTTCTTAGAACGACGGTAGCATAAATAAGTTATCCCTCACTAAAATTTCAAGAAAGTGTTCCCCCTAACTGTGCACCATTGCGAAGGTTCATTGTTTTGAAGCACCACGTGATGATCGGGTGTGATTGATTCTAACATTCGCATACAATGGGTGTAAGCCAGATTTACACATGCAAAACACTTAGGTTGACTTGATGAGCCTGGCATGTACAGACATGGCCTCGAAACACAAGAGACCGAAAGGTCGAACAGGAGTCGTATAGTAGATACGATCAACATGGAGATGTACACCGATGATGACTAGTCCGTCTCACGTGATGATCGGACACGACCTAGTTGATTCAGATCATGTATCACTTAGATGACTAGAGGGATGTCTATCTGAGTGGGAGTTCATTAAATAATTTGATTAGATGAACTTAATTATCATGAACATAGTCTAACATATCTTTACCATATGTCTTGTAGATCAAATGGCCCACTCTAATGTTGCCCTCAACTTCAACGTGTTCCTAGAGAAAACCAAGATGAAAGACGATGGTAGCAACTATACGGACTGGGTCTGAAACTTGAGGATCACCCTCATAGCTGCCAAGAAAGCATATGTCCTTGAAGCACCGCTAGGTGACGCACCCATTTTCCCATCAACTCAAGACTTTATGAATGCCTGGCAGTCGCGTAGTGATTATTACTCCCTGGTTCAGTGCTGCATGCTTTACAGCTTAGAACCGGGGCTCCAAAAGCGTTTTGAGCAGCACATAGCATATGAGATGTTCCAAGAGCTGAAAATGGTTTTCCAAGCTCATGCCCGGGTTGAGAGATATGAAGTCTCCGACAAGTTCTACAGTTGTAAGATGGAGGAAAACAGTTCTGTCAGTGAGCATATACTCACTATGTCTGGGTTGCACAACCGTTTGTCTCAGCTGGGAGTTAATCTTCTAGATGACTCGATCATTGACAGGATCCTCCAGTCGCTCCCACCTAGTTATAAGAGCTTTGTTGTGAACTACAATATGCAAGGGATGGATAAGTCCATTCCTGAGTTATATTCAATGCTGAAATCAGTGGAGGTGGAAATCAAAAAGGAACATCAAGTGTTGATGGTGAATAAGACCACTACTTTCAAGAAAGGCAAGGGTAAAAAGAACTTCAAGAAGGACGGCAAGAGAGTTTCCGCGCCCGGTAAATCAGTTGCCGGGAAGAAGCCAAACAATGGACCCAAGCCCGAGACTCAGTGCTTTTATTGCAAGGGAAATGGACACTCAAAGCGGAACTTCCCCAAGTACTTAACGGATAAGAAGGCTAGCAACACCAAAGGTATATGTAATATACATGTTATTGATGTGTACCTTACTAGCGCTCATAGTAGCTCCTGGGTATTTGATACCAGTGCGGTTGCTCATATTTGTAACTCAAAACAGGAGCTGTGGAATAAGCGGAGACTGGCGAAGGACGAGGTGACGATGCGCGTCAGGAATGGTTCCAAGGTTGATGTGATCGCCGTCGGCACGCTACCTCTACATATACCTACGGGATTAGTTTTAAACCTCAATAATTGTTATTTCGTGCCAGCTTTGAGCATGAACATTGTATCTGCATCTTGTTTAATGCGAGATGGCTACTCATTTAAATCTGAGAATAATGGTTGTTCTATTTATATGAGAGATATGTTTTATGGTCATGCCCCGCTGGTCAATGGTTTATTTTTACTGAATCTCGAATGTGATGTTACACATATTCATAGTGTGAATACCAAAAGATGTAAGGTTGATAATGATAGTCCCACATAATTGTGGCACTGCCACCTTGGTCACATTGGTGTCAAACGCATGAAGAAACTCCATGCAGATGGACTTTTGGAGTCTCTTGATTATGAATCATTTGACACGTGCGAACCATGCCCCAATGGGCAAAATGACCAAGACTCCGTTCTCCGGAACAATGGAGCAAGCAACCAACTTGTTGGAAATAGTACACACTAATGTGTGCGGTCCAATGAGCGTTGAGGCTCGCAGTGGCTATCGTAATGTTCTTACCCTCACTGATGACTTAAGCAGATATGGGTATGTCTACTTAATGAAACACAAGTATGAGACCTTTGAGAAGTTCAAGGAATTCCAGAGTGAGGTAGAGGATCAACGTGACAGGAAGATAGAGTTCTTATGATCATATCATGGAGGGGAATATTTGAGTCACGAGTTTGGTACGCACTTAAGGAAATGTGGAAATGTTTGACAACTCACGCCGCCTGGAACACCTCAACGTAATGGTGTGTCCGAACTTCGTAATCGCACTCTATTGGATATGGTGCGATCTATGATGTCTCTTTACGATTTACCGCTATCATTTTGTGGTTATGCTTTAGAGACAGCCGCATTCACTTTAAATAGGGCACCATATAAATCCGTTGAGATGACACCATATGAATTATGGTTTGGAAAGAAACCTAAGTTGTCATTTCTGAAAGTTTGGGGATGTGATGCTTATGTCAAGAAACTTCAACCTGAAAAGCTCGAACCCAAGTCGGAAAAATGTGTCTTCATAGGATACCCTAAGGAAACCATTGGGTATACATTCTACCTCAGATCCGAAGGCAAGATCTTTGTTGCCAAGAACGGATCCACCTTTCTTGAGAAAGAGTTTCTCTCGAAATAGTAAGTGGGAGGAAAGTAGAACTTGATGAAGTACTGCCTCATCAACTGGAAAGTAGCGTAGCTCATGAAGATGTTTCTATGGTGCCTACACCGACTAGAGAGGAAGTTAATGATGATGACCATGGAACTTCGGATCAAGTTGCTACTGAACTTCATAGTCCACAAGGGCATGTTCCGCACCAGACTGGTACGGCAACCCTGTCCTAGAAATCATATTGTTAGATAATGGTGAACCTTCAAACTTTGAAGAAGCGATGGCGGGCCCTGATTCCAACAAATGGCTTGAAGCCATGAAATCCGAGATATGATCCATGTATGAAAACAAAGTATGGACTTTGACAAACTTGCCCGATGATTGGCAAGCCATAGAAAATAAATGGATCTTTAAGAAGAAGACTGACACGGATGGTAATGTGACCATCTATAAGGCTCGGCTTGTCGCTAAGGGTTATCGGCAAGTTCAAGGGGTTGACTACGATGAGACCTTCTCACCCGTAGTGAAGCTGAAGTCCGTCTGAATCATGTTAGCAGTTGCCGCATTGTATGATTATGAGATATGGCAAATGGACGTCAAAACGACATTCCTTAATAGTTTCCTTAAGGAAGAATTGTATATGATGCAGCCAGAAAGTTTTGTCGATCCTAAGAAGGCTGACAAGGTGTGCAAGCTCCAGCGCTCCATCTATGGGCTGGTGCAAGCATCTTAGAGTTGGAACATTCGCTTTAATGAAATGATCAAAGCGTTTGGGTTTATGCAGACTTATGGAGAAGCTCGTGTTTACAAGAAAGTGAGTGGGAGCTCTGTAGCATTTCTAATATTATATGTGGATGACATACTATTGATGGGAAATGATATAGAACTTTTGGAAAGCATAAAGGCCTACTTGAATAAGTGTTTTTCAATGAGAGACCTTGGAGAAGATGCTTACATATTAGGCATCAAGATCTATAGAGATAGATCAAGATGCCTCGTCGGTCTTTCACAAAGCACATACCTTGATAAGATATTGAAGAAGTTCAATATGGATCAGTCCAAGAAGGGGTTCTTGCCTGTATTGCAAGGTGTGAAATTGAGCACGGCTTCAATACCCGACCTCGGCAGAAGATAGAGAAAAGATGAGTGTCATCCCCTATGCCTCAGCCATAGGGTCTATTATGTATGCCATGCTATGTACCAGACCTAATGTGAACCTTGCCGTAAGTTTGGTAGGGAGGTACCAAAGTAATCCCGGCATGGAACACTGGACACCGGTCAAGAATATCCTGAAGTACCTGAAAAGGACTAAGGATATGTTTCTCATTTATGGAGGTGATGAAGAGCTCGTCGTAAAGGGTTACGTCGATGCTAGATTCGACAAAGATCTAGATGACTCCAAGTCACAAACCAGATACATGTGTATTTTGAATGGTGGGGCAGTCAGCTGGTGCAGTTCCAAGCAAAGCATCGTGGCGGGATCTACATGTGAAGCGGAGTACATGGCAGCCTCAGAGGCAGCACATGAAGCAATCTGGATGAAGGAGTTCATTACCGACCTAGGAGTTATTCCCAATGCGTCAGGCCCGGTGACTCTCTTCTGTGACAACACTCGAGCTATCGCCCTTGCCAAGGGGCCCAGGTTTCAGAAGAAGACCAGGCATATCAAGCGTCGCTTCAACTCCATTCGTGAAAATGTTCAATATGGAGACATAGATATTTGTAAAGTGCATACGGATCTGAATGTCGCAGATCCGTTGACTAAACCTCTTCCACGAGCAAAACATGATCAACACCAGAACTCTACGGGTGTTTGATTCATCACAATGTAACTAGATTATTGACTCTAGTGCAAGTGGGAGACTGTTGGAAATATGCCCTAGAGGCAATAATAAAATGGTTATTATTATATTTCCTTGTTCATGATAACTGTCTGTTGTTCATGCTATAATTGTATTAATCGGAAACCATAATACATGTGTGAATACATAGACCATAATGTGTCCCTAGTAAGCCTCCAGTTGACTAGCTCGTTGATCAATAGATGGTTGTGGTTTCCTGACCATGGACATTGGATGTCGTTGATAACGGGATCACATTATTAGGAGAATGATGTGATGGACAAGACCCAATCCTAAGCATAGCACAAGATCATGTAGTTCGTTTGCTAAGAGCTTTTCTAATGTCAAGTATCATTTCCTTAGACCATGAGATTGTGCAACTCCCAGATACCGTAGGAATGCTTTGGGTGTACCAAACGTCACAATGTAACTGGGTGGCTATAAAGGTACACTACAGGTATCTCCGAAAGTGTCTGTTGGGTTGGCACGAATCGAGACTGGGATTTGTCACTCTGTATGACGGAGAGGTATCTCTGGGCCCACTCGGTAATGCATCATCATAATGAGCTCAATATGACTAAGGAGTTAGTCACGGCATCATGTGTTACGGAACGAGTAAAGAGACTTGTCTGTAACGAGATTGAACGAGGTATAGGGATACCGACGATCAAATCTCGGGCAAGTAACATACCAGTTGACAAAGTGAATTGTATATGGGATTGGTTGAATCCCCGAGATCGTGGTTCATCCGATGAGATCATTGTGGAAAATGTGGGAGCCAACATGGGTATCCAGATCCCACTGTTGGTTATTGGCCGGAGAGATGTCTCGGTCATGTCTGCATGGTTCCCGAACCCGTAGGGTCTACACACTTAAGGTTCGGTGACGCTAGAGTTGTTATGGTAAATAGTATGTGGTTACCAAAGGTTCTCCGAAGTCCCGGATGAGATCCCGAACGTCACGAGGAGGTCCAGAATGGTTCGGAGGTAAATATTTATATATGGGAAGTTCAATTTCAGTCACCGGAATAGTTTTGGGGGTTATCGATATTGTACCGAGACCACCGAAAGGTGTCCGAGGGCCCACTGGGTGGGGCCACCTGCCCCGGGGGACTTAGTGGGCTGAACAAAGGGTGGGAACCAGCCCCTGGTGGGATGGTGCGCCCCCAAGGGCCCAAGGCGCCTAGGGTTGAAAATCCTAGGGGGCGGGGGCGCCTCCCACTAAACTTGGGGGGCAAGCTCCCCCCTTGCCCCCTAGATGAGATCTAAGGGGGCAGGCCCCCTCTCCCCTTCCCTTATAGATAGTGGGGGGAAGGGGTGTGGGAGGGCTGCTGCAGCCTTCCCCTGGCACAGCCCCTCCCTCCTCCAACACCTCCTCCTCCCCCGTAGAGCTTGGCAAAGCCCTGTAGAAATACCACAAACTCCACCACCACGCCGCCGTGCTGCCGGAGATCACCCTCAACTTCTCCTTCCCCCTTGCTAGATCAAGAAGGAGGAGACATCCCCGAGCTGTACGTGTGTTGAACGCGGAGGCGCCGTCCATTCGACGCTAGATCGGATCTTCCGCGATTTGAATCGCCACGAGTACGACTCTATCATCCGCATTCTAGTAACGCTTCCGCTTAGTGATCTTCAAAGGTATGAAGATGCACTTCCTCTCTCTCTCATGTTGCTAGAATCTCCTAGATTGATCTTGGTAAAATTTTGAATTATTGCTACGTTCCCCAACATCCTTGCCTCATAAACCGGCAGCAGACGACTCTGGTGCCTTCTTCTCATGATTTTGTTTGAAGCGTTCTGATCCAACGAGAGCCGGAAGGAATTAGCCTTGATCTGTTGTGCATGAGCATCCAAAACAGCTCGCTCTGCAGTCATCCTAGCATTCTCCGCCACCAGGTCTTCCTTGGCTCATGCTATCTCGTCACACAGTTTTTCAACTTCCGTGTTATGCTGAACTTGATTTTCCAGGTTAACCTCTGCTGTTAACAAGGCTGTCAGATTATCCAGCAAGCCAGTCAAAACCTGAGCCGGCGGGCGCGCAAGGCCTCTTGCCCCAGCTGCCATCGCTGTTGCTGACCCGGAGACCATTGTTGCCGCAGTCGAAGAATTCTGCCCAGGCTGTGTACCAGCCATGAAGATTGCGACCCTATTCGGCGTCTCATAGGGGTCTGGAATACTATCGCCATCGGAACAGCCCCCAAGCCTGTTGTCTTGCAGTTGATACAATGAAGTAGTCTCGCCCGTGGACGACTCTCCATCAGAATAGATGGCCGTCTCACCGCCATACATGGATCCTTCCTCAAATTCCGCCCCATGGATGAATCCCACGAAGGCATGTTTCATGGCGGGCTGAACTCGGGTGGGTCATGCATGCTGAGCTATCTCGATGTTGTCGGTGCAGATGTCCGGCTCACGGATCTTGCCGGTGAAGACGTGAATTCCGCCAAAGGGGGCCTGGTACCCGTACTCAATTGAGCCGACCTCGGGGCCCCAGCCTGCATCGTTGATGTAGAGCTTGCCGTGACGACTCTTGGTCATCCGGCCCACAGCGTATCCCTTGATCCCTTCGAAGCTGCCCTTCAAGAACTCAAAACCACCGTGCGCTGGCCCGACGGTGGGCGCCAACTGTCGTGAAATTGTCACGGCAAATGTCCTAGTGTGAGGACTTAGTCGTGGAGCCATCGCAACTAGGTTAGCTTAAAGGGGTTAAACGAGATAAAGGACACGGAGAGTTTATACTGGTTCGGCCCCTTGCGGTGAAGGTAAAGGCCTAATGCAGTTTGAGGTGGTATTGCTTATGTCTCAATTACCATGGAGCGAATGCGCTTGACCTAGCTTTCGATCTCTTCTTTCTTGCGCTGAACTGCTGCCGGGTCATCCCTTTATATACACAGGTTTACGCCCAGTGGCTCACGGAGTCCCGGCCGGCTCATAGACAATGTGTCCGACTCTGTGACTAAATATACTTGCCTTACAATATAAGTCATACACATATGGCGGTTTACCCCTATGGGCCTCAAGTCACCCTTGGGCCTTGGGCCATTGCTTCATGAACCGCCATCTTCAACATCCTCATGGGCTTCGTATTGGTAAACCGCCAAAGGTATAACGCGGCCCCTCCTGGGCGGGTTGTCAGGACCCCGATACTAAGTCACACCGATCTAGCATGTAACACATCATACCACTTTGCGGCCTCACGCACGGTATTCCCACGGGTGCCACCTTACCTGGCCCGGGACCGTTTGCGCCTTTTGGCTCACGTATATGATAGTGCCGCTAGCATCCATATGACAAAGAACCCGGGCTGACATGGCTAGTCGTGAACCCAAAGTGGCACTAACTTACAGGGACAGGCATACATGACCCAACAACGAACGTGTCGGTCATCAGCGAGTGAATCCGGGCTGTAGCAACTGGGCTAGCAGGACTCCGGTAGACACCGCGTGACATTTCCCCGAAGGGACAGACACAGGAACAAAGAAGGACACATGCCGGCCAGCCTAAGTGTTCCGGAGCAGTAGCAAGCTACCAGGGCTCAGTGGAAGCACTAGGAGACATTTCCCGGTAAGAGAGGCTACCAAGGATAAACAACTAGATAGTCAGATCCCACACATACCAAGCATTTCAATATCATACACACAATATGCTCGATATGTGCAAATACAACATGGCATCACAACATGACTCTACGACTCAAGTATTTTATTCAATAGGCTCCGAGGAGCGAGATATTACAAACATGGGTCTCATGACCCAACATTCAGAGCACACAAATCAAAGCACAAGCGGAAGCTTAACATGTCCGAGTACAGGCAACTATAAATGAAAAAGGCTGAGAAGCCTGACTATTTACTAGATCCTGCCGAGGGCACAAGATCGTAGCTGAGGTAACAAGCTAAACATCGAAGTCCACGCGATACTACTAGCGAGACTGAAGTCTCTTTGCAAAAACATAAATTAAGCAATGTGAGTACAAATGTACCCAACAAGACTTACATCAGATCTAACTACATATGCATCATTATCAACAAGGGGATGGTGGGTGTTGGTGTCAAAACCGGCGGATCTCGGGTAGGGGGTCCCGAACTGTGCGTCTAGGAAGATGGTAACAGGAGACAAGGGACACGATGTTTTACCCAGGTTCGGGCCCTCTTGATGGAGGTAAAACCCTATGTCCTGCTTGATTGATATTGATGATGTGGGTATTACAAGAGTAGATCTACCACGAGATCAAGGAGGCTAAACCCTAGAAGCTAGCCTATGGTATGATTGTTGTTCGTCCTACGGACTAAAACCATCCGGTTTATATAGACACCGGAGAGGTCTAGGGTTACACAGAGTCGGTTACAATGGTAGGAGATCTACATATCCGTATCGCCAAGCTTGCCTTCCACGCCAAGGAAAGTCCCAACCGGACACGGGACGAAGGCTTCAATCTTGTGTCTTCATAGTCTTGGAGTCCGGCCGATGATAGTTCGGCTATCCGGACACCCCCTAGTCCAGGACTCCCTCAGTAGCCCCTGAACCAGGCTGCAATGACGGCGAGTCCGGCGCGCATATTGTCTTCGGCATTGCAAGGCGGGTTCCTCCTCCAAATAATTCATAGAAGATTGTGAACACGAGGATAGTGTCCGGCTCTGCAAACCAAATTCCACATACCACCGTAGAGAGAATAATATTTACACAAGTTCAATCTGTTGACGTATTTTGTGGCGTGACATCACACCACCACCAAGCCTTTACTCGAACTATTTTTATTGTACCACCTCAGCGCGTTTAGCGAAGTGGTTTCCTTGGCATGTCTTGTCGAAGCAGAGATCGTGTTCCCCTTATTCCGGGATTCCCATCAATACCGACGTGGGTAACCCAACCGCGCCATTGATTGCGGCGCTTGGGAGATAAGCAAGTTTTATCAGGCCGGTGGGGGACGCATGGTTTCGTCCGCCCATATAAGGGGATAAAGATCTACCCTTTTACCTACGCCTTCTTCCTCCTTTGCTTATCCATCTCCGTGAACTCGAGCTCCAGCGCCCAAGTCCACACATCTCACCTCAACCTTCTCCAACTATGTCCGGAGCGGGAGGCAAGTGGATGGCCTCCTCCGTTACAGAGTGGCACATCCAGAAGTTGCGCAGCGCCGGATATCTATCCAGCGACATCGCGCTCCGGCTCCCCGACTAGGGGGAGCTCATGCCCACCCCCAGGCCCCATGAGAGGGTAGTATTCCTTTCCCATTTCCTCCGTGGACTGGGCTTCCCACTCCATCCCTTTGTCCGGGGGATCATGTTCTACTACGTCCTGGATTTGCATGATCTGGCCCCGAATTTCATCCTCAACATCTTGGCGTTTATCGTCGTGTGTGAGGCCTTCCTCTGCATCCAGCCCCACTTCGGCTTGTGGCTCAAGACCTTCAGTGTCAAGCCGAAGGTTGTGAAGGGCAGCCAAGCGGAGTGCAGAGGCGCCATGGTGGGCAAGATGCCCAACGTTACTTGGCTCGAGGGCACCTTCGTGGAAACCATTAAGGGGTGGCAATCGGGGCGGTTCTACATCACCGAGCCGCGTGACCTGAATGGGCAGCGGCCCCTGAATTCAGATCTGGCATCCCCATACATCTCACCTCCTGGAAAGAGAGTGGCCGGACATGGGGTGATTCGGAGGAGCTGACCGGACTTCAAGCCTGCATCCAAAAGCTAGTGAACAAGAAGCTCAAGCTTGTCAACGTAGTCCAGGTCATGCTCATCCGCCGGATTCTCCCGTGCCAACAACGGGACTTCAATATGTGGGAGTTCGATCCGGCGCAGCACCAGACTTTGAGCGGGCTCTTTGACACTACGTACGAAGAGGCCTGGAGGGTGCTGTTTAAGGGCGCCGAGGCTCCCGCATCCGCTACCGAAGATCGCGAATTCCGCTCGCAGCGTCCGGCTAGCGAGGTAAGTGATTTTACCCTTTACGGGACACTTGTTTTCCATAGTTTGACTCTATGTGGGATCTAAACTCCCTCTCCTTTGACAGGACTGGCTGAAGAAGGCCGAGCAGACTAACTGTCCAGCCCCTTTGCCAGAAGACCCAGCGGACGCCCGCTTAACAGGGCTGCTGGTTCCAGCACCCCATGTGGTGCCGGAGAAGAAGGCCAAGAAGAAGGCCACGGGCACTCGAAAGAGTTCCCGTTTTTAGGTGTCATCGGACTTATCGTCCGGTGGCTCCGAGGCAGACTCCTCCCACGAAGGCGAGGAGGAGAAGAAAGAGGCCTCTCCCCCAGCGGGGGGAGGGAAGAAAAGGAAGGCCTCCCCAACGAGGGAGGCCGAAGGGTCCAAGAAGGGAAGGACTCTTCCCCCGGACTGCTTGCCAACGCCGGCGACGACGACGAGGATTGGCCTCCAAGGGCCAAGCCCCTGGCGAGATCGTAAGTATCCAGACTCCCGAATAACTTCATGATTTTTCTTTTCGCCACATGGTGTCTTTCTAATGCCGCATACAACCCTACAGTCCGCCCAAGGATGATCTTCCCGCTTCGTCGAGCGGGTCCTTGGGTGCGTCGGATATGGATTCCCTTCCAACCGCCTCCACCCCCCGTGATGCGGATGATGCCGAGGTGGGATCCCGGGAAGGGACCCACCAAGAGGAGGAGTCCCCGGAGGTGCCGCAGGGCAACCTCCCGGACTTTGCACCGAACTCCGCACTGGAACCTGTAGTGGCTCTGAAGTCCGGCGGGCGGCCCCTTCGTAAGAAAGGCAAGACCATGACGCCGGCGGCCTCCATCCAAACGGAGGCGCCGGATAGCTTGCTGGAGGCGCTCAACAGCGCTTCCATCAAAGAGGAACACCACACCATCATGAGTGCGGTGATTCAGAAGGTTCAGCTCGCCAAGAGCGGGCTGACCGAAGCCTGCAGCAGCCTTCTAACAGGCTTTGAGGTAAGAATTTTGATATATGTAAAATAGTACTGCATAGACAGTAGCCCCTGATGCTCTGTTCGGTGTTCGGAAAGAAAATCCGGACTGAGGATCTAAAAAGATATACGCAGGAGTCATAAAAAATATGTCAATATGGGATTGCAGGCTGCGCTGCTGACCTCTGCCGCACTGAGTGCGGAGGTCAATACTTTGAAGCAAAGCCTCGAGCAGTCCGAGAACGAGCTCGGCCGTGCTAAGAAGCAGCTCGAGGATAAGGAAGGTGAGTAACACCTTATTAAAATTGTACCTTACAGAAAAGGATTTGGTTGCATTAATAATGACAAGGATAACGTGGGTATTGCAGGGGCCACGAACGAGGTGGCGACCCTGAAGGAGGCGGTGTCCGCGGCTGAACATAATGCAGCCGCGGAGCTTACCGAGCGAGAGAAGAAGGAGGCGCGGGTGGCGGAGGTACAGCAAGAGCTCTAGGCTCTCGTGGAAAAACATGAGAGTTTGGAGCTCGACTCAAAGACTCGAGAGTCCGAGCTTGCATCGGCTCTTGAGAGTGCCAAAGCCGCTAAGGCCGAAGCCTACAAGGCCCTCCATGAAATCGAGGCATTGAAGAAAATAGCGGCGGGTAAGGCATTTTTCATGCAAACTAAGCATGTGAGTGTGAATAATCATCACTTACCCGAATTCGGAGCTCTCTAGGAGCGTTCGCAGATCTGCCCCGCAGCATGTCCGATGCTGCCGCTTTCTATAGGGCCGAGGAGGGGAGCTCGACGGAGAAGGTCTTCTGGTTTCAGTATGCTGAGGCCGGACATCCGGTGCCCCTGAGCGACCAGCTGAAGCAGCTGGTCGAGCTCCACAAGGTGGTCGAACAGGCCATGAAGGGCCTCATAGTTCGGCTGTGGCCCAAGGATGCCATGCCTTGGAGCTACTTCGGCCTGGTGCGGCGGCTGGTGGATGCGTGTCCATGAGTTGAAGTCATCAAGAACTCCGCCTGTATTGAAGGTGCCCGTCGGGCCCTTGCCTGCGCAAAGGTGCAATGGGGCAAGATGGATGCTGAGAAGCTTGTGACAGACGCGCCACCGCCGGGCAAGGAGTATCGCACGCCCGAGATGTATTATAAGAGTGTCCCGAAGGGTGCCCGCATTATTGTGGGTGAGTGCTCCAAAGATGTAATATTTGAGTAGACTCGCATTTTGTTATCCTGTGCGCTGAAAACTTTGTTCATAAATGCTAAGCAACGCTTGTTAATTTAAAATATTACCTTCTGTGCGGCCGTTTATCAAATCTGAGAGATGGCAAGTCGTCGGCTTCAGCCCCCATGCCACGAGTGCTGGGGTGTTCGGGATAAATTTGAGCACTCTTGTTCCCATTTTTGGGTCCATCTAGGGAGGCGCTCAACACAATGAACAAGGCAACTGGACTTATAATGCTTGAACACCTTAGCCATAGAATTCTATAATTTTAAATTTCGGCGAAGCCCCTAGTGTTCGGAAGGCCGAATTTGGGGCGCTATCCACGCCTGGGCCGGACAAAGCCGGTTCCTCGTTCTAAGCGGCATAAGTCTTTAGGGACTCGAAAAAGACCTCTCGAACAGCGACCGGCTCTCGCCTCATCATGACGGTCAGTTTTAGCTTTCTCCACTGAGGCGCTCGCCCAGCTCAACTGGGGCACAATCGCAGTGGTTCTCCCAGTGCTACCTTAGCCGATACAACGGAACGTAAGGTACCAAAACATGGGAGCCGGGCAAACCTAACTATTGACCCAAGACATGATTCGGAGCTGATGCATATAATGCTATAAGTTCGGGGTGCCGCACTTGTGAAAGTGTTCGGACTTATCACACCATGATCCGGGAAACATAAGCCCCTGGTGTATTTAGCCGTACCAAAGTGTACGGATGCGACATGTCATAAATGAACATATGTATAAGAAAGAAATGCAATTAGAAGCAAAAAGGTGCTGCATTGTTTATTCAAGAAATACTGCTGTGAATGCAGAACGATACAAATAGTGCGGTAAGCAAGGGATGGGACTATTAAACATGTCCCCCTCCAGGGGTAGGCTACGGAATGGTGTATAAAACACATTTAATGCTCGTAATGGAGACCACCTGGATATTCGTCGTAGCCTTTCTCCTTCCCTAGCTGTTGCATCATGAGTTCGGCAGGTCTACTGCCGGACAGGGCCTCTGATGAACGGGGTCCTGTGGGTAAAAAAATAAAAAGAGAAAAAAAGAACGACACAGTTGAGAGCCCCTGGTGTGGCTAAGCCGCATTCTGGGCCTATCGTGGTCGTGCCCCTCCCCCTATGCCCATGGTATCTCCAGAGCGTAATGATGTACGCGAAGGACCAGTCTTGCAATTTTGCAGGGGCTGGGGTTGGGGCCGCATTGCTACGCGTGCTCGGAACGTGCCAGGTGGTCTTGTTGTAGGTTACTCCGGCCGCGTTTAGCCGTGTCTGGTCGCTTAACGGCCGGACTCGAGAATTGCCTTAAGAGGCTACACTGTACTTCTGCCGCGAGAGCCGCTGTATGTTCCTCCGTTCGGAGAGAGCGTTCAGTGTTTCTGTTGACCGTGATGACTCCTCGTGGGCCTGGCATCTTGAGCTTGAGGTATGCGTGGTGCGGCACCGCGTTGAACTTTGCAAACGCGGTACGTCCGAGCAGAGCATGATAGCCGCTGCGGAACGGAACTATGTCGAAGATTAACTCCTCGCTTCGGAAGTTATCCGGGGATCGGAAGACCACTTCCAATGTAACTGAGCCTGTACAATTGGCCTCTACACCTGGTATGACGCCTTTAAAGGTCGTCTTTGTATGTTTAATCCTTGAGAGGTCTATGCCCATTTTGCACACTATATCCTGATAAAGCATGTTCAGGCTGCTGTCGCCGTCCATCAGGACTCTGGTGAGGTGAAATCCATCGACGATTGGGTCTAAAACCAATGCGGCGAATCCGCCGTGGCGGATGCTGGTGGGGTGGTCCCTTCTATCAAAAGTGATCGGGCAGGAGGACCATGGGTTGAACTTCGGGGCGACTGGCTCCATCGCGTATACATCCCTGAGTGCACGCTTCCGCTCCCTTTTGGGTATGTGGGTTGCGTATATCATGTTCACCGTCCGCACTTGTGGGTGGAAACCCTTCTGTCCTCTATTGTTCGGCGGTCGGGTCTCCTCCTCGTCATCGCTATGCAGCCCCTTGTCGTTGTTTTCGGCAATTTACTTGCCTGCCTGCTTGAATACCCAACAGTCCCTGTTGGTGTGGTTAGCTGGCCTTTCGGGGGTGCCGTGTATCTGGCACGAGCGATCGAGTATTCGGTCCAAATTGGACGGACTCGGAGTAGTTCTTTTGAATGGCTTTTTCCGCTGACCGGGTTTAGAGCCTCTGAATCTGGCATTGACTGCCGTATCCTCACTATTGTCGCCGTTAATGCGGCGTTTGTTCTTGTTGCGACGCGACCTGCCATTGCGGTCCTTGATATCCGGACTGCCAGAATTTTTGGTGAGGTTGTTGCTGCGGGCTAGCCAGCTGTCTTCTCCCGTGCAGAAGCGGGTCATGAGTGATGTGAGGGCTGCCATGGATTTCGGCTTTTCCTGTCCCAGGTGCCGGGCAAGCCACTCGTCGCGGATTTTATGTTTGAAGGCCGCGAGGGCCTCCGCATCCGGACAGTCGACGATTTGATTTTTCTTAGTTAAGAACCGTGTCCAGAATTGTCTGGCCGATTCGTCTGGCTGCTGAATTATATGGCTTAGGTCGTCAGTGTTTGGTGGTTGCACATACGTGCCCTGGAAGTTATCCAGGAATGCGGCTTCCAGGTTCTCCCAACTCTGAATTGATTCTGGTGGCAAGCTATTAAGCCAATGCCGAGCTGGTCCTTTAAGCTTGAGTGAGAGGTATTTGATTGCGTGAAGATCATCACCGCGGGCCATGTGGATATGAAGGAGATAGTCTTCGATCCAAACCGCGGGGTTTGTTGTGCCATCATAAGATTCAATATTCACGAGTTTAAACCCTTCGGGGATTTGATGATCCATTACTTCATCTGTGAAGCATAGTGGGTGCGCGGCGCCTCTGTATTGGGCTATATCACGACGAAGCTCAAAAGAGCTTTGTCTACTGTGTTCGGCCCGGCCGGAATTGCTGTGTCCAGCGCGACGGTTGTCGTCACGTATCATGGGGCGCCCACGCGATCCATAGATCGATCTTGATTGTCTTGCCTTATCCTCCAGTATATCTTGCAAGTCCAGAGTGTTCCCCTGTGGCCTTGTGCTTTTCGAGCGATGCTGGGGTACGGTTCTAGTGGAGGGCCTAGAGGCCTCTCTGTCGCGGCCACAGGGTGGTCGGTCAGCCGTATTGTCTGCTGGTGATGCTGGTGATGCAGCTTGCGTTTAGGGTAGCTTTTGGAGGGGCGTTCGAGCTCATGCTCTTCGGCCGCAAGGACTTCAGTCCATCTGTCGGCTAGCAGATCTTGATCAGCTCTAAGCTGTTGCTGCTTTTTCTTGAGGCTATTTGCCGTGGCCATAAGGCTGCGTTTAAAACTCTCTTGTTCGACGGGATCCTCAGGCACGACGAATTCATCATCGTCGAGGCTTGCCTCGTCTCCGGAGGGAGGCATGTAATCCTCTACCTCTTCGTCTGCCTCTCTCTCATGAGGGTTGGCGTCTCCGTCCTCCTGTGCTGAATCTTGCTGGAGGGGGTTGTCTTCGGAACTGTCTGGGGTGTTATTATCTCTAGTGCCGGAATCTCCATTCTTGTTGTGGCGGGATTTAGAGCGGCGCCGCTGATGCCGGCGCTTGGGATGTTTCTTGGAGGGGTCATCTTTCGATGTTCCTTCGCCATTCCCATACTTTGGGATATCCACCGTGTATATGTCATATGATGAGGTGGCTTTCCAGTGCCCAGTAGGCGCTGGTTCTTGGTCGTCTCCGGCATTGTCGTCTATACCGTCGATGTCTTCAGAGTCGAAGTCTAGCATGTCGGTTAGATCGTCGATAGTGGCTACTAAGTGGGTGGTGGGTGGGCTTTGAATTTCTTCGTCGTCCGCATCCCAACCGTCCAGACCGCAGTCCGGCCAGGGCTCTCCTGATAACGAGAGATACTTTAGCGAACTCAAGATGTCGCCGAAATGTGAGTGTTGAAAGATGTCTGCAGCGGTGAACTCCATGATCGGCGCCCAATCGGATTCAATTGGAGGGGGCGCGGGAGGTTCGGAGTCCGGCGAGGAGTCCGGCACCTCGGAGTCACGAGCTTCACGAGGGACAAGGTCAGTATTTGGCTCCATCGCCATAGAGGTTGCAGCCCCCGAGGCGGTGTCTAGCCACCCATCCTCGATCCGCGCAGCCGGCTCCGAATTGAGGGTCGGAGCGGATTCGTGTGCGGCCTCCAGGGCACTGTCCGGCTGCAGAGCTAAATCATGCCCATCGTGACAGTGCGGCGTGCTCGGCTGTGGCTCGAATCCATCGAAGATCAAGTCCCCGCGGATGTCAGCCGTGAAGTTCAAACTTCCAAATCTGACCTGACGGCCAGGGGCGTAGCTTTCGATCTGCTCCAGATGGCCAAGCGAATTGGCCCGCAGTGCAAAGCCGCCGAATACGAAGATCTGTTCGGGGAGAAAAATCTCACCCTGGACTGCATCGTTGTTGATGATCGAAGAAGCCATCGAGCCTATCGGTGACGACACAGAGGAACTCTCAATGAAAGCACCAATGTCGGTGTCAAAACCGGCGGATCTCGGGTAGTGGGTCCCGAACTGTGCGTCTAGGCAGATGGTAACAGGAGACAAGGGACACGATGTTTTACCCAGGTTCGGGCCCTCTTGATGGAGGTAAAACCCTATGTCCTGCTTGATTGATATTGATGATGTGGGTATTACAAGAGTAGATCTACCACGAGATCAAGGAGGCTAAACCCTAGAAGCTAGCCTAAGGTATGATTGTTGTTCGTCCTACGGACTAAAACCATCCGGTTTATATAGACATCGGAGAGGGCTAGGGTTACACAGAGTCGGTTACAATGGTAGGAGATCTACATATCCGTATCGCCAAGCTTGCCTTCCACGCCAAGGGAAGTCCCATCCGGACACGGGATGAAGTCTTCAATCTTGTATCTTCATAGTCTTGGAGTCCGGCCGATGATGATAGTTCGGCTATCCGGACACCCCCTAGTCCAGGACTCCCTCACTAGGGTTTAACTGCAGCAAGCCAGCTTTGACTCAGTGGCTATCCTAAACTACGACTGCAAGTAACTCTTTTGAGGTGGTGCACACGAGTCCACATATTCACCAACCAATACACCACTATGGATCCGCTCCCGTCTCCCTACGAGAACGCCATCCACAGCACTCACGCTTATCTTGCACATTTTAAAGTATCCACTTTCACTTGTCTATGAACTGTACAGGCAACCCATAAGTCCTTTACCGTGGACACGGCTATTCGAATAGATAATATTAACCCTGCAGGGGTGTACTTCTTCACACACGCTCTCACCACTTACCGCCGTTTACACGACATGTACTCGGCAACCTTCAAGCGGAAGCCCAGCGAGGGTGTCGGCCACGACCTGACTAACCACACAAGTCTCTCATCCAGGTTTATCGCCTATTCGGGTTCCATCCGCAAGGAGATCCACGGGGTGTCGCTCACGGCCCCAAACGATGTGTGCAGGGTTCCCAACTCCACCATCCGGGTGCCACTTGGTACACCGGGCCACTGTGCCTAGTCTGTCCCAAACCCACCTGTACCGGGTGCCACTTGGTAGACTACTAACACTACCTACAAACACCAGAAACTAGTTGCAACTCCTGGACAGAGATCATGTTGATTAATTAGTTGAGAGGGGTCGAGTTACCGGAAACCAATGTGTGGTAGTAACTGTTCATGGATCACAAACACAGAACTCAGTTCCTAAGGACGGCTTCAATGAGACAACCCACTATGTACTCCTACATGGCCTCTCACCGCTACCTTTACCAAATCATGTTCACACACTTAGCTCACACACAGTAGGACATGTTCACACACCTCCAATTCATCCCCAATGAATCAGACCGGACTCAACTCTAAGCAGTAGCAGGCATGAAAAACAAGCATGAATGAGTAGGCACAACAGGGCTCAAACAACTCCTACTCATGCTAGTGGGTTTCATCTATTTACTGTGGCAATGACAGGTCATGCAGAGGATAAAGGGGTTCAGCTATCGCAGCAAGTAACAGATGAATCGTTGTTATCCTAATGCAGTAAAAGAGAGCAGGAGCGAGAGAGTGGGATTGTATCAGAATGAACAAGGGGGTTTTGCTTGCCTGGCACTTCTGAAGATAGCATTGAGTCTTCATCAGTGTCAACGATCACAACGTCGGAACATCGTCTACCGAGAGGGAACAAGCACCGACAAACAAAGAAGAAACACAATCAATGCAATGCACAATATGATGCATGATCATGACATGGCAATATGTTGTGGTTTGGGCTAATGCAACTAGCAGCAAGTTAAATGGAGTTGGTTTGAACCCTAGGTTCAAATTCAAACTCCATATGTGGATATTCATATGCCATTTATATGGTTTGCCCTAAACAGTGGTCATAAGTTGTTCTAACATGCATGAAAATGGTACAGATGGATAGATTGGAGTTTTCTGATCATTTTTCATATATAACTTATTTCATTTGGAGTTACGATTGATTTTATATGAATTTTAGAAGTTTTAGGTATTTTCTGGAATTTCCTGAATAAACTTAAATCTAGAAAATACATGTTGCGTCAGCATGACATCACCCTGATGTCAGCAGGTCAACTGGACGCCTCCAGGTCAAACCTGACCAGTGGGGTCCACTGGTGAGTGACTGGGGCTAGTTAGTGACGCTGACAGGCGGGCCAGGTCAACGGCCACGTCAGCTGGGTCAACTCTGACGTGTGGGTCCCGCTGAGTTAATCTAAACTAAACAGGAAATAGAACCCGGGGTTAATTAGGGCGTGGGGCCCATGTGTCAACGACACGGAACACTAACTAAACGCGATTAGTACCTAAACTAATCGTGTCACGTCAGCCACCGGAGTTTCGCCGGCGACGACCATGGCCGACGGCGGGGATGCACCGTGTGCTCGCTACGGAGCACCATTCAACGCGTGGTTTGCTCCTACGGGTTCCTGGGAGTGAGGCGCGTCCAAAGAAACAAGCAGCAGTAGCTGGGGTGGCCGGAGCTGACGGCGGCGAGCTCTTTTGCGGCCGTCGGAGTTCGGGTGCGCACAGGGACGCGGCTACGGTATGCAAAGGAACGAGGCAAGGCGCTAGCGATGCTCTACAAGTCGCGGCGAGCACAACGGATGCACGCCCGTGACCAAATGGTCATCGGGGCTTCGCCGGTGACGAGCCCGCGCGGCGGAGCGTCTCGGCTCCGGTGGAGGGGAAGGCTAGAGCTCGAAATCGGGCATGGAGTTAGGGGAAAACGAAGTAGGGCTCACATGGAGTCGGTAGAGCGGCTCAGCAAGCTCGGGGAGGTCCGGACGGCGGCGGAATCACGGCGGCTATCATCGGGACCCGATGATGAAGATGACATCGATGGC
>NC_041393.1:489152738-489176444 GCF_002162155.2 Triticum dicoccoides
ATGACGGCGGAGCTCGTGGGCCGGTCGGGGGAGCGAGGGGGATGCAGTGGACACGGCGGCAGCGAACGGCAGCGAGGCGCGCTCGGGGAAGGAACTAGAGGGCGAGGGAGAGAGCAGAGAGTGAGGGAGAGGAGCGAGGGGTCGCGGGGCGTCCTTGTGGCGTCGCTAGAAGGGCCGGAAGCCCCTCGGTGGCAAGCAGGAGGTGGCCAGGGGCAGCGCGCGGGCGACAGGCAGCAGCCTGCCTGCTCTGGCAAGAGGAGGAAGATGACAGGGAATCCCTGGTGGGCTGGGCTGGCTTTGCCCAGCTGGGCTGCTACAGTGGTGGGCTGGCTGGGCTGCCAGGTAAGTGGCCCAGGTAGTTCCTCTCTCTTTCTCCTCCATTTAGTTCTGTTTTTCTATATTTCTGTATCTTTTGGGCTTTATTAAAAATGCCAGAGCATTATTAAAAATCCTGAAAATATTTGTGGCACTGTTGAAATTATTTCCAACAGCCCTCAACTAGTTTCAGAATTATTAGAGCATTTAAAATATTTATAAGATTTAAATGCCCCAATTCAAATACAATATGAGTTAAATCAAAAATCCAGAAATGACCTATAAATATGTTTATCATTTTTGGCAGAGGTTTTTACCTTTATCAGAAATCATGAACATTTTCAAAGGCATTTTGGGTTTATTGAAAATAATTTTATTTGAGCCTATTTGAATTCATTTGGTGCTAGGGTTTAAACAATCCCCATTTCAATTTTCTTTCAAAATTAAACATGATGCACACATAAAGCTAGCCTAGTGCAAAGGCAGAAGCTAGGGATGTGACACGGGTCATACCTAATAGTCATATCCCCAACACTTCTCCTTGGGGAGATCAACATGAGTAGCAAATGATTCATATAAACAAGCTACTATCTCAGAGTCAAGTCCATATTTAGTGCTAAATTCACGAAAAGCATCGGTATCCATGAAAGATTTAACACAATCAAACTTCAGGTTTATACCTGACTCCTTACCTTCGTCGAGTTCCCAATCTTCAGAGTTGCGTTTAATTATTTCCAATAAATCACATTTGAATTCAATAGTCTTCTTCATAAAAGAAATAGTACAAGAAGTATCGAGCATGGATTGATCATTACGAGAAAGCCGAGCATAAAAATTCTAAAATAATAATTTCTCTTGAGAGCTCATGATTGGGGCCTGAATATAACATTGACTTAAGCATCCCCCAAGCTTGAGCGATACTTTCTCATTCACAAGGCCAAAAATTATAGATATAATCATGTTCACGATAAACCATATGCATAGGATAAAACTTCTGACGAAATTCCAATTTCAATCGGTTTTAGTTCCAAGTTCCAATATCATCGCATAGCCTATACCATGTCAATGCCTTCTCCTTCAAATATAAAGGGAAGACCTTCTTCTTAACTTCATCCTTGGGCAAACCTGCAAGCTTAAATAATCCAAAAATTTCATCCACATAGATTAGATGCATATCAGGATGTAGTGTTCCATCTCCTTCATAGGGATTAGCTAGCAGTTTCTCTATCATACCCGAAGGAATTGCATAAAAAGTATTTTCAGTAGGTTCAGTAGGTTGAGGGGTGATGTTTGCTTGAACTACGTCGGTATTTCCCCAAAGAGGAAGGGATGATGTAGCACGACAACGGTAGGTATTTCCCTCAGTGATGAGACCAAGGTTATCGAACCAGTAGGAGAACCACGCAACACCATGTAAATAGCTCCTGCACACAAAGAACAAATACTTGCAACCCAACGTGTTACAGGGGTTGTCAATCCCTTTCAGGTAATGGTGCCAGAAATTGTCAAGTTGACGAGATAAAATTGTAGTAGATTGATAGATGCAAATAAAAGCAAATAAAATTCAGTGAGGCTTTTTTGGGTTTTTGTACTAATAGATCTGAAAATAAAAGCAAATAAAAATAGATCTCGAAGGCAAATCTATAATACTTAAATAGTTCAACCCCACTATCATATTTCTCTTGACATGCAGCCTATCCACATCAGCAGTCTAGCCATGTCATCATATTGTAACCGGCTTACAGGAGAGACCGACCCTATCTTCACCAATGTATAGAACAGCCACATCGGCATCCGTTACCTCCATGAGGACCGGTCATGCGTGTCTCTCCCTCCATTCAGCAGAACCACCCATGTCACCCTATTTTCCTTTCATTGCCCATGGCCTGTACAATTGGATTTCTTACACCGCTGTGTTAATACGACCCATTAATCTCCTCAATTAACTCCTCCACCCATTGATTTCCATAACCAAATCATGTTCATCTTCCCCACCGAATAAATCATGTATGCTTCTGTCCTCACCACAACTGTCAAAGCCCATCGCCCCTTGGTACAGGTCTCGAGGAGGAGGTGTAGCGTGGAAGGTTCTAGAACTAGCCAACCATCGGTGGGACACCCCGCCTCCATTGTGCAGCCGCCATCCGCGAGTCGCCCTTTTTCTCCTACCAGACCCTGTTCGGCATCACCACTCCATCAAGATCTTCATCACTGGTACGTCTCTCTCGCGCCTCACCTGCTGGACATCGGCATCTGTCGCCGGCTTGACCTGAGCTCTCCGTCACGGGGTACGAGTGTGTAGGTACAAATACAACCGGTCGAAGCAGCTGATGGGGTCCGGGGGATGCCATCGTCGCAGTCGGTCACTCTCACATCACTTGACGTCACCAGCTTACAAAAAGGGTTCATAAGACCCTCTTCATCACGGCTACAATCTTTGCGGTTAGGGATCTTTCTTCTCTAGATTATTATAGCTATTGGAAATGCATGATCTCTTGATATTGTGTCCTCGATCTCACAAGTAGTACCTTTTTGCTAAATAGTTTGGTAACCTACATCATTTGGTTCATTTCTTGGTTCACTTTCAGTATTTGTTAATTTTAAGTCAAGATTCAAGTTTTAGCAGAAATCTATCCAACGCACATCATGGTTCAGTTATTGATTGAAAGTATAGTACATATAAGAGAACCTGCAAGTGCCTTATTGCTGAAATATCTAATGACATGCGGGTGTAGCCATGATGCTGATATTGATTGACCGTGAAGATCAGGGGCAAAACCAGATTTGAAGCATGCTCTTGGCTAGCCATGGTGCTGATATTGATTGACCGTGAAGATCAGGGGCAGAACCAGATTTGAAGCATGCTCTTGGCTGACTATTCTAAATTTGCCACCGTGATATTAATGGAACACGATTTCTCTCTTATCTCTATATATACATCTTTACTGGTCCGATAAGGGACACAACAGGGTTATCATGATACATGATTTTACCAAAAACAAGAATTCTGGAGTACATTTGTTTCGGACAGTGTGAATTAATGAGGAGGAGGCATTGACTGAACACTCCTTGAGCACCGATGAAGTGTTTCATGATGTGGTTCCTCCAGGTTGTCGTCGATGTACCATAAAGTTCCATGTCCCACTTGCATATCATAGATATCTGCCGACCCCATACTACTATCTTTCTTTCAATTATAGCCAGGATTTGTCCATGTCCAGGTAACCACTCTCTTACATTAATTTGCTTCCTATTATATCAGTCAAATTAGCCTGGCATGCTATTTATTTTCTTCCTTCACGTATGTTTCCCTGATACAAATTATAGTGTTGGGAGCAATTTGAAGTTCCCGCCGCCTGGTACACTGTCTTGCTACTTAATGTGAGGTTATCCTATATGATTTATTGATTTGTTGTTATTTTCCTTGCCTTCTATACTTATGTCGGCAGATAAATGAATGTTTGTAGTATTTGCCATCTGATGGATTCACGTTTATTGATTTTTCCTCAGGGTTATTGTAAACTGTGCTATCTGATTTACTACATCAGAACAATAAAACATGGGTGGTTATGGTACATGGAGGGCTTGAGTTTCATAATTCATGTTCATGCACACTATCAAAACAAAACCAAAAGATTACATAGTTCATATGGGACGATGTTTCCCTAGCTCTATGAGATGATGTTGTACATAGTTCATATTACTACTTTCCTTACAGTTGTCGAAGCACACATTGTCTCACGGTCGTGCCTCACTTTCCTAAGAGATCTTGCAGCTTCTACCGATCAGTAATCTTAATGGAGTGGCTATGAACCAAAATATTGTGAGTAAATATGAAGAGTCTATTCTCCCATTTCAGTTTCTTTGAAGAACCAAGAATGCCAAGTACAGCCCAACTTCTTATATATTGTTGCTTTGCTAGGAATAAGAAAGATAAAATTATCTAACAAGGAAATTTCTAGACAAGGTATAACCTACAGCTATAAGCCTTTCAGAGTTCTATTTATGTATAGTACTGTTTCCTTAGTAATTTAAATAACTATATCAATGTATGTTATTCATGATGCCTCAATGTTTGGAATCTTAGCTGACTATTCAGGTTTGCTCTACCTGCACTATCATATTAACTATAGTTCATTCTTATGACCATAATTAATTTTTCCAGTTGTTAAGATTTGACCACACAAATTTGAAACATTTTTGTAGGTGAACAATGTTTTTGCAGAAATATATTAGTTCACAATTTCGAATGTAAATTTCAATATTCCGTTGGGTTTCTAACATCAATATTTCAAATGTAAATGTATTGTTCAACGTTTCCAGCCATATATCTTTTTTTCTTTCTATTTTTGTTTTAATCTGCTCATCGAAACTACAAAGTCCCACAGCAACGCACGGGGTATCATCTAGTATAATAAAGAAGAGACCCGGGGCCCGTAGATTTCACTAGTGGCTTCTCTCAAGAAAAATAGCATACGGTGGGTAAATAAATTACTGTTGCACAATTGATAGAACTTCAAATAATCATGATGATATCAAGGCAATGATCATTATATAGGCATCACGTCCAAGATTAGTAGACCGACTCCTGCCTGCATCTACTACTATTACTCCACACATCAACCGCTATTCAGCATGTATCTAGTGTATTAAGTTCATGAAAAAATGGAGTAATGCAATAAGAACGATGACATGATGTAGACAAGACCTATTTATGTAGAAATAGACCCCATCTTGTTATCCTTAATAGCAACGATACATACGTGTCAGTTCCCCTTCTGTCACTGGGATCAGGCACCGATCGAACCCATCACAAAGCACCTCTTCCCATGGCAAGCAAAATCGATCTAGTTGGCCTAACTAAACCAAAGATTCGAAGAAGAAATATGAGGCTATAAGTAACCATATATATAAGAGATCAAAAGACTCAAATAACTTTCATGGATAAAAACATAGATCTGATCATAAACACAAAGTTCATCAGATCCCAACAAACACTTCGCAAAAAGAGTTACATCCAATAGATCTCCTAGAGACCATTGTATTGAGAATTAAATTAGAGAGAGGAAGCCGTCTAACTACTAACTACGGACCCGAAGGTCTACAATGAACTACTCACGCATCATCGGAGAGGCACCAATGAGGATGATGAACCCCTCCGTGATGGTGTCTAGATTGGATCTGTGGTTTCTGGAACTTGCGACAGCTCGAACTGATTTTCGTCGACTCCCCTAGGGTTTCTGGAATATTGGGGGTATTTATAGAGCAAAGAGGTAGTGCGGGAGGCGGCCGAGGTGGGCACAACCCACATGGGCGCACCTGGGCCCCCACGCGCGCCCTGGTGGGTTGTGCTCCCCTCGGAGCCCCCCTCAGATACTTTCTTGGCCCATCATCTGTCTTCTGGTCCAGAAATAATCACCAAAAAGTTTCGCTGTGTTTGGACTCCATTTGGTATTGATTTCCTATGAAGTTAAAAAAAAGCAACTAGCACTGGGCACTATGTCAATAGGTTAGTCCCAAAAAATGATATAAATTTGCTATAAAATGATTGTAAAACATTCAAGAATGATAATATAACAGCATGGAACAATAAAAAATTATAGATACGTTGGAAACGTATCAAAGGGCAACACTTTGCTCTTCCGGTCGGGGTGAAGATACCCTGAATAAACCCCTCAAAGGAATATTTTCCATAGTGACAAGTGACAGTAAATTTCAGCATGTAACATAAATGTTTCTTTACCAAATTCCACTCACCAAAGGCGCTTCACTCCGCGGCAACAGCGACATAAATGAGTCTTGATGACCCACAAGTATAGGGGATCTATCATAGTCCTTTCGATAAGTAAGAGTGTCAAACCCAACGAGGAGCAGAAGGAAACGAAAAGCGGTTTTCAGCAAGGTATTCTCTGCAAGCACTGAAATTATTAGTAACAGATAGTTGTGTGATAAGATAATTCATAACGGGTAACAAGTAACAAGTGTAACAAAGGTGCAGCAAGGTGGCCCAATCCTTTTTGTAGCAAAGGATAAGCCTGGACAAACAATTAAATAAAGCAAGGCGCTCCCGAGGACACATTAGAATTATTATCAAGTTAGTTTTCATCATGCTCATATGATTCGCGTTCATTACTTTGATAATTTGATATGTGGGTGGACCGGTGCTTGGGTGCTGCCCTTACTTGGACAAGCCTCCCACTTATGATTAACCCCTCTCGCAAGCATCCGAAACTACGAAAGAAGAATTAAGATAAATCTAACCATAGCATGAAACATGTGGATCCACTACAAAAAAATACACTTCCGTGATGATACATGTTTGTCACAGTAGGTCACGTTTTCTGTCATGCATGTACATCCATGACGATTTTATGACAGAATCAAGATAGTCATACCTGTGCTGTCATAGAAGTGTTCCATGACATTACCAAAATTATCATCACGGAAGTGTCCACTTCCATGACGATAAATTGAGCATCATAGAAGTGCTTTCGTCAAGGGTGATTGTTGGTGTCAAAACTGGCGGATCTCGGGTAGGGGGTCCCGATCTATGCGTCTTAGGCTGATGGTAACAAGAAGCAAGGGACACAATGTTTACCCAGGTTCGGGCCCTCTCGATGGAGGTAAACCCCTACTTCCTGCTTGATTAATATTGAAGATATGTGGAATACAAGAGTAGATCTACCACGAGATCGTAGTGGCTAAACCCTATGAGCTAGCCTATGATGGTATGATTGTAATTGTGATCGGCCTTCTAAGGACCATGCTCTCCGGTTTATATAGACACCGGAGAGCTAGGGTTTACATGGAGTCGGTTTACAAGGAAGGAAACATAATATCCGGATCGCCAAGCTTGTCTTCCACGCAAAGGAGAGTCCCATCCGAACATGAGCCGAAGTCTTGAGTCTTGTATCTTGACGCTTCTATAGTCCAGACGATGTATATAGTTCGGGTGTCCGGATACCCCCTTATCCAGGACTCCCTCAGTAGCCCCTGAACTAGGCTTCAATGATGATGAGTCCGGCGCGCAGTCTTGTCTTCGGCATTGCAAGGCGGGTTCCTCCTCCGAATACTCCAAGGTAATTATCGAACACGTAATCTGTGTCCGGATCTGCAAAATGATCTTCACATACCACCATAGAGAGAATGATACTTCAGCTGACAACTTTTTAGACAACGCGATATGTCATTACGGTCAGGTTATTATCTGAACCATTTTTCCCACAACCAGCCATAGCATATACTGCGAGGCGGTTTCCTGAGCACGTCTTGTAGAAGCGAAGATCGTGTTGCCTTATCACGGGATTCTCATCAATACGGGTATGGGTAATCCAACCGTACCGCTAATCGCGGCGAGCGGGGGGCGAGTGGGTTCCACCAGGCAAGTGGGGAGGCGCAAAAAGCTCTTACCTTCTCTTATAAAGAGATAGGGCATCTTCCTCTTTTACCCACGCCTTCTCCTTCCGCTAACTCACTTCCCTCTGCTCGAGCCCTAACGGCCGAGCGCCTTTCTTTTCCATCGAAGAGAGGGTTTCCAAAGATGTCCAGATCCGGAGCAGGAGGCAAATGGATGGCCTCTACCGTCCAGGAGAAGGATATCAAGAAGCTCCGGGAAGCCGGGTATCTGGCCAAGGAGATTGGCCACCGTCTCCCACCGGCGGGACAGGTTTTCCCTACTCCGGAGCCCCACGAGAGAGTCGTGTTCCTTCCCCATTTTGTCCGTGGGCTCGGGTTTCCCCTCCACCCATTTGTACGTGGAGTCATGTATTACTATGCGGTTGATTTTCACGATCTTTCCCCCAACTCTTTTCTCAATATCTTGATGTTCATCATCACATGCGAGGCTTTCCTCTGGATTCCGCCTCACTTCGGCCTGTGGTTGAAGATTTTCAATGTGAAGCCCAAGGTGGTGAGTGGAGAACACGCCGAGTGCGGCGGCGCCATGGTGAGCAAGATGCCCAAGGTCATTTGGCCGAAGGGCACTTTTAACGACTCCGTCAAGGAATGGCAGCAGCAGTGGTTTTATATCACCGAACCACGCGGTGAAGAATGGGCAGCAGCTCCTGAGTTCAGATCTGGAGCTCCGTTGCAGCTTACGTCCTGGTCCAAGAAGGGCCCGAACTGGTGCTCGTCCGATGATCTGTCACTGCTCCTGACGCGTGTTCAGAATATGGTCGACAAGGACATCAAGCTTGTTGACGTGGTCCAGGTGATGCTAGTTCGCCTGGTTCTCCCTTGCCAGCGTCGAGCCTGTACTTTATGGGAATTCGACCCATCCGAGCACCAAACCCTCCGGGAGCTCCATGATTCCTCCCACGAGGATATCTGGAAGGTGCTCTTTAAGTCCAGCAAATCATGACCGTACTCTTATGAGGACCAGGGGTATCAATTATCCCATTCTGCAAGCCCAGTAAGTTATAGCCACGCCTCGTCCGTCCAGGCTTCAACTGGCATATCATAAGGGGGGCGTTTTAATCGTGCTTCATTGTGGCTTTAGGGATGGATAAAAAGGGTGGAGCAGATACAATGTCCGGCCCCACTGCCGGAGGAACCGGCCGGACCTCTTCTAACGAAGATGCTGGTCCCTGCACCTTACAAGGCGCCCAAGAAGGAGGCGCCCAAGCAGGTCAAGAAGACCCGGAGTGGCCTTCGTTGTCGCGAGGGTCCGGACACCCAGTCCGAAGGCTCTAGCGACGCTCCTTCTTCCGAAGACGAAGAGGAGGAGGCGGAGGAGGACAAGCCTCGCTCTGCCAGCAGGAAGAAACGTGCAACTTCCCCGTCCCTGGAGGCCGAGTCGCCCAAGAGAAGGTGAGGTTCCCCTCCAGAGGCATCCACACCGGCTGCCAATAACAGCCCAGAGTGGGATCCCGAGGCCCAGCCCCTGGGAAAATCGTAAGTAACCGAAATCTGAATACGCCTATGTATCCAGGGTTGTCCGGGTATTGTAGTTTTAACTGTCGCCATATCTCACACAACCCGGCAAGGTCTCCTGCCGGATAATCCTCATCGGAGGATTCGTTGAGCTCGAATGCTGTGGCGAGCGAGACGCCTCCGGGGATTCCTTTTTCGAAGTCCGGGTGCGACACCGAGGTGTGTCTCAAAGAGACTCGGGGCCGGATAAAGTTCTGGAGGCCCCTAAGGTTCCAGGATCGGGCCAGCGGCCATCCTCCATGGAGGGAGGTTTGCCTACTCCGCCGGCTACTCAGTATACGCCGAGCTGTTGGGCGGTCTGTTGACAGTGTTAAAGAACGTGTCCGTCGTTGATGAACATCGGACCCTTATGGGTGCAATGGTTGGAAAGAGTTAGGCTGCCGAAAGCGGGCTGAATGAGTCCTGTCTTGGCCTTATAAAGGCCTTTGAGGTATGGTTTCTAAGGAACCTTTAAAGAATTAGTATGATATGAGGAGTAACCCCTAATACACTGTCCGGAAAAAAGAAAGCCGGGCAGGGGATCAAATCCTCAGCTGTAATGGGAACTTTTAATGTTGTATACCCATGTTTTTGAAAACAGGCGTCTATGGAGAGGACGGCCGCTCGTGATGCGGAAGTGTCCGAGCTGAAAGAGAGCGTGAGACGGGCCGAAGAAGAACTTGGCTGTGTGAAGAAGCAATTGGAGGAGAGGCAAGGTATGTTTGGACATTGTCTTGCATTGGGCACAAATCAATAAGTGTGCCTATTTGAAAAGTATTTATGTTATGCGCCCTAGGAGCGAGTGCCGAATATGAGGCGCTGAAGAAAGCGGCGGCTGATGCCCAAGAGAAGGCTGCCACCAAACAGGCTCTGCGTGAAAAACACGAGGCCAGGGTCGTCATAGCTGAGCGGGAGCTTCAGGATGCTGTGACGAAAAGCGAGAGCTTGGAGCAGAGTTTAGTAGGGAAAGAATCCAAACTCGCCCAAGCTCTCCAAGCCGCGGAAGATGCTCGAGAAGAATCCTGAGGTGCTGTACGGGACATTTAGGAGGCCCGGAAAGTTGCGGCTGGTAAGGCCTGTTGTATCTATGGCCATTATGATGCTATAATATGGAGAACTCTAAGAGGCAAGCTGAATTCTTGATTTTGCAGGGGCATTTGCGGATCTGCCTCGTAGCATATCAGATGCGGGCCAATTTTATCGGTTCAAGGAGAGGGAGTCCGCGGGGAGGAACTTCTGGTAGCAGTATCTAGCGCCGAACTATCCGGTGCCTTTTATCAATCAGCTGAAGCAGCTGGCCGAACTGCACCACGCGGCCGAACTATCCATGAAGGACTTAGTCATCCGGCTGTGGCCTGCAGAGCCAATCCCCAGCAGTTTCTTCGGACTCGTCAAGCGGATTGTGGGCGCCTGTCCTCGGCTTGATATTATCAAGCGATCAGTCTCTATAGAAGGTGCGCGAATGGCGCTTGCCCATGCAAAAGTGCATTGGGGGAAGCTTGACGCAGAAAAGCTGATAACTGAGGGGCCACCCGAGGGTAAGGAGCATCACTAGCCCGAACTGTAATATGAAGGTGTAATGAAGGGTGCCCGCCTGGCACCGGGCAAGTGCACCAAAGACATTATATTTCCCTAAGGGGATTTTTGCCATCGTTTGTAATATGGGATAATGGCACTTTTATTATATGTTGCCTATTTGGTTTGAACATGTGTTCTTCCTTTGTGGCTGTTTATTGTATATAAATTCTGAGAGTTGGCCAGTTGTCGGCTTCAGCCCCCACGAGAGAAGTACGGGGGTGTTCGGGGTATTTATGAACACTCTTTATCCCATTGTTGGGTCCTTATAAGGAGGCGTTTCTCACCACGAACCAGGCAATCGGACTATAGGGCTTTACTACTCTCACTTAGCCATAGGAATACGAGTATGGTCGGCGCAGCCCCTAGTGTCCGGAAGGCTAGACTAGGGGCTCTATTGGCGCCTGATCGGTAGAACGATCCGTCGCAATCTGCATTTTATAGTGGCGTTATGAGGAATTAATCTTTAAGGATTTTGCAACCCCTCGAACAGCTGACCAGCTCTCGCCGCATCATGACAGTCGGTTTTCGGCTTTCTCTACTGAGGTGCTCGTCCGGCAGAACCGGGACACAATCGTAGTAGTTCTCCCAGTGCTACCTTAGCCGACGGAACAGAATGTAAGGTACCAAAACATGGGAACCGAGCAAACCCAACCAATGACCCAAGACATGATTCGGAGCTGATGCATATAGTGCTATAAGTTCGGGGTGCCGAGCGACCGAGAAGGTGGTCGGACTTTATTGCCGTACTATGGAGCCCCTGGCATAACCGGGCGTAACACGAACCGTGGCTGCCACTTTTATGGCAAAGAGGCATCGATGATAAACGACGACCGGTGCATGTTTAGTTAAGTCTACGCATTGCAGTAATATGATATGTCCATGCATATGAATGCGATTTATGATTATGAAAAATAGATGGTTTTCTGGCGGAACCTGTGGTGGCCAGACTGGAGTGGGCTGTGAATGGATCGAAAGTGAATCTGAACTGCCATCTGCCTGCATGGTCCTGTCCTTGTGTGTCCGGGCCGACTTCACGCCGCCAAACCTATTCTTCATAGGAGTTAGTTTGTGAAGGTAAGTGAGCGGAAGGCGCTGAACATCCTCCTGTGGTTGGTCCAAAGGTTCCTGATCGGACCCTGGTGACCCCAGCCGCTATTCGAGGAGCAGCCCAGACTCCTCAGTTGGTGTCCGGATAATTGGCTGTCATATCAAAATATTGACAGGCATGCGCGACTTGCTACTCTTGCAGCTGTATGATCCCCGCTTCTGTGGGCGGGGTTTGGCTCTGCATGCAGGCCTGAGTGTATTACCAGTGCTGGCCTGATGATTTACCACATGGAATCTAGCCAACCTGGTTCATCTTGTTAGCATATGGTGTGATACCGTATAGGGGGAATGCGCCGATGGCGTGGACTTATTTGGTTATCTGAAAACAACCGTTAGGGCGGCGGGCCAGTGATCCTGGCCTTTGTGCCTAGCACCTTGTAGAAGGTGTTTATTTATACGCCTGCTTGGGCTTTTATTGTTTGAGGAGCTTTTGACTAAGCGCCTCCCCTCAATTTTTTCGGCACACGCCCAGTCGCTTTACTTTGGAGATCCGGCATTCTCTATTAGTATGTTTTGCCATTCTTTTGGGAGTACCGTGAATTTCGCACGGCTGATCGAGTTCGTGGCTTGGGCCGAATAGGCTTGAGCTGTTCCTTGTCCGTTGACCGGACTGGGATTTGCTGAACTTGATACCAGCTTCCCTGATTTGCCATTTATGACCGTTGCGCCGGGGCTTGAGGCTGCTTCTTTGTGTATCCTTCTTGGTGGTTTGGACCGTAGTGGTGTGCGGATGTCCGGTTGTGTGCCTTTGATTTTCCTTCTTAGGTTGAGGTAGCCAGTTGTGCCGCGTGTGCCCTTTGTTAGGGCGGTCAAGTCCGTGCTTCTCGGTGGCCAGGATCTTGGTCCACCGTTCTATTAGCAAATCATGTTCGGCCTTAAGCTGCTCTTGCTTCCTTTGCAGACTCTTTGTAGTGGCTATGAGTCGTCTCCTAAAGCGAACTTGTTCCACTAGGTCTTTAGGCACGCCGAATTCGTCATTGTCGAGTCTTACCTTGTCTTTGGAGGGGGGTGTATAGTTGTTCTTCTCCAAGTTTCCCATTGTGGCCTGTACGGCCTGCTTGATGGTCGGCTGATCAGGACTGTATTCCTCTTCGGTACTATCCGGATCATCTCCGAGACCGGTATTGATGTGGCGGGGCTTGGAGTGGCGTCGAAGACGCCCAAATTTTGCTTTTCCTCCCGAGGGGTTGTCCTCCACTGCCTCGTCGCCGTTGTTTTTTTCGGATTGTCCACCATGTATATATCGTTTGAAGAGGTGGTTGTCCACCGCCCTGTGAGCGGTGGATCCTGTATGTATCCTGCATCGTCGTCCATACCGTCGATGTCTTCGAAGTCAAAGTCGAGCATGTCGGTTAAATCATCGATCATGGCGACAAAGTGGGTGGTGGGTGGGCAGCGAATCCCTCCGTCGCCTACTTCCCACTCAAGCCAGACATAGTTCGGCCCGGAGCCTCCTGACAAAGAGAGAGATTTCAGTGAGTTTAGCATGTCGCCAAAGGGCGAGTGCTGAAAGATGTCCACAGCGGTAAACTCCATTACCGGAGCCCATCCTAGCTCGGCTGGCTCGAGAGTGGGCGGACCAGGACCAACAGCCGGATATGAGTCTGGGGGCCCAGGGTTACAGGTCTCCATAGAGGTGAGACCCGCGTTCGGCTCCATCGCCGATAAGTGTGCGGCCTGCGGGGCGGGGTCCAGCCCTTCGTCCGTAGGCAATGCAACCTGCTCCAGATTTAGATCTGGAGCTGCCTCGGGGAGAATGTCCCGGGCACTGTCTGACATCAGGTCTAGGCCGTGCTCGTAGTGGCTGTCCGGCGCTCCTGGCACATGCTCGAATCCGTCGAAGATCAAATCTCCACGGACATCTTCCGTGTAGTTCAAGTTTCCGAATCGGATCTGGCGGCCAAGGGCGAAGCTGTCGAACTGCTCCAACTGGCCAAGCGAATTGGCCCGCAGTGTGAAGCCGCCGAACACAAAGATCTGTCCGGGGAGAAGAGTCTCACCCTGGACCGTGTCGTTGACGATTGAAGACGCTATCAAACCTCGAAGCGACGACACAGAGGAACTCTCAATGAAAGCACCAATGTCAGTGTCAAAACCAGCGGATCTTGGGTAGGGGGTCCCGATCTGTGCGTCTTAGGCTGATGGTAACAGGAAGCAAGGGACACAATGTTTACCCAGGTTCGGGCCCTCTCAATGGAGGTAAAACCCTACTTCCTGCTTGACTAATATGGAAGATATGTGGAATACAAGAGTAGATCTACCACGAGATCATAGAGGCTAAACCCTATGAGCTAGCCTATGATGGTATGATTGTAATTGTGATCGGCCTTCTAAGGACCATGCTCTCCGGTTTATATAGACACTGGAGAGCTAGGGTTTACATGGAGTTGGTTTACAAGGAAGGAAACATAATATCTGGATCGCCAAGCTTCTCTTCCACGCAAAGGAGAGTCCCATCCAGACACGAGCCGAAGTCTTGAGTCTTGTATCTTGACGCTTCTATAGTCCGGACGATGTATATAGTCCGGCTGTCCGGATACCCCCTTATCCAGGACCCCCTCTGTGACCGACACGTGGCATCCACCGTAACGGGACGCCGTTAAGCTATCAGGTCCAGTTTTGGATCTGATAACCCGCTAACAGCCACGACCAATGCCAATTTTCCACGTGGCCGACAGAACCACGTGTCAGCTCCGTGTTGGCACAGGTGTCACTCATCCAATGGGCGAGATGCGCCTATGATATGTTGACACATGGATCGGCCCAAAAGTGGCCCATAAAGATTAAATGGGCCAGCCCAACTAAAGGCCCACAAGATTTTGCTGACCATAATGGGCCGACCTAGCTAAAGGCCCACAAGATTTTGCGGACCATAATGGATGGCCCAGCTAAAGCCACAAGATTTTGCGGACCATAATGGGCGACCCAGCTAAAGGCCCACAAGATTTTGTGGACCATAATGGGCCGGCCCAGCTAAAGGCCCACAAGATTTCGACGACCATAATGGGCCGACCCAGCTAAAGGCCCACAAGATTTTGAGGACACTAGTGGGTCGGCACATTAACAAACTGCGATGTTTTGGGCCAAATGCCAGCCCATATTTGATCCAGTCCATTAACAGCCTGCCATGTTCAGGGCCTAATAAAGGCCCATATGAGATCCGGCCCGTTAAAAGCCTACCATGTTCTGGGCCAAATTACGGCCCAGATCAGATCCGACCCATTAAGAGGCTTTGGGCTAAATTATGGCCCATATCAGATTCGGCCCGTCAACTAGACGCTATGCTTTTGAGCCCACTTGCTAAAGGCCCATTTAGTAATTCGGCCTGATATTAGTTTCAACCTGTTAAAGACCCGTTTAATATTTCAGCCCTATATTTATTTCGGCCTGTTAAAAGCCCGTCATATAGTTGGGCCTAACTACGGCCCGGTTTGCATCCAGCCTGCTCATAGCCGATAATCTGATTGGGCCAAACAAGGACTGAGACAATTTTGGCCTGGTAACGGCCCGTGATGTGATTGGCACAATCATGGGCCGGGGTCTATTTTGGCCTGCTGCCGGCTCGTGAGCTGTTCGACACGTTTTAGGCCCAACCTACTTTTCAGCCTCCGAAAAGCCCATTGAGTTTTCTTGTGAAAATAGTGCTGGCGGTTTACTCGGCCTATTAAAGGCCCGAATCTACTAGTGGGCTAGTTTACATTTAGGCCTGTTAACGAACCAAGATGACGGGGCCTATGATGTGGATCATACATAGTGATTTGCATGACGGCCCGATTATGTACTGTAATTTTATGGTTTGGTCGGTTTACTGTGAAGACAGGATATATATACAGTAAAATAACTGCAGAATCATGAATAAGAAAAAACCTAGATTATACAATAAAGAAACTACGGAATATTACATCCATTACGCATCAAAGTTTGCCACTATGATAATACAGCACAAGCAGACAGCAGATTACATACACTGGGCATCCAAGATTGCCACCAGTGCAAATAAACATGCCAACAAAATAATATACAAAACCGACAGCACTTCAATAGAGTTCAAGAAAGGTTAGCCCTACTCGGGAGCTGCAGCGCAAGCAACTGAGCAAGCTGATGAGACTGCGCTTGTTTGACACTTATATCCTCCTCACTCTGAAAGATAAACAAGCAGAGAGATGACATGTTTTGTACATATATGTATTAGTGCTGACAATTCATCACATTTCTTACTGACGAATAAAGTGACACAATTTAAAATAGCATTAACACAATATGGTATTGTTCAGGTCAAGACATGGCAGGAAATGACATTGTGAAGGAGTTGGCAGCTTCGCGACACCACTAGATTATAGATCAAGAACTTATAAGTATCAATGGTTAGTGTGCTGTCAATTTATCCCATTTCAGATTGGCAAATAAAGATACGGTTTAAATAATAGTAGAATGATATGACATTGTTCATAGTTAAGACATTGCAGAATATGACATTGTGCTGTAGTGGGTAGGTTCACCACACCACTGGATTACGGATCAAGAACAGAAGCATACATGAAGTGCAAAAGAAGATCAGTTGCTCTGTATAGTTTAATTTACATGGTATGAAGAAGGAACTTGGTTGCACAACTGAAAACTTAAATTGAGAAGGACAAACTTTTGTTTATGAACTACATAATAAACTTTAAACATGCAATTTGATGCAAACACCAAAAATAAACAGCTGTTGCAGTCATGCCTAACCAAATATACATAACAAAGTTTGAAGGCTTGAGAAGGACAAACTTACATTATTGGTGAAGACATGCTCTATAAAGCCCTTGTCCATGCTTATGGGGGGGGGCAATTCAAGAAGTTTACCACATAATCTTCTTCATAAGCATTGCCTTTATTCTACATTTTGCTAAGAGTAAATATAGATGTGATAATATAAGAAAAAATGGAGAATATTTAAGATAAGATGAAGAGTGATGCTACATAACCAAGTAGCTATAAATGTAAGTACCGTGATACAGGCAAAAGGTACAGCCAAGAGCAATGCAGAGCTAAACTTCTTCAGTACCATCGGTGTTATCCAACCTTATGGTAAGAGTAAATATAGATTTGATGTGTAGAAAATGGAGGGCAAAGGAAAATAAGCTGCAGAGTGATGGTACATGAACAACTACCTATCAATATAAGTACACTGATAAAGGACAGTAGTTACTTAGAAGAACAATGCGGAGCTAAAAAAATTCATTATCATTGGATATATTCTACACTAATGGAACCATTCATACAGATTAGATAATTTGGAGCGAACAATTGATAAGCAAGCTATCATGCATACTATTGTCACATAATGAACCAGGTATGTATGCAAGTACAGTGATACAGGACAACATGTACTAACAAGAACAAAGCAGCGGGCAGCATATTTGTGATATCATCTCGTTCTTTTCAAACCGGAATTCTTCTTCGAGCAGATTTCCTGCAAAAAAGATCTGTAAGGAACATGCGGAAAAGTAGAAGTTCAAATTGTCATGCGATATCATAGACAGTACCTCATCCTGGAAACGACACCAGTGCATAACAAGGTTTTTCCATTCAATGTCTTCTAAATTTAGCACAGGAGACTTCACCGGAAATTCGTTTATAGACTTGCCATCAAAGTGTGATTTCCTCAGGTAACACGGATACTGCTGCAATGCTTCCTTGAAAAGCACAAGCAAGCTTTGCTTGTCATGACTATCCAGATTTACCCTCACCTACTTACAACAATGTAATGTAAATCATTGATGTGTTCAATCAGCAGAAAACAGGAAAATAATCACCATGAATAATAGCACTTACACGCAAGTGGGACAAGAAGATGTGGAAATGGTGTTTGTCTTCACTATAATCTTCCAATGTTGGGAATATATGCACGTAGTCCCTTACAACATTGAAAGCATTGTCTTTTAAACTAGGAATAACTGGAACGGTGTCCCAATCTGCAGGAATTGGCCGTCTCTGCAGTTGGGATAGGTCTTCGGCCCGTGGACTTGCTGTACTTTTTACTGGAGTGGAATTTTTCTGTGGTACGCCTGGTGCTATGGCAACTAAAATCGGCGTACCTTTTCCTGGAGTGCAGGTCCTGTGTGGTGGGGCTAGTGGTGTAGCCAGTGAAGTATGGGTACATTCTGCTGGAGTCGATCCTACATTTTGTGTCACTGGTTGTACATCCAATATAAGTGGAGTGTTGTCTGATTTCTCCGGCACCACCATGTTTTTCAAGGACTTTTCTGGTGCTCCTTCAGGTTCGGCAATCACCCTCTTCCTTTTTGATGTCTGATGCACAAGAACAACATTTGAGTGGAAAAACATGGTATGATGACAGATGGAATATGTATTGATAATGGATGGGCATGGCATCTCGACATATATGATGAGTAAACTAAGCAGATGGCGGTGCAACAAAGTAGAAGAAATGCAAGACAACATATGCAAGATACGTGCAATCAATAAAACCTTGCCAAATTAGAACAGGCACCTTGATGGGTGAACAGGACAGGCCATCTACCTTTGACTCCTCGAGGTTAGAATAGTCATTAGGATCATATTCTGAACAAGAATCAACTGGTGGGGAGCGTATGAGTTTCATTGCATCCAAAATGGCACTCAATGCCTTGGTGCCAATTTTGTAAGTCATTGCAGTGTTTAGCTTCAAGAGTGGACTGCTGCTAGTGCGACACAAAGCAGCTACATAGATCATAGTGTAGATATAAGGGGAAAACCGTAAGCATCAAAGCAAAATCAGCAAAGTGGAACTTGCTGGAATATATGTGCTAGTATTGCCGGAACGGCTAGAAAGGCTTCGGATACCAACTCTCTTCAACTAAAGGTGCGATACTATTAATATCAGTGTAACTCTCAAAGGCGACACAACTCCCCGCATTTCCTTGCTATTCTTATAGGATTCAAGTGGGCAGGACACTACAAATCCTATTCCTATGTTTACAAAATCCTACGAATCAAAGAGGCCCGAAGAGTTCAAAGTGTCCATCACAACTGACCGTATAGACCTCTACACTGCAAATGTCCCTGCTCATCTTCACTACAAGGAACATATTGTACTACTATCATACTCCCTCCATTCCAAAATATGAGTCTTTGTAGAGATTTCCACTATGGATCACATACAGATGTATACAGATACATTTTAGAGTGTAGATTCACTCATTTTGCTCCATATGTAGTCCATGGTGGAATCTATACAAAGACTTGTATTTAGGAACGGAGAGAGTACTTATTAAAGAAGAACGGAAGAGGAACATGCTAAAGAAGAGCAAGCACATTTTGGATAATAAAATGTTTGTTCCGCAGTGCCCACACATGATGAACCAGAGCGCATTAAGAATGCAACTCCCTGTTGTCTCTCTATATGTGGTGCATGTGCTTTTCGAAAGTAAAGTAGGAACATTAGCTGACCAATTAAACGTTATATGTTTTAGTAATATCAGCATCATATCAGATTCGTATTTGAGCAACAAGTTTCGACTTATGAGTGGCACGTTGTTTATCTTGATGGATTCAGGAGCAGTGCTAACCAAGTACGATGATGGTACTGAATATAAAGGCATGTCTGCATGCAAGTTGCGTGACTTTTGTCATTTGGGTCAGTCGACCATTTCAGGAGGTTGGATAAAGATCCTATGTCTCCTAACCCTTCTTCTTCCTCGTCTCTGATTCTTCCCATACAGAACACCGCATGGGCCGCCAGCCGGACCACCGGCCCCCACCGCCTGTGTTCCTCCGCCACCCCAACCCCACCCCTGCCCCCACCCACGTCAAGTTTTCTTTGTTCAGCGAGGCCCCACCATCGCCCCCCAAAACCACCGTCCCCACCTGAGCCCCTTCCTTCGCACCGGCGAACTCCGGCGAGCTCTGAAAAATCGACTGACCCAATTTTGAAATTTAGTCTACTGTCATTTAACTAGTGTGGAATATAAAAGGGGAAAACCATAAGCATTGCGAGTATAGTGTTGAGCGTGCCATGGCGGGTCTGAAGGTGCAAAACGGACACAGGAAACTTCTCAACCAATGTTTGCTTTCAACTACAAAGTAAGTGATGGACAAGAAATCAGAGTAAAGCAGTGGTGATCTATTTTCTTGCTGCGATAAATAAGTTGAGCAGATACGAAAGAGTATTGCCTCTGGTGCGGCACCGTGTATGCATCTGCTGAGAATTTGACGGTGCTGCGGTAGCGATGGCTGTCGGCAGCGTGGAAGCAGATCTAGGATGGTAGATGGTGGTGGCAGGGCGCGGTGGACGAGACAGTCGTAGGAGCAGTGCTGACAAGGTGGACGATGGCGGGGATGAAGCGAGAGGACGGGATGCAAGGATCCCGGTCCGAAGTCGTGGATGAGAGAGGTCGATCTCTTATAATGGACGACGGCGTCGGGGTATCAGCTCCGGCATGGTGGAGGAGGACGGCAGTGGATGGGGTGGCGGACGAAGGAGGCTGGGGGTGGAGAGGGTGTTTTGGCGCCCATGGAGTACGAATGTGGAAATGGAGGGAGAGAGGGAGGAGGGAACCATATCTTCATGGCACGCTTGTCTCAAATGCAAGGAAATTTACAAACTTAGCCCCCGTTTCAAATTTCTTACATCACAGCAATATTAGTCGGTTGGGGATAGGACGGTAATCTCGCATAAACCGAATATTTGCCGACGAGAGTTTGTTTTTGTCGCCCATCGTGTATGAATCGGGGAGGGAGTCGATTTCGGCCGAGGAGACACAATGTTTTGGCGCCCATCGTGTATGAATCGGGGAGGGAGTCAATTTTGGACGAGGAGACACTATGTTTTGGCACCCATCGTGTACGAATCCGGGTGAGAGGCGGTTATATCATGTTTGAGTGAAATTACAAACCGACCCCTATCGAAACCTACAGAAAACAAGCCGATAGGCTTTGCATGGTAGGGATAGGCAGTAATTTCCATCTCGCAGATTTTGGTTTTAGGCGGTTACTGCGAATTTCCCCGATTCATTCAAATTTTGCAGAGTGCACGTTTACCATGCCAACTCAATTTGAATCCCGTTTGTATTCTATTTTTGTTCGGGCAGGATCCATTTTCAATTGGAATAAATTCTATATACATCATTTTTCATATATACTTTCAAAAGCATAACAAAGAATTTTGCTCCTTTATATGTATAATATGATTTCCAAATACAATGATCTCAAAATCATAAGGTTGAATTCAAAAAATTTAAACCAAATTATGTTCTACTAAAATGTATGGATCAGTAATATCTACATATTAAATAACATAGATGTGCGTGAATTCATATGACTATGCATGTTTGATAGATCAATTTTGGTTTCCGGTGGTTACTGCGACTTTCCCCGCTTCGTTCAAATTTTGCAAAGTGCATGTTTACCGTGCCAACTCAATTCGAATCCCATTTGTATTTTATTTTTGTTCGGGCAGGATCCATTTTTGATTGGAATAAAATTCTATATACATCATTTTTTATATATACTTTCAAAAGCACAACACCCTTTATACATAAATATGGTTTACAAATGGCATGATCTTAGATTCATAAGGTTCTATCCATCTTTATTTGGATTTTCAAATATTTGAAACCACTTTATGTTGAAATCCAATGTATGCATTCCTCGCTAACTGTCTCCAATTAATGTGTGTTTCATGCGGGTTTTTTTACTTCTCAAACATGTATAATGTGTTTCACACACGCAACATATAGTGTAATCCCGTTTAGACATTAATTGCATATAAACCATGCATTGTTTCTAATTAAAGAATCTATGGATCACTAATATTTATAAACTATATAACATTACACGTGTCCCCAAATTCAAATGAATATGCATGTTTGATACACCAATTTGCGTTATGATATTATCGATGTCGTGATCTCCAGTTTAAATATTTGAATCCCCTTTAATCCAGATATTCATCTCATATAGCTATCCCTCATGCTTATATAGGAGTATCTCTCTAGACCTATACGCGTTCATCGTCTCTCGGGTATCTCTCGTGCTACCTATATGTCACAATGATCTTTTATCTTCATAACACACTGGCGGTACTCTCTCCCTCAACCTTCATCACTCTATCTCTCTCTAAGTATATCTCGCTCCCTGGCCCTGCTATGTATCTCTAACTATGATTCTCCATGTGGAATCTCTTTCTCTCACACAAACACAAAACTTTGTCTCCCGGGGTCTCATTTCTCTCTACCATTCCCCTGTGTGCCACTCGCACACCCCCTCTCACATAGAGATGTCTTTCTCTCCTTAGGTATGATAAGCTATGACTCTTCCTCTTAAATATCTCTTTCTCACACACAAACACAAACTCTGTCTCTCAGGGTCTCATATTTCTCCACCGTTCTCTTGTATGTCGCTCACACACACTCTCTCTCTCCCTAGAGATATCTTGCGGTCCCTCATATGTCTCTCTAGCTATCACTCTCGTTGTGAAATATCTTTCTCTCTTGCAGACACAAAACTTCGTTTCTCGGGATCTCATTTCTCTCTGATATTTGTTTGCATGTGACTCACATGCACCCTCTCTCTATCTCTCTCACACCCACACACATAACTCAGCCTTCTGATCCACTCGACTCCTATCTCTAACACACACTAGCTAGTATCTTTATCTTTCTATTTATCTGTTCCTCCATCAACCTTCTTTCTCGCTCTCACTCTTGCTTCCTATCACGCACACTACATATGTTTCTCTCTACATGCAGTCAAGTGCCCTCTTTTTATCTTTCTCTCAGACACACATAACTTCACCCTCAGAACCACCCGGCGGTCATCTCCAACACTCAAACTAGCGGATGTCCCTCTAGCTAGCATCTCCATCTCTATATCTATCTATACTTTCTTCATCAACATTTCTTTCTCACATGCAGTCTTGCTTCCTATCACCCACACTATATATGTCTCTCCATACATGCATTTATAGGTTGATCTCTTTTGCACAATCGTTGTGTCTCACTCCCTCTGCTCGCCATAGATGCATGCTCCAGCCCACGCCACTATCTCTTAAAGACAAAAACACATGCTCAATTGTCGGGCCTTCTTCCCTGCACTCTCACATGCATGCATATTGTCATACCGATCCGTCTCTCCCATGTCGTTGATCTTATGACTTATGTCTTCTTTCTTTTATCTCGATCATGCGCGCGCGCACACACACACACATCCCACGTATATATGTATACCTCTCGCACATGCACGTTCAAGGTATCTCTGTCTCCATACGTAGTTAATTACCCTCAACCCTAACGCCACATTGAATCGTTCTCTTCTTGTGTGCACATAACTTCCGCCTGGATGGGTAAAACACACACTCACACTTAACAATCTCCTTCTAGCTACCCCCCTCTCACTCTTCCCATATATCCCCGAAACCAATAAGACCATCCCTTCGTTTAATTCCCGCCTACATGTACCATCGATATATAGTAGTCTTCCTCGGTGTCTCTCGAACAAACACGTTCTCTTGATGTCAACTCCTCTCACGCGCACACACCTTCTCTTCCCTCTCTACGGGCCTTTTCTCTCTTGCACCCCATCGTTGGTGGCCTCTGCCATACACATCACCTCTCTATGATGAAGTCACACACACTTAAATTACATCCGCCATCGAGGACCCCGTGTCACACACACACACACACATGCATGCACGCATGCACCCACCCACCCACCCACACACACACACAAACACACACACATACACATACACACTAAGACTCCATCACACACACACACAATAAGACTCCATCACACACACACACACTAAGACTCCAT
>NC_041393.1:489176836-489195230 GCF_002162155.2 Triticum dicoccoides
TTTGTTCATACCACCCTTCATCCAACCTTACCCATATGATAAACAATCACCTTAATTTACTTGTATAACATGGAAAAATTCCACTTTACTTTAGTAGTTAGCAAAATTATCATCTCTACCCTTATAAAAAAACTGAGTTGGTGATGATGGTGTGCCTGCCATCTTGTAATATAGATCGTCCGATCTATATCTGACGGATAGAAAGCAAACTCTGATAATTTTACAAAAGATACCCGCACCTCTCTCCATATCCTTATTTCCCACAACCTCATTGCTGAGAAATTAAAAAAGGAAGTCTCTGGAACAATCTAGCATGGTGGTCACTACCGCCTGCCGGCGCCGTCCATCCCCATGCCTCCGCCCAGTCCGACCACCAGTCACCACCATGCTCCACTCCTCCTCACCTTATCTCTCATCTTCCATTTTTTCGATGACATTCTCGAGATACCAGTTTTCCGAAAAAATTCTCGAGATATCATTAGTTTTTACACATGGGATTACTCCTGCATGGGTCAATCACAACAAGTGTTTTGTAAAAAAAAATGCATATTGATGTTCCATGCAATGCACGAGCATCTTTCTTGTAATTATATAACACAAATCACGAGTAGGAAGTGACATTTTTTACACAACCACGTTAACATGGAGCTCTTCCAACTGCGCCCCGGACCACGAGGCTCTCAGGCTTCATGCTCGTCAAGAGGGCGGTGAAATATGCAGCGATTGACCAGTAAGTGCTCGAACCCCATCTTGTTTCTGATTGTGCTGCTGGAGCTTGACGTTCTTCATCGGTTGGTTAGGCCGCCGCTTGCAGCGAAGAGGCAGAAGAGGGATACGGTGGCTTCATCTGGGGCAGACTCGTCTGTCGCGGCCGCTCCTTCACCGTGGGAGGGGGAGGCAATGATGTTCACACCTCCCCTACCCGATCGTGCTCGCGAGGCCCGGGGGAGCTCCCTGGAGGGGTGCCTGCCCCCATGGCCCCGCTGGCTCCAGAGGTGCCGGTGCCTGATGCTGCTGTTGAGGTAACCAAGGCTCAGGATCCCCCAGTCTCCCAAGCCATGGTTACGCTGCCGCCTCCTCCTCCTGCTCCGCTGGTTCCGGGTTCTGCCTCCTCCGCCATCTTGGACCGCGCCCTTTCAGAGTTGGGCCAGCTGCGAGAAGACCTCCAAGGTGTCGACTCCCACTTGGTGGCCAGGAGCCTAGAGCTGGTCTCCGGCTGGCTTCACTCCGATGCCTCTGTCCGAGCGGCGCTGAGGCGGGCTGCGACAGCTTCTAAGGAGGAGAAACTAACCGCCACCCAGGCCGCAGCTACTCGCGAGGCGGCATTGAAGGATGTCGCGGTCGCCAGGACCGCTGCAAGGTGCTGGAGGCCGAGCTGCAGGGTTTGCGTGATGAGCACGCCAAAGATGCTCGCGACCGCCAGGCGAAGGAGGAGAAGATGAAGGCTCGGGAGGACGCCGTCAGGGACCGCGACGCCGAGCTAAGCGCTGAGCGCGGCCGACTTGAGACGCTGGAGCAGAAGTTGAGGTGGAAAGGGCCGAGCTGGACGCCAAGGTGAAGGTCCTGGCCGAGGACCGCGTGGCCTTCGCTCGCCTTGAGGAGAGGGCTCACGCGTCACTGAAGACGCTCTACGAGAATGGCTTGGAGAAGCCACTGGCTAGCGCCAATGGCAGCCCCGCCCAGCTGCTTCTCTTCTTGGTAGAGGCGCTCGAGGAAGTCGTGAGCAGCGTCGGCCCCATGGACAAGGTAGAAGATCGCATCCTTTCTTCTGCGGTGCTGACGCGCGTCTTCAGCCACGTCCACCTTCGCGATCCTGACGCCAATCTTGACGAGCTGCTGGAGCCCGTGGAAAGCGAGCACTTCGCCGGTGCTGCTGAAGCTATGAAGAACCAGTTGGAAGCCTTGCTAGGGAAGTTCTGCGCCTTCGCTTCTGTGCCCACGGCAGGCGGTGATGCCCATCCTGTGGCCCCGAGTGGTGCCACCACGGGGGTGGAGTCTCTGGCGGGCGAGGGCGATGTCCAAGGGTAATCTTCTCGCAGCTTCTTTCCTGCTTAACTCCTGCAATGTGCATCATACCTCGTGGAGGCGTTTAAACTTGCATTTGGTATTGTGAAGACAATTATGGCTTGTAATATTTTCTCTAGGATTTGCTTTGAGATTTTGTGGTTTCCTTTCTATTTGCTTTATGTTTTACGTCAGCAGAGCCCGGCCCCGCACATACCTCAACCGCCGTTAGCCCCGACCGGATCACCAGGCCGGGACCAAGGAGTGAGGAGCTATGTGGCAAGTTAGGATCCTGAGTCGCAATGCTCAGGAGTCCCCCTTGACGCGGAAACAGCAAATAGGGAGGGAATGTAGGAGTAGATCTGGCATTCTACATCGGCAGAGCCCGTCCCCGCGCATACCTCAACCGCCATTAGCCTCGCTGGATCATCAGGACGGGGCTAGGGACTGGGAGGCTACGTGACCAGTTAGGCTCCTGAGTCGCGATGCTCAGGTGTCCCCCTTGACGTTCAAATTATCTCCATACCTTGGCTCCGCTCGGGGAGGGGCGCGCGGCGACCAGGTCCGAGGGACCTGGTTGGGTGGTGTGCGCTCGGGCGCAACCCGGGCGCAGCCCCCGTGTCCAGCCCCCTCACGTGACTCTCCCGATGGGAGGTGTTGCGATGAGGCCAGACACTGAGCTCAAGGCTCCCTGAGGTTGATACGGCCATGGGCCACCCTCAGTTGTTTATCACCAGCGCGGAGTATGGCGCTTCCGTATGTGTACGGGCATAGACGCTCCTCGGCAGTGTCGTCAGCCAGCGCGGAGCAAGGTGCTCTGAAAGTGCAACTATCCCTAGGTGGTTTTGGTAATTCATAACAACATATAGCTCATTGAGCTAATACTATTCCAAGACAAATATTTCAGGAAAGCTCAATGAATGGCATGGCATGGATGATGAAAGTGGACCCCTCAAAATATTAAGGATAAAAGGATTGGCTCAAGCTCAAAATCTCAAGACTCTACATTTTATATTTTAGTGATCCAAGCACACATTGAGTCTATTGGAAAAGCCAATACTATCAAGGAGGGATGAGGTGTTGCTTAATGAGTTTCTTGCTTCAAGTGCTTAGTGATATGCTCCAAAAACCCTCAACCGCTTTCTCATATCCACATATGACCTAAACCTAAAGTCAAACTCGGCCCCGCCGGTTCTTTCTATCCGGCGCCACCGAGTTCAGATGTCATAGCCACTGCCACAAACCCTAGGAAAATCGGTCTCACCGATAGGGATCTCAGTCTCACCGAGATGGGATTGTAATCTCTTTGTTACCTTTCGTAACATTTTGGTCTAACCGAAGTGAACGATCGGTCCCACCGATATTGCAATGTAAACTCTCTGTTTCCCTTTCGTAACATTTCGGTCTCACCAAAAAGAGCGAATCGGTCCCATCGAGTTTACTTGACCAACTCTCTGGTTAGCTAATTACCAAAATCGGTCTCACCGAGTTTGCGTAATCGGTCTCACCAAGATTACGTTATGCCCTAACCCTAACCATATCGGTCCCACTGAGTTGCATGTCGGTCCCACCGAAATCACTAACGGTCACTAGGTTTACTGAATCGGTCCGACCGAGTTTGTTGATTCGGTCCCACCAAGATTGGTAAATTGTGTGTAACGGTTGGATTTTGTGTGGAGGCTATATATACCCCTCCACCCCCTCTTCATTTGGAGAGAGAGCCATCAGAACAAACCTACACTTCCAACTTACCATTTCTGAGAGGGTACTACCTACTCATGTGTTAAGGCCACGATATTCCATTCCTACCATATGAATCTTGATCTCTAGCCTTCCCCAAGTTGCTTTCCACTCAAATCTTCTTTCCTCCAGATCCAAATCCTATGAGAGAGTTGAGTGTTGGGGAGACTATCATTTGAAGCACAATAGCAAGGAGTTCATCATCAACACACCATTTGTTACTTCTTGGAGAGTGGTGTCTCCTAGATTGGCTAGGTGTCACTTGGGAGCCTCCGACAAGATTGTGGAGTTGAACGAAGGAGTTTGTAAGGGCAAGGAGATCGCCTACTTCGTGAAGATCTACCGCTAGTGAGGCAAGTCCTTCATGGGCAACGACCATGGTGGGATAGACAAGGTTGCTTCTTCGTGGACCCTTCGTGGGTGGAGCCCTCCGTGGACTCGCGCAACTGTTACCCTCCGTGGGTTGAAGTCTCCATCAACGTGGATGTACGATAGCACCACCTATCGGAACCACGGCTCAAAAATCACCGTGTATCCAAATTGCGTTTGAAATCTCAAAACCCTTCCCTTTACATTCTTGCAAGTTGCATGCTTTAATTTCCGCTGCTCATATACTCTTTGCATGCTTGCTTGAATTGTGTGAAGATTGCTTGACTTGTGCTAAGATAGCTAAAATCTGCCAAAGACTAAAATTGGGAAAAGGTTAAGTTTTTAATTGGTCAAGTAGTCTAATCACCCCCCTCTAGACATACTTCAAGGTCCTACAAGTGGTATCAGAGCTTTGGTCTCCATTTTCTTTGATTTCCATAGCTTTTGGTGGTCATAGCCTTGGTTTCACAACCTAGGAGAGTATGGCGTCTAGCGAGGGAAATTATCACCGTAGAGGTCCTTACTTTGATGGTACTAATTTTGCTAGTTGGAAGCATAAGATGAAAATGCATATTCTAGGACATAACCCCGCCGTTTGGGCTATTGTGTGTATTGGCTTGCAAGGTGAATTCTTTGATGGGAGGGAACCAAACCGTGAAGCTAGTGCGGATGAATTGAAGATGCTGCAATACAACGCTCAAGCTTGTGATATCCTCTTCAACGGATTGTGCCCCAAAGAATTCAACAAAATCAGCCATCTTGAGAATGCAAAGGAAATTTGGGATACTTTGATTGATATGCATGAAGGTACCGACTCCGTCAAGGAATCCAAGTTGGTGTGCTCCAAAGTCAGCTTGACAAGTTCAAAATGAAGGATGGTGAAGGTGTCGCTAAAATGTACTCTAGGCTTGCTCTTATCACAAATGAGATTGCGGGCTTAGGAAGTGAAGAGATGACCGACAGATTCATCATCAAGAAGATCCTAAGAGCACTGGATGGAAAATATGATACCGTGTGCACACTGATCCAAATGATGCCCAATTACAAAAATCTCAAGCCAACAGAGGTCATTGGAAGAATTCTTGCTCATGAGATGTCGCTCAAGGATAAAGAGGAACTTCACAACAAGTCAAGTGGTGCTTACAAAGCCTCATGTGAAGCCCCTACATCATCAAGTGAGAAACAAACCTTCAATGAAGAATTGAGCTTAATGGTGAAGAAGTTCAACAAATTATACAAGAGTAGAAGCAAAGAAAGAAGCTCCAAGTCAAGGTCTTACAATGATAAAAGATCTTCCAGTCGAGAGCGCAATTGCTACAATTGTGGGAGACCCGAACACTATTCCAATGAGTGTACGACACCCTACAAAAGAAGAGAAGATTCTCCCAAGAGAAGAAGTAGAAGAGAAGAATCACCGCCAAGAGAGAGAAGGAGTAGAGATGATCATTATGAACGAAGAACATCCTGGAGAAGCAAGGATTCAGAAAGGAAGGACAAGTCATCAAAGAGCTACACAAAACGAATACATCAAGCTCATGTTGGTGAATCGGTATCCGGTTCCGACTCTAAACATCACTCCGAGAGAAGCTATCACTCCGACTCCGAACATACTCAAGATGAAGGTGTTGCCGGTCTAGCACTTATGTCGACCAACTCCAACGACATATTTGATTCACCAAATGAAGGAATTGGAAGATGCTTCATGGCTAAAGGCCCTAAGGTAACTCACCCTGAGTATGTTGATTCCATTAGTGATGAAGATGACTTGTTAGGTGATGATGATTTTCTTATTGACAACTCTAGTGATGAATACTATGATGAAACATCAATTAATCATGCTAAACAAGATAAAACGAATGACAATAATAAGGAGAAGATTGAGCTTGTAACCAAAGAACTAAACACTCTTAAGTTAGCTCATGAAACTATCTTAGGGGATCATCGAGAACTTTCGAGGACTCATGACAAGTTACGCTTTGAAAAGCTCAATCTTGAACAAGAGCATGAGTTCTTAAAAGTAATCAATGATGATCTTTGCAAGAAAAGTTCTTCTTACATTTCCAAGTGTTTACTCTTATCTACTTACATGCCTCAAGTTAAGTCTAGTAACAAGAACAAGAAAGATTCTTCCTCTAGTAGTAACAATAATCATGCTAAATCCAATAGTGTTGCTTCTAGTAGTTCTCTTGATTCCACTAATGATTCTCTTAGCCAAGTTACACTTGAGCAAGAAAATAGCTTATTTAAGGGAATTATAGAGAAATGTGTATACAAGAGCCTCACCAGGAGTAAGAAATTCGAGGAAATTGTACGCAAGCAAGGAAGGCACCGGAAGAACCAAGGTGTTGGTTTTGAACGAAAGTTCAATGCCAATGGAGTTGAATGGGAAGAAGATCAATACCCCAAGACAAAGTTTGGTCCTCAACAAGAGAAGTATGATCCTACTTCCTTCAAAGGAACACAAGCTCAAGATGATCTTCCACCACAAGACCACAAACACAAAGGCAAGGACAAGCTTCAAGAGGAGATTGATGCATTTGAAGAAGCTCCTAAGGCCTTGGTCAAGTGGGTTCCCAAGACTACGTCATGTTCTACTTCATCAAGCACAACAACAAATCCAAGGATTCCCATCAAGATGATGTGGATCCCGAAGAAGAAGAACTAGAGAGTTCTTGAGGGTGACTCCGCCAACATTCTTCACTCATATCATTATGGCAAGGACAAGTGCAATCAACTTCCACATCTTGCACTAGTTCAAGGAGTCACAAACCCTCATGTTGGTAAGGCAAGGGACAAGGTAACCTAATGCTTTCATAGACATCATCTTGTGTGTGCATCACTCTATTTCTATGGATATACTTGTTTGTTCCTTGTGGGACTAACCCAAGTAGGTATTGAAAGTGCAACTCACCCCAAAGGATTGCTCCAAATGATCTACATCAACATTGAGCATCCACATCTTCAACACCTACATGAAGTCATCATCGACAAAACCCAAGGTTAGTCCATCCCTCTAAGGGGAGATCTCACATCTAGGGGGAGCTTAACTATAAGAATTGAGTCAAAGTAACTCTAATGATGTGAACATATCAATGCATTATGTAAAAGTGGTAACCCCACTTGATCTTAAATGATGAGTATGACCTATGATCAAATGTTCTCATTTTGACTCCTAAGTCAATATACTCATATATAGATGACCTAGTCATCGCCAATTGTTTGATAGATGCTAGAATTGATTGTGCATGCTTTGCCACATATTTCATTTGCCATTTTATTGTGTGAGCATGTTGGTTGCATATTTAACTCATTCGAGGACATCCATTTGTTGCTTTGATTGGTTGGCTTCTTTCCTTTTGCCAAGTGGATGAACAAGAATGCCTAAGAACCTTCTCTAGCTATCTATGTTTTTCTTGTCTCAAACTCTATTCATGCTACATCACAAAATTTGATCAACTCAGATTCAAACCACTCTGTGTGAGGAGCACTCGGAGTCCCCGATTCGTCATGGACTTAAACTTCCAAAACTTCTTTGTGTATTTTGGTCTGACCGATTCTTCCATTTCGGTCATACCGAGATCACTAAGTCGATCTAGGTTTTCAATCTCGGTGCAACCGATTTGAACTTTTCGGTCACACCGAGTTGTTGTAACTGTCAACAGTTATGCATCTCGGTGCCACCGAGTTGTTCCACTCGGTCACACCGACAGGGTCAGGCTATATATACACACGGGCAAAATTTGGAAAACTTTCTCCAAACCACTTCGCCTGCGCATAGATCGCTCTGCCTCCTAGGTTTCCGGATCATCGACTTCGTCGACAGCCGCCTCCAGTCGCTGGTCTCCGCTGCCGTCAATGAAATTCATCCCCGCCGTTCCCGCCATAGCGAGTTCATCGCCAAACTAGGGTATGGACTCGATCACAGTGCTATCCCCATCCAATTCCTAGTACATTATGTTCATTATGATTCTTGCCACGATTGAAACACCTCTATCCAGTCAAAACAATCCTTAGAATAGATGCGATTTGAAAATTTAGGGTTAGGTTTTCGTCGAAACCATCTTGGACCCACCGAGTTGAAAAACTCGGTCCCACCGATTTGGCTAACGCCATTGCACAAGTAACTCTTGGTCTGACCGAGAATTGTTAATCGGTGTGACCGATTTTAGAACTAAGTGAAACCCTAGCAGTCTCAGTGCCACCGAACTGTGACTCGGTCTGACCGAGATCACTAGTTTAGGTTCCAAAAGCTGCTTCGGTATCACCGAGTTTGAAAATTGGTTGACCCGAAATGCTTTCTGTGGAAAGATAAAACTAAGTTTCTGAATCATCCTTTTGCAAAAATCTCTGCATTTTGTGATGCTCATCCATTCTATCTCATCTATAACTATTCACAGGGTCAGCAGTCAGTGTTTTCAACATGTCAGACAAAAGTGACAGCCAGAATAGGGAAGAAGAGCAGATTCACATGATTGAGGGCACTAGTCCCTCTAGTTCCTCAGATGAAGGCAGCAGAAGCACTCCTAGCAATTTGCCCAAAGCAGCCACAAGAGCCAGAAGGAAGAGAACCTCAGACTCTGAGGATGAGGACTATGTGGCAGCTGAAGATGAGGTTACTTCCAAGAAGGTAGTGCTCAAAAAGGAGTATGGCTCAGCTAAGACCACAAAGCCTGGACTTAATAGGAAGGTCCCTGCCAAGAGGACACCTATGCTGAAGGTCAGAGGATCAACACAAGAACCTGAAAAACCTGATCCCAAAGGGCCAGCTGCAGAAGGAAAGAAGAGAAAGGAAAGGGTCAGAAAGACCATGGCCAGAGTTGTTGGACAACCTTCCATGATGGAAGAGGAGGAGGAAGAAGAGGTTGCTGCAACAGCACCCAAGGCACAAAAGCTGATAGGTGATGTTATAAGGTCAGGGGCTGCATCATCAAAGCCCAAAGAAGCACCCAAAGCTACCTCCAAGGCCAAGTCTGCACCTAAGAGGAATACCAGGAGCATACCAGCTGCTAAGAAGAACAAGGCCCCAGTGCCTGAAGTTGTTGCTGAGGAAGATGATGAAGGACAAGTCCTGAGGAAGCTCAAACCCAAGATTCCAGACCACAATGATGCTCATCTAGTGGCTGAGAATATGAAGCTGAGGAAAGATGCAGGACTCAGGAAGTGGAGATTGTCTGATCCATATGTAATCAGGAGAAGAACTGCTGTTGATTACAGGTTCCACACTAAGGAACAACAGGACTTCTATGAGACTGTGTTGTTGGATAAGAAGCCCATAGTTTGTGACATGAGGTGGGTAGGTGGAAATACATTAAGGAAAATGAGGATCACTACCCAGGAGTATTTGACAGCTTTAAGGCTTGTGGAGTTGATGAGTTTGTTGGACAGAAGTTCACAAACTGGAATGATGAGCTAGTTATGCAATTGTACTCCATAGCTCATTTTTATCCTGATGGCAGAATTGTTTGGATGTCTGAAGGTACAAGGTACCAATCAACTATTGAGGAATGGGCCAATCTGATCAATGCCCCAGAGGAGAAAGAAGATGACTTGGATGTCTACTCCAAGAAGAAAAAGGATCACAATTCTATGTCATATATGTACAAGGAGATCCCAGACAAGGCACTTGAGACTTTCAAGTTTGGGTATGTTCATTTTATTCTGTCAGGGCTACCAACGATCAACTGGATCCTTAGGCACACTCTTTTTCCCAAGTCAGGTGACCACAACATGATCAGAGGGCATGCAATTAATTTGCTACACATATTTGATGTGCCACAAAAATTCAAGGTCATGAGCCTCATAGTTGAGACTATCAAGAGGACAACAGCAGACCAAAAGAGAAGTTGTGGGTATGCCCCACAAATCCAAGAGCTGATCAACTCAAATATGGGCACATGCAAATATCTGTTGGATAAGGAACACTTTGTTATCTATCCAGACTTTGAAGACAATCAAGTTGTCATGAATAAGAATGAACCATCCTCAGTGCAAGCTCAAGAGAAGAAGGAGAAGGCAAAGAAGGAGAAGGCTGCCAAGATGCCAACTTTAGAGGAGGCATCTAAGTACTTTCTGAAGAGCAAGCAGGACCAGCTTGGTTACTTAATAGCATCAACTCTGAGGATTGATAAGGGGTTGGCCACCCTAACTCAAAACCAGGAGAGCCTGGAAAGAATCATGGAACAAAAATTCTATGACCTTGATGTGAAAGTAACTGAGATTCAGTCAGTTGTGGAGAAGCTACAGGATGACGTGCAGGAGAGGAAGGACAGGACAAATACTGATGCATTTTCTAGAGTGCCTCGAGCTCAGAGATCAGCTGCAGAGCCTGTGACAGACACCAGAGCCACTTCATCTGCACCAGCTACAGCTTCAATGCAACCAGCTCCAGCACCAACTCCTTCAGCTCCATCCACATCGACTGAAGTCTTCGTCCAAGGAGCCATCTCTACACCACCAACTAAAGACCAAGCCTGAGAGACGAAATAGTACTATGCATTTTCTAGGAACTTTTTGGTAACTTGTTGCCAAAGGGGGAGAAAAATGTATAGATCATAGGCTTCGAGAGAGAGAGAGTTTGCTTTTGTTCTCTCTTATCTTCGTGGTTGAACTTTGTTTGCTTTTGCTTGCTAGAGATACTATGCTATTATCTGTGAGACATTGATGATCATGTGTTTGATCATAAGCTACACTTATGCTTGTTAGATGATATTATCTTATTTATCTTTATATGATCATTCACTTTGCTTGGTGATGACTGCATGTATTCAATCTTTATTATTTTCAGCGCTCCACCAAGATGTATGTGACATGGAAGAGTAACCGATGAGCCTAATTCCTTGTGCATTTGCCGTCCAAAGCAAATCTTAAACTATGCACAAATTTAGGGGGAACTCTTGCTTATCACATACTTCTCAAAGCGACGATGTTTTTCAATCTTATTATCATTTGTCGAAGCTTTGATCTATATGTTGTCGACAATTACCAAAAAGGGGGAGATTGAAAGTGCAACTATCCCTAGGTGGTTTTGGTAATTCATAACAACATATATCTCATTGAGCTAATACTATTCCAAGACAAATATTTTAGGAAAGCTCAATGAATGGCATGGCATGGATGATGAAAGTGGACCCCTCAAAATATTAAGGATAAAAGGATTGGCTTAAGCTCAAAAGCTCAAGACTCTACATTTTATATTTTAGTGATCCAAGATCACATTAAGTCTATAGGAAAAGCCAATACTATCAAGAAGGGATGAGGTGTTGCTTAATGAGTTTCTTGCTTCAAGTGCTTAGTGATATGCTCCAAAAATCCTCAACCGCTTTCTCATATCCACATATGACCTAAACCTAAAGTCAAACTCGGCCACACCAATTATTTCTATCCGGCGCCACCGAGTTTAGATGTCATAGCCACTTCCACAAACCCTAGGCAAATCGGTCTCACCAATAGGGATCTCGGTCTCACCGAGATGGGATTGTAATCTCTCTGTTTCCCTTCGTAACGTTTCGGTCTAACCGAAGTGAGCAATCGGTCCCACCGAGATTGCAATGTAAACTCTCTGTTTCCCTTTCGTAACATTTAGGCCTCACCGAAAAGAGCAAATCAGTCCCATCGAGTTTACCTGACCAACCCTCTGGTTAGCTAATTACCAAAATCGTTCTCACCGAGTTTGTGTAATCGGTCTCACTGAGATTACGTTATGCCCTAACCCTAACCATATCGGTCCCACTGAGTTGCATGTCGGTCCCAGCGAAATCACTAACGGTCACTAGGTTTACTGAATCGATCCGACCGAGTTTGTTGATTCGGTCCCACCGAGATTGGTAAATTGTGTGTAACGGTTAGATCTTGTGTGGAGGCTATATATACCCCTCCACCTCCTCTTCATTCGGAGAGAGAGCCATCAGAACAAACCTACACTTCCAACTTACCATTTCCGAGAGAGAACTACCTACTCATGTGTTGAGGCCAAGATATTCCATTCCTACCATATGAATCTTGATCTCTAGCCTTCCCCAAGTTGCTTTCCACTCAAATCTTCTTTCCTCCAGATCCAAATCCTATGAGAGAGAGTTGAGTGTTGGGGAGACTATCATTTGAAGCACAAGAGCAAGGAGTTCATCATCAACACACCATTTGTTACTTATTGGAGAGTGGTGTCTCCTAGATTGGCTAGGTGTCACTTGGGAGCCTCCGACAAGATTGTGGAGTTGAACGAAGGAGTTTGTAAGGGCAAGGAGATCGCCTACTTCGTGAAGATCTAACGCTAGTGAGGCAAGTCCTTCGTGGGCGACGGCCATGGTGGAATAGACAAGGTTGCTTCTTCGTGGACCCTTCGTGGGTGGAGCCCTCCGTGGACTCGCGCAACCGTTACCCTTCGTGGGTTGAAGTCTCCATCAATGTGGATGTACGATGGCACCACCTATCGGAACCACGGCTCAAAAATCACCGTGTCTCCAAATTGCGTTTGAAATCTCCAAACCCTTCCCTTTACATTCTTGCAAGTTGCATGCTTTAATTTCCTCAGCTCATATACTCTTTGCATGCTTGCTTGAATTGTGTGAAGATTGCTTGACTTGTGCTAAGATAGCTAAAATCTGCCAAAGACTAAAATTGGGAAAAGGTTAACTTTTTAATTGGTCAAGTAGTCTAATCACCCCCCCCCCTCTAGACATACTTCAAGGTCCTACATGCTTCCACTAGTACATGGGAGGGGGGCCGTCCGGGAGGAGCCCCCGGGGCGTGTACAGCCCCGCCCTAACACGTGGCTTGCACGGCAGGGCTAGACGACATGTATCTGGGCACTCGTGAGCCAGCGCGGGACTCACGAGGCCCTACCTCAAGGCGGGTTGCGCCTGGTCTTGGATCTTTGACAGTTGTGTGTTCCTGCCAGATGGTTAGATACAAATGCTCTACGTCCTCAGGTCCCGGCCATTGAGCGAGCTCAGCCGCCGCTGGTATGCCAGGTCGCAATGCCGTGGACAAGGCCAAGGGGTGAGGGCTGGAGAGCCAGTAAGAGCTCCTGAGTCATGATGCTCAGGAGCCCCCCTTTCAATGCGCAAGCGATTTGCATGAGAGAGAGAGGAGGCCCACAGCGGGTAGCGGGCGATAATCACAGGTAGGTTAAGCATGAAAGGCAAATCAGCTTAGGCAAATGGAGAATGGATACATGCCACTGGGTCAGGCCCGAGCGGCTTGGGGACGATGCAGCCCGAGGGGCGCCCCCAGCAAGTTAAACTGAAGACATAAGAAAAATATACATGCCGCAGGAATGGACCCACACGGTCTGGGAATGATGCATCCCTGAGGGCGCTCCCAGCTGAAATGAACTTCGAAGATGTCACCTGGTTCCATTGTAGAGGGGGTGTCGGAGTAGCTGAAGATGCATGGTGATGAGGCCGACCCTCACAAGCCGCTGGAGCCCTGAGCCTCGGGAGGCTTTGCGGGTCCAGGGGCTCCTTGAGGACTGTCTCCATCTCTGCCAGGACTGCATGGTGCCTGGCCTCCTGAGCCGCCAGAATGCTCTACAGGTGATGCTGGAAGGTGGCTGCCGCGTTCGACGGGCTGAAAGGCATGCGAACGTAGCTGTGTGGTGGACCCTCGCAGCGTCCCACGAGCGAAGGCCTGAGGCGCTCCTGAGATGTGGCTCGGTTGAGCCTAGGGACGTCGATGTAGACGCGCAGCCCACCATCCTCACCTAGATGGGGGGCCACGCCAGGCAAGCGGCGGTCGCCGTGCATGGCTGTTGCTTCCTGAAGCTCCTGAGTAGCCTTGGTGATGAACTCATGAACGCTGGGCTTACCACGCCCTGAGACCTCCTGAGGGAAACGTGCCGCGAAGCACGCCTCCAAGTGGTGCCTGAGCGCCTCCCTCGTGATGTTGGCAAAGTCCAAGGCCCTCCAGAAGAGAGCCCCCAAGCCCTGCCCGAGGAGGGTGCCGGGTGTGCCTTCCTATGCGATGGAAGGAGGCGCCCCTTGCACGGGCGCTGATCCTGACGCGGCACCTCCTGAGATGCCATCCTCCCGAGGCCTGGAGCTGAGCGATGTCTTCTTCTTCTTGGGGACTACCTTAGGAGGATCCTCGCCCCTGCTGTCTGGGTCCTCGATTGATGCGGCTTGGAAGGTGCGCTCGAGGGAGCACACCGCATATCTCTCTTCGTAGAGGACCGTGATGATCCCGCCGCTCCCTGGCATCTTGAGGACATTGTAGCCATGGTGGGTCACCGCCATGAACTTGGCCAGGGCTGGATACCCGAGGATAGCATTATATGGCAGGTGAATGTGGGCGACGTCTAAGTTGATGAGCTCGGTGCGGTAGTTGTCACGCTGGCCGAAGGTGACAGGGAGGCGGACCTGCCCTATCTGAGTGGTGGAGCCGTCAGTAACTCCTGAGAAAGGCTTGGTAGGCTGTAGTTGATCATATGGCACTTGAAGGTTGTCGAACATCTCCACGGATAGGACGTTAAACCCTGCGCCGCCATCGATGAGTGTCCTGGTGACTTGCACGTTGCTGATGACTGGGGAATAATGCTTCGGGAGGATGCCAGCAGTAGCTGCACACTTGAGTTGATCTACCGAGCTGAAAGTGATGGTGCACTTGGACCACCTAAGCGGGCGCGTAGCCTCGAGCCTGGGGAGGACTGCATTCACCTCGCAAGCGAACTGCTTGAAGATGCGCTGAGAGGCTGGGGCCTGAGCTCCGCCCAAGATGCAAGCGATAGCACGCGGTTCCTGGAAGCCCCCAGGCCCCTTGTCCTGGTGGTGGTCGTCATTCCTTAATGGCGGTGGCGGCAGAGGAGGAAGGCATGCGTTGCCCTGCGGGCGGTCCTCGCAAAGCTGATACCTCCAGGCTCCCTCGCGAGGCTGGTCCTGCCAGCGATCCTCGCGAGGTTGGTCACGCCACTCCTGGCGAGGGCCACGGTCGCCCCATCATCCTCTGCCTCGTCCTTCTCCTTAGTCGTAGCCCCGTTCGTTGCGCTCGGGGCGTCGACTGAAGCGTCCTTCTCGAACGGCCCTGAGCTCCTGGCATTCATTGGTGTTGTGGGTGTGGAAGTGTGGTAGGCGTAGAACGGTCGGCTGCCCTTGGACGACTCCGGTTGGTCCCTGCCGCGCTTCGTGTTTGGTTCTGCTGCGAGCACGGCTGCTCCTTTGCACTTCACGTCCTTGGCCTTGGCCTTCTTTTCTTCTGGGTCAGCAGCTGGAAGCTCGAGGAGGGACATGCGTCCTTCCTCAGCTCTTGCGCACTTGGTCGCCAGGTTGAACAACTCCAGATACGTGCACAATTCCTCATGGATGGCGAGATCCTCCTTCATCTTGATGTCACGGACGCCATCGGAGAACGCTGAGATGATGGCCTCGTCTATTACCTTGGGGATCTTGAGTCGAGCGTTGTTGAAGCGCTGGATGTATTTTTGCAGGGTCTCTCTAGGCTGCTGCTTGATGCGGCACAGGTCACCCGCAGCCGATGGGCGGTCGCGAGTGCCCTAGAAGTTGGCGATGAAGCGGCTGTGCATCTTGTCCCAGGAGGAGATTGAGCCGGGTGGCAGGTTCAGGAGCCAGGTTCAGGCACCATCCTTGAGCGCCATGGGAAACTAGTTCGCCATTACCTTCTCGTCTCCATTGGTCGCCTTGATGCCCAGCTCGTGGAGCTACAATAACTCCACGGGGTCGGCTGTGCCGTGGTAGTGAGGAGGCAGATCTGGCTTGAACTTGCCCGGCCAGGCGACGCTATGCAGCTCGGTGGTGAAGGCACGACAACCTGCCGTGGCCACCGGAGCCCTTTGCTGACGTGGCACTTGCTCTTGGTGGTACCCGCACATTGCCGCCAGGGGCATTACGGGGTCACGGCGTGCCGGTGCGGGGACGCAGTCTTGTCGTGCTGGTGCAAGAAGCACGGGAGCACCTTCTTGAGGTCGAGGGATTTCTTGGCAGCTTCTTTCTTGTCACGCGGGCGTTGGATGCGATTGGTCACGTCCAGGAGCCACGCGCCATGGAGCCAGGGCGCCGTCTGGAGGCGGAGGTGGTGGAAGCGCTCCCTGAGCCGCGTCACCCATGCCTGACGGAGGGCAAGGGAGCGAGAGGGATGGCGCAGGAGAGCCCCCTGCGGCGCTGACGAGCTCGGTGATGCGAGCGAGCCATTCTTCGTAGAGATCGTCAACGGGGTGGTAGTGCAGGAGATCACATGCCAGGAGCAACGCGGCCTGTGCGTCTGTGGGAGGCGACGAGAATGAGACGATGAACCAGCTGGGGTCAGTGACGGAGTGGCGGTGCGGCCTTCCCGCTGCACCGAGGGGTGCGACGAAGATGTTTGCTGCTCGTTCCCCGCCGGGCCGGCGGCGGCGTTGGTGGCAGGCGACGGAGAACGACGAGGAGGCCCGCCGACAGGAGCCGTCTGGGTGACGCGAGCGATGAGAGCAGCCCGGTGCTCGGCGTGGGCTCGGTGAGCGTCAGCCATTGATGCGACGAAGCGATGGGACACAGATCGGCGGCAAGAAGATTCCGGCGCGCCCACCTGGCACGCCAAATGTTGGATATCGGGTTCTGGCAAAACCCTTAAGGTTCAAACTCTGGGGTGCGCGTGAAGATCTCTCCCTACCAAAACACGCCCTCAGCCTCGCCATGGTCCCTAAACTAGATCGATCAAATCACAGCACAAGAGACATGAGGTTTATACTGGTTCGGGCCACCGTTGTGGTGTAATACCCTAATCTAGTGTGTGGTGTGGTGGATTGCCTCTTGGGCTGATGATGAACAGTACAGAGAAAGAACAGCCTCGCGAGGACAGGTGTTCTTATGCTTGGTGGTGTGGAGTTCTTCTTCGAAAGGATTCGATATGTCCGGATCAGATGCCCCTCCAATGTGGTGGCTGACCCTATTTATAGAGGCCCTGGTCCTCTTCCCAAATATTGAGCGGGAAGGGATCCAACAACGATCATTTTGAAAGGGACAGCTAGTACAAGCTATCCTGACTAAAGGTGGTCTTCGCCTACCAAAGGTGCTGGTGATGATGCTGTCTTGGGCTCCACGGTGACCTCCGTCCTGCTGTCCTGCTGGTCTTGGTCTTGTTGCACTGATATGGAAACCTTTGCTTGATGCCTCGGTACTCCGCGCCTGCACTTGCCCCCTTTGCACTAACGAGGACACTGCACAGACTGGCGCCCGCCTGGTCTTGATTGTCATGGCTTGCATCACGGGAACCTCGCGAGGTACCCCTTGCCTTGATCTATCCGCCTCCTCGCGAGCCTGCCTGGTGAGGCCACTCCTGAGGAGGCCTTGTGTCGTCCGCCCCGCGAGGCTTGGCCCCTTGCGAGGGTCTTGAGTGTTGGTTGATGAAGACGGTCTGTACTGGGCCACTGGTTGAGCCACGCCGCAGGCCACAGGCAGGCAAGTCTGGGGACCCCCGTTCCTAGAACGCTGACAGCTTTGATGTCCCGCATGAAGATAGAGCGGCTAGTCATATAGGAGTGCTCAATATTGTGCATCGCGACCAAGGCGGAGAGGAAAACGAGAGAACTGCATAATTAATGCACGAGTTTAATTAGGGTAATTTTGTAAAGTACGAGATACATTCCTCCAATCACAAAATGCCTTGGTTGATGATATTTGGGATTTGAGCCCTATAAACCGGAAGGGAGGGAGTACTGCACGCGGTGTAGTCTAGTCACTTGTTGAAATCTCTAGAAAGGCAAATACTCCTTTCTGGTTTACAGGGCTATACTAGCAAGTACTAGTACTACAATAGTGGGCTCAAATAGCAATTTTGTCTCATGCAAGCACTACAAAAAAAAGACACATCCGTGACATTTTGGGCCGAACGAATTTTTTTTCTGTCATACATATGACACTTCTATGACGATAATTGTGACAAAACCCGGTATCATCATAGATGTGGTGGGCTCCTACTTCTATGACAAAAAATCATGACAGTAAATGGGCTTTTCGTCCTGGGTGGGCCGGAGACGCAGCTGCATGACATTCTTTGGGCCGTCCATGACGGAAAAAACCATGGTAGAAGCGAGGGGAGGAAAATTTTTGGGAGTTGCCGGTTACGGTGGGAGGTCGGGGGCGGAGCGATGCGCGTTTCTCTCGTACGTACGCACATGTGTGCGAGGCGTTGTCTCTAACTGAAGCCGAGCGAGGCGTTGGGCTCTAACTGAACTCGAGCGATTGCACTGCAGGCTACACGTTACTGAACCCGATCGATCGATCGATGGCTGTTAACTGAACCCGATGGAGCGATTCCTTCGCTACTGCTGCTAACTGAAGCCGATCGATGCTGCCTC
>NC_041393.1:489195672-489275761 GCF_002162155.2 Triticum dicoccoides
AGACCCCCGTTTCGACCGTAGGAGGTCCATTTCGCGGTACGCCACACCCCTCCCAATCAACAGGACCCCCGTTTCGACCGTAGGAGGTCCGTTTCGTCCGTTTTGCGGTACGCCACACCCCTCCCGATCAACAGGACCCCCGTTTCGACCGTAGGAGGTCCGTTTCCTCCGTTTTGCGGTACGCCAGGCCCCTCCCGATCAACAGGACCCCGTTTTGAACGTGGCCGGTCGAACACAAGGCCGTTTCCTTCGTTGTGCGGTACGCCAGGCCTCGTTTACATCGCCTGTTCCGTCCAAGCCCTCCCGATGAACACGACCATGCATTCCATTCTGACCCAGCCGGTTGGCTCCCCATGAACACGATGACGACGCTATTTCTCCGTTCCGACCCAGCCATGTATGTATGCGCGATAGGCGTTAGTGACCCTTCCCGTATGTACATACGTGGCCGTATTTTCTTTCTTGCACCCTCGCCGCTGTACGTACGTGTACATGCTACGTGCGCGCCTCTACTACGACACGTGCATGCCTCTACATCTATGACACTTGCGCGCCTCTACATCGACCAGTATGTACGTACATGTTCGCGACCATAATGACAACGCTACGTACGCTTCGACCAGGTGGGTCCCGATTGTCAGGAACTTCCTTGCGTGCGAAGATGTAGCTGGTGGGTCCCAGCAGTCAGGGGGGCGAATTGTTTTTTTTTGCCTGGACGCACTTGCTTGCGTGCGAAGATGTAGCTGGTGGGTCCCAGCAGTCAGGGGGGCGAATCATTTTTTTCACGAAATACGGTGGACCGTTCGGTGGGTCCCCACTGTCAGGTGGAGGAATCATTATTTTGCGCGTAATAAGGAGGCAGTTCCTTGCGGCGGCCGTGGACCCAGTTGTCAGCCTCTCCACGTACAGTCCACGTCCGATGGAAGTCGTTCCTTGACCACGTTGACCACGCCACGCCGAGAGCACCACAGCGGTGGACGACGGCGAGGCCTAGGAAGGGGACGACTTGGAGCCGAGGAAGACGCAGAAGTGGATGCCCACGCGAAGAGGAGTACGAGTATTCATTGGTTCGGCTGCGGTGTGAGGCTTCTGTTGCCGCAGAATAACAGGGGGTGTGGGTGAGTAGAGGGATGGCCTGGACAGCGCTGGGAGTAGTAGGGGGCGGTGTGGCCTCCATGGCATCACAGCCGGCCACGGGAGGCAGGAGCACGCGGCACGACCGGCGCTGGTTTGGGCGGCTGGAGCAAGAAGACCAGAGGTTGAAGAAGCACTACGGCCGTTGGATGAACATCGTACGGTAACAGGAGCTAGAATCATTCATATTGACTAAGTTGACAAAGCCCTCCATCCCCGTCAACTTGGTAGGCCCACAAGTCAGCCTCCCACTATGCTGGGTTCCAGCTGGCAGGGGGAGTATTCATTTTTTTGTGCGTAATAAGGAGGCACTTCCTTGCGTGCGAAGATAGCTAGTGGGTCCGACATGTCAGCTAGGGGCACGTTTTTTTCGCGAAATACAGAGGCCCTTCCGATGGGTCCCAGATGTCAGGTGGAGGAATAATTATTTTGCGTGTAATAACGAGGCACTTCCTTGGTGCGGCCGTGGACCCAGCTGTCAGCCTCTCCACGTACAGTCCACGTCCGATGGAAGCCGTTCCTTGACCATGTTGACCACGCCGCGCCGAGAGCACTAGGGCGGTGGACGACGGCAAGGCCTAGGAAGGGAACAACACAGAGGCAGGGAAGACTCGACAGTTGTTTCCCACGCAGAGGGGAGTACGACTGTACGAGGGTTTACTGGTTCGTCTGCCCTCGCCAGAGAATAACATCAGGTGTGGCCGTGTGGGTGAGTAGAGGGATGGCTAGGCCAGCGATGGGAGTACGGTGGGGCGGTGAGAACTGCGCGGCAGCACAGCCGGCCGCGGGGAGGAGGGAGCAGGCAGTCCCGCCGGCGCTTGTTTGAGCGGCTGGAGCAGGAAGAGTAGAGATTGAAGAATCACGACGGCCGTTGGATGGACATCGTACGGTCAATGGAGCTAGAATCATTCATTTTGACTACGTTGACAAAGCCCTCTGTCCCCGTCAACTTAGTAGGCCCACAAGTCAGCCTCCCACCATGGTGGGTCCCAGCTAGCAGGGGGAGTATTCATTTTTCTGTGCGTAATAAGGAGGCACTTCCGGTGGGTCCGAGCTGACAGCGGGGGGAACGTTTTTTTGTGAAATATGGTGGTCCGTCCGGTGGGTCCCAGCAGTCAGGGGCAAACGTTTTTTTCTCGAAATACGGTGGCCCGTCCGGTGGGTCACAGCAGTCAGGGGGGAAACGTTTTTTCCGCGAAATACTAGTGGCCCGTCTAGTGGGTCCCTGCTGTCAGGTGGAGGAATAATTATTTTGCGCGTAATAAGGAGGCACTTCCTTGCATCTGCCGTGGACCCAGCTGTCAGCCTCTCCACGTACAGTACTCTTCCGATGGAAGTCGGTCGTTGACCACATTGACCACACCGCGCCGAGAGCACCAGGGCGGTGGACGACGGCGAGGCCTAGGAAGGGGACGACGCGGAGCCGGGAAAGACGCGGCAGTGGATGCCCACGTGGAGAGGAGTACGAGGGTTCACTGGTTTGGCTGCGGTGTGAGGCTGCCATCGCCGCAGAATAACAGGGGGAGTGGGTGAGTGGAGGGATGGCCTGGCCAGCGGTGGGAGTAGTATGGGTACAGTGAGGCCTCCGCAGCAGCACAGCCGGCCACGGGAGGCAGGAGCATGCGGCACGACCGGCGCTGCTTTGGGCGGCTGGGGCAAGAAGACCAGAGGTTGTAGAAGCACTACGACCGTTGGATGGATATCGTTGACCACGCCGCGCCGAGAGCACCAGGGCGGTGGATGATAGCGAGGCCTACAAGGGAACGACAGGGAGCCGGCGAAGACACGACAGTGGCTTCCCACGCGGTGGAGAGTACGAGGATTGACTGGTTCAGCTGCCGTCGCCGGAAAATAACAGGAGGTGTGGGTGTGTAGAGGGATAGACATGCCAGGGATGCGAGTATGATGGGGCCGTGAGGCCTGCCCGGCAGCACTGCCGGCCACGGGAGGCGGGAGCAGGCGGTTCCGACGGCGCTGGTTTGGGCGGCTGGGGCAGGAAGATCAGAGACTGAAGAAGCATGATTGCTGTTAGATTAACATCTAACGGTCTGACGCTGGTAGAGTCGATTGTTGACAAAGTTTCTTTTTTAACAAACCTTGTGTACGCATGAACTTAGTAGGCCCACAAGTCAGCCTCCAAATCTGTGGCAGACAACATAAAGCCCATTTGCTATTTTTTACAATTTGCAGCCCATTTGCTATTTTTTATAATTTGCAGCCCATTTGCTAATTCTTAAGTAATTTATTATAGCCCATTTTCTGCCCAGGACCACGGTCAAAAAGTTCAACCTTATTTTGCATATTTCGGTGGAGTCCAAACTGTTGTTATCCCGAAATGATAAACATTTTTCTAAGAACTTATTGATTTGCCAAAAAAATCGTTTTGTTTTTTAAGCAAATAAGACATGGGACAATTGAGTTGGTTTAAGGGAAAACCAGTGGTAAAAAAATCAGCGCTGGGTGGGAAAAAACAACAAAACTAAGGATGTAAATATGAAAAGGGAATTTTATGTGTTTTCAATATAATGAAACGTGTATATGAACTAGTAAAACTATAGGTAGAGATTAGAAAACGGATGTAGGACATGCGTTTCAAGAGGAAAATAGAACTGGGCTGTGTGTTTGATTCAGTAACAAAACTGCCTGCGGATGTTGTAAGACAAAATATAACTAACGTTGGCGGGCCAGAGGCCAGTAGATACCTGCTGGATCTTTGTGCCCCGTTGTCGTCATGGGCTGGGCCTGTTAAAAACAAAACCAACCCTGGTCAGTCTACAGCCCAGTTGAAACTTGCTCGACCTGAAAAAACAATATACGTGCTCAATAAACGAGAGAATTCTGCAAGGACAGACTAATAACTGGGACGCAGCACGGATATTGTTTTTTTATCATGATAATAAGTGCATGCACTTGTTTTGAAAAAACTGTAGCACTGGGAATTCGAACGGCGGGTGCTTATGCTACCCATCAAATAAAAATCAGGTGCCTGAGAATTTGTTTCGAAACAAATGATTCAGCTTTATATCCACGTCGACCCTTGGCATGATGGTTGGAAGCAAATGCAAGTTCATACCAAAAGATCGTTAACAACAATACCAACTTGCGGACGACAAGGTAGTACAACTACCAATACCAAATTACTCCTGGCCGTAGTTTTCGTCTGGTAGAAAATCTTGTAGAGGATCAGCTCCCGCTCCTTCTCTTGCTCCAGGTCCCCGATGTGGTACTGGTGCATCACCCAGTTGGTCCTCTGCTGGTCAAAGTTCTTGTTGGTGTGCAGCACCAGAACCTTTTTTGCTGCCCGTCTGCCGGCCGTTGACCATCACAGGCAAGGTATTGCCGGTCTTGTGCCACATCGTGTGCGTGCCGCACTCCGACTATATCTTGCGACGCGTCCACGTGCCCCTTTTGAACACCCTGGAATTGCGCTAGAAGAAATGCTTCCTTAGGCCCCTCAGTGTGATACCTGCAGTATTGTGGAATACATGTTTTAGTGTACCTAGTTGGCATTTTCATAACATCTTTGGCATGTTGCAGTCACTTGTTTCACTTTTTATTAACCGTCAAATTGTAATTGTTTCACGAGGTCTGCGTCTAAAAAGAAAAATAGAGCTATAAACAAAGGAATATGTTTGTGCAAGTAGACGGTCGATCGGTGTCTTAACTGGAAGTTTCTCAGGTTGGGTGTAGCATATGCCGTGCTCGCTGTCGATGGTTGGTATGAACAAATCGATGAGAGACTGAAATCTCGCGCTGTCAACACTCACTTTGGCCTCAAGGTGCTTGATCAGCTCCTGATCCGTGGGATCGAACTTGACGCCAGCCAGCAGCACCGGCCAATCCTTCTTCGACTTGCATCGGTAATTCCAGTTATATGGTACTCAATGTATGACCAATCGACTGTTTTAAGTGAATGATGAAAGATTTCGACAGAGTAAAAGCTCGCGCTTCTTCGACAGTTGTATGAGAGTAATTCCCATGCCGTTTTGCAAGGGCGCTTGTAAAAACTCTAAACTCTATTCTCCTCTTATTTAATGGATGAGGCAAATCTTTTGCCTCCATTTCGAAAAAAAGATTTCGACAGATAAGTGGTACTCCAAATCTGAAGTCCGGAATACCCGAACACGCCTTCAGGATTCTTGTGTCACCTCACGCGCAGCGTGTTGTCACGTCAATTCAATGTGTGGACATGATGAATAATTTGACCGACGTATACTAGTACTACTACTGTACTACTTACTAGTCGTATTTAGTGTCACAATTTATACATAGGTTTAACTAACAAGTACGCAAAAGAAGCCTAACTGATATATATGTATATATATGGCTTCTACACAGCATCTCCATCATCATTATCAGTACATCCTACGCAGGTGAGTTAGGATGCAGTTGATCCCAGGAAGGTATCTATCCTTCAAACCAGAGGAGTGCTTCAAACTAACAACAGTACATAATATCCAACAAAAGAGGGTCATGCTACAGCAGCAGAATACATGGCTCAGTCTAGATATCAGCACGAATCAAGTTGTGCATATTTGCTGTTGGCATGAACCACATCGCCGCATGTCGGGTTTGCAAAAGCCATCCATCGCAAGGAAGCTTGATGCCTTTCACACACTGAAGATTACCTGGCAACAAGCTGTGTCGACGAATCTCTGGATATGGTGATTCATGAAACCCATGGTATGATGTGTAAACACAGCCCCCCCCCCCTCGCAAATGGAAGTAGCATAGCACAGTAATCATCGCCGGTGATATGATCGATGATTGGTTGGATGATCGGATAATTGAGCCCGAGGAACAAGGAATGGTTGCCGAGGCTATAAACCCGCCTCTAGTTGAATACGCCTGGCCCAACGGAGCTGGGATCTTTCTCGAACACAAAGCAGCCATAGCCATCAATGTCACGAACGCCCCACGCATTGTACTGCATGTGGTTTGATGTAATGGTTTGGTCAATTTGGTATGTGCGAATGAGCATCAAATGACCGCCGTCAGCTGAACGAGCGATAAACCAGCACCCATCGGCTGGTATGATTCCAGGTCCTGGAATCATGAAGGCCAGCGCATTTGCGTCTGCTGCAACAATTCAAATTGGAGACCAAAAGGACAAAAGTAAACAATCATGTTCAGAGTATGTGTGGAATTAAGATTATTATAATAGTGACACATATCATAGACAGAGAATTGCAATGTCGTGGTCATAATCATACCCCAAGTTACAAAAATAAGCCAATGGCTTTCATATTCTAGCAACATGTCATGGTCCAAACATCATGTAACAACGAGAGGAAAACAGCTATGACAACGCCTACTCATATTCTACCATAGCACTTACTACTACTATTCTCATATCAACTCTAAGCAATAACATGCGTTGTTATAAAAATCAAGTAAACAAGAGTAACATATAACAATCATGATGTTATGCTCATAATATGTATTCTAACAATCATTAGATGCCAATTGTTCTCATATCAACTCTAACAATAACATGTGTGGTCATAAAAATCTAGGAAAGGAGATGAACATATAGCAATGATGTGGTTATAGACATGCTATGCATTCTAAATTTGTAACAAATGAACAGGCAGTCGTATTCATAAGGTAAAGATGAGATGAGATAGAACAATTACACGACGATAGATTCCACCAGTATAGGCAGCCAATCTGTGCGTCGACCGCGTAAACGATGCCATCATGCACTATAGCATCAGACAAAAATGTTGCCTCAACAGGATTGATGATGAGCCATAACAATGTATGGCGACCGGATTCCAGATAGACTAATCCCATGTTGAACAAGGCAATGAGCTTGTAATCCATGTGGTCTTCTGATGGTGTGGGCACTTCGCAGATTACAACTTTCTGCAAACAGAGGTCGAGCCAAAAGCTTGACGCGTCTCGTGCGTAGTAGGCAGGAGTGTTCGACGGGCCGCGAGGCTTGATGTCGGCGGTATCCAACGATGGAAGGGTGATCTCTTGCTGGGTGTAGATATCCACGAGACGCCACGGACTATCGGTTTGGTGGATGAGGACGATCTAGTTGGCCTTCATGCCCGCCCAGTAGTGGCCGCGCATGAAGGACAGGTGGATGGGTAGTGGTAGCATGTCGAGGGGCACCACGGCAACCTCCGTAGGATAGTCAAGTCGGTGTCTGGGCCACCTACGAGGATCGGGCATCAGCAAGCAGGGTGTCTTGAAAAGAGTCGGACGGTTGTAGACGAGTAGATGGTACAAAGACACCGAGCATGCGGCCACACGGACGGTGCTGAGTAGGTCCATACGACTACAGATCTGCTCCAAGAGAACATGAGGAGGGAATTCCAATCGCGGCTCTGCGTGTCAGTCGGTTCTTACATTGGGGTTTTCGGTGCCTGCGAGCCAGCGGGGAAGTGGATTCGGGCGGGCGAGCGAAGAAGCTTCTCCTCGTGTGGCCGAGCAATGAGCGGGGGGATATGGTACGCGCGAGCTACCAAGGAAGATGGCGCGGGCGGGCGAGCAGTGAGCAGGGGTAAATGGTGTGCGGCCGACGATGGGGAAGAGAGGAAGAAGAAGAGAGGAGGAAGAAGAGTGGAAGACGGGGAAGAAATTGCATTAAATCTCAATTCTACTAGTACTACTACCAGGATATAGGCACCGTCCTCCGGAGTGTAAATAGTTACACCGATGACATGTGGGTCTACCACAAGAGGGCCCATATGTCAGTTAATGGAGGACACAGGTGCGTAGGCATATTTGCGGAAGCATGCTCTACTGGCAAACATGATGGCAGTACTGGGTAAGGCTGATTTAGTAACACCAACATGCTAGTTCAGCTTATTAATTACGTGTACCATCTGCTGCAGCGTGTATTGTCACTTCACTGCGAAGACTAGTTGAATCTACGCTCACTTCACTCATTTTGCTCCGTACCTAGTCACTTGTTGAAATCTGTAGAAAGACAAATACTCCGTATTTGGGAACAGAGGGAGACTTTTACTCCGTACTGGAGTATTTGGGAACAGAGGGAGTATCACCATATGGAGGGAACAGAGGAAGTTTGAAATATGAACATGTCAATGGGAGGGACTAAGCCCCATGCATGCATGCATGCATGCAACATGCAACACTCACACGTACTCCACATGGACGCACGCAACACTCACGCACCCATGCGGCACACAGCACACGACGCAACACACCCGCTCACGCTCAAGTGCTCATCCTACTCCCTACGTCCGTGAAAGACTGTACAATTAGAGATTTACACATTGACCAGGGTATAATTAACGCCCAAAAGTAGCAGACTTATGTGTGCATGCGACCATTGAGATAAGAAGATTAAATGAAGGTCGTTGCATGCTGTAATTAAGGATAGACATGTAGCCTATACCTACAACACAAGTTGGTGCATTAGTCAATCAATATCGATTTAGATTAAAGGCTAAATGCATTGGAAGTGTAGATGTACATCATGTACTACTACACTCTTTATTTTATAGCCGATGTACACTCTTTGTTGGAAGGCCGAGGGAGGACACGTGCATGCACTCACATACACAGCCAGTGCAGTTTGGGCGCAAGGGTTGGACTCGTGTGGCGCCTGCGTAAAGTTTTGTTTAACTGATTTCTTTGCTCCGCCAACTGATAGGTGGGACCCAGAAACCAGGTGACAATTTAACCAGTCAACAAAGTGCCACGTCGACTATGTGTCCGGTCAGTAGGGTGCAATACGGTGCTCTACGATGAGCTAGTGATCGTATAATCGACGTAAAACTATATATAGTGACCGTAAAGAGCGTATTGTTACATACGTTGACCGCCAGTGTATTTTTCTCGTTTCAAATTAAGCCATATTAATCGGAAAGGACGCAGTATGGACTACTACTAGTACTAGTATGGCTTTGATGTGTCCCGTCAACTCGCCGAACGAGGAGAAGCTTGCTTACTACGCCTCTCCCTTGCCCACGCGCGCGGTGGTTCGCAGGACGAGAAGAGGGTTTTGACTACAGCGCCCTCTCCCTCTTCCTCTCCCTCGCCCTCGCCCTCGCGGTGGACGTGCAGCACTTCAATCGGTGTCAGATTGCCAGACGCAGATTGTACTGTAGTATCATCATTGTTGGACCTTCCAAAGAGGCGAAGAGGCAAGTGCAAGGTTCACATGAGTACGAACTGTTGAACCTCCCGAAGAGGCAAAGAGCCAAGTGCAAGGTTTTATAGGAGTTGTCGTCCTAGTAGGAGTGTACTACAACTATAGCGAACCATGCTACTGTATGATGCTGCCACGTAACGTATATCCAAAGCTGTGCCACCTTTTTTTTTCTCAAAGAGCGTGTTGGAGCCCGTGCAACAACCACACAAGTTGCACGTACACATAACAAATTCTAAAGGACAAATGCCAGTATGCCACACAAGTTCATCTCCAATTCATGTGATAAATTTGTGCACGACTAGTCTACATATATTCACAGCGCTACCGTTCACAATTACCGTACTCCACTTACACGTTATAGATGGGCTACATGCATGTCCTCCTCCAGGTTCCAGTCCCAGGTGTTCTTCATGGATGGCATGATCCATAGCGGTGGGCAACGGGAATCATTGTCGCAGCTTTCTAGTCCGGTTCCACACGATGGAGACTCATCCAAGCTGAAGCGGCATAAATCAGGGATAGCGTGTCCCAGTATGTCGTTCATCCGACGGTGCGCAATGAAGAAACAACCATGCTTCATGAACGGCAGGCCTTCCGTGTCGTGCATGAAAGGTGGCATCCGCTTCACAATGGGGTAGCTGTCCCCGATGAAAAGCGAGTACTCTCCAAGAGTGTTCCTCGGCACCCACGTAGCATCACGGGGGTCGAAATCGGCGCCGTTCATCTGGTACACGCGGCATCCCAGATCTGGACACATGGTGACGTACATAGTCAAGGTCCATGCATAATTATTTTGTGCTCAAATATGGCAGTTAGTAAAACTGTGCAGCAAATAGAACTACTCTGGTATAGAGGAAGTAAAATAAATGGCTTATTATATATAGCCACTCTTGGCTACATGGATGAGATAGTAAGACATGGAAAAACAAAAATGGTGGCAGCCAGTGGGTTCAAGTCTTCAAGGGCTCAACTAGCTATACGCGTCCTCCAAGGTAAAAAGTACTCCTACTAGTAGTACTAAGTATACTACTGTTGGGGAACGTAGTAATTTCAAAAAAAATATCCTACGTACACGCAAGATCATGGTGATGGCATAGCAACGAGAGGGGAGAGTGTTGTCCACGTACCCTCGTAGACCGTAAGCGGAAGCGTTATGACAACACGGTTGATGTAGTCGTACGTCTTCACGATCCGACCGATCCAAGCACCGAACGTACGGCTCCTCCGAGTTTAGCACACGTTCAGCTCGATGACGATCCCCGGGCTCCGATCCAGCAAAGCTTCGGGGATGAGTTCCGTCGGCACGACGGCGTGGTGACGATGGTGATGTTCTACCGGCGCAGGGCTTTGCCTAAACTCCGCGATGATATGACCGAGGTGGAATTTGGTGGAGGGGGGCACCACACATGACTAAGGAACGATCCGTAGATCAACTTGTGTGTTATGGGGTGCCCCCCTGCCCCCGTATATAAAGGAGGGAGGGGGAGGTGCGGCCGGCCCCCTTGGGGTGCGCCTGGAGGAGTCCTACTCCCACCGGGAGTAGGACTCCCCCCTCTTGCCTTGGTGGAGAAGGAAAGGGGGGAGGGGAAAGAGGAAAGGGGGGAGGGGGCGCGCGGCCTGCCCTGGCCAGCCCTCCTCTTCTCCCTCATGGCCCACTAAGGCCCATTAACCCCCGGGAGGGTTCCGGTAACCCCCCGGTGTTCCGGTAAAATCCCGATTTCACCCAGAACCTTTCCGATGTCCAAACATAGGCTTCCAATATATCAATCTTTATGTCTCGACCATTTCGAGACTCCTAGTCATGTCCGTGATCACATCCGGGACTCCGAACAAACTTCGGTACATCAAAACTTATAAACTCATAATAAAATTGTCACCATAACGTTAAGCGTGCGGACCCTACGGGTTCGAGAACTATGTAGACATGACCTAGAACCATTCTCGGTCAATAACCAATAGCGGGACCTAGATGCCCATATTGGTTCCTACATATTCTACAAAGATCTTTATCGGTCAAACCGCATAACAACATATGTTGTTCCCTTTGTCATCGGTATGTTACTTGCCCGAGATTTGATCGTCGATATCCAATACCTAGTTCAATCTCGTTACCGGCAAGTCTCTTTACTCGTTCTGTAACACATCATCTTATAACTAACTCATTAATTATAATGCTTGCAAGGCTTTAGGTGATGAGTATTACCAAGAGGGCCCAGAGATACCTCTCTGACAATTGGAGTGACAAAACCTAATCTCAATTTATGCCAACCCAACATGTACCTTCGGAAACACCTGTAGAGCACCTTTATAATCACCCAGTTACGTTGTGACGTTTGGTAGCACACAAAGTGTTCTTCCGGTAAACGGGAGTTGCACAATCTCATAGTTGCAGGAACTTTGTATAAGTCATGAAGAAAGCAATAGCAATATACTAAACGATCAAGTGCTGGGCTAACGGAATGGGTCATGTCAATCACATCATTATCCTAATGATGTGATCCCATTAATCAAATGACAACACATGTCTATGGTTAGGAAACATAACCATCTTTGATTAATGAGCTAGTCAAGTAGAGGCATACTAGTGACTATATGTTTGTCTATGTATTCACACATGTATCATGTTTCCGGTTAATACAATTCTAGCATGAATAATAAACATTTATCATGATATGAGGAAATAAATAATAACTTTATTATTGCCTCTAGGGCATATTTCCTTCAGTCTCCCACTTGCACTAGAGTCAATAATCTAGATTACATAGTCTAACACCCATGGAGTCTTGGTGCTGATCATGTTTTGCTCGTGAGAGAGGCTTAGTCAACGGGTCTGCAACACTCCGATCCGTATGTATCTTGCAAATCTCTATGCCTCCCACTTGGACTTGGTCCCGAATGGAATTGAAGTGTCTCTTGACCGTTGTCCAGTGATCCACTCCTGGATTACTTTGGTACCTTCCTGCCAAGCTTATTGCTAAGCATACATCAGGTCTGGTACACAGCATTGCATACATGATAGAGCCTATGGCTGAAGCATAGGGAACATTTTTCATTTCTCTCTATCTTATGCTGTGGTCGGGCATTGAGTTTGACTCAACTTCACACCTTGTAGCACAGGCAAGAATCCTTTCTTTTCCTGATCCATTTTAAAAAAATTCAAAATTTTGTCAAGGTATATGCTTTATGAAAGTCCTATTAAGCGTCTTGATCTATCTCTATAGATCTTGATGCCCAATATGTAAGCAGCTTCACCGAGGTCTTTCATTGAAAAACTTTTATTCAAGTATTCTTTTATGCTATCCAGAAATTCTATATCATTTCCAATTAATAATATGTCATCTACATATAAAATTAGAAATGCTACAGAGCTCCCACTCACTTTCTTGTAAATACAGGCTTCTCCAAAAGTCTGTATAAAACCATATGCTTTGATCACACTATCAAAGCGTTTATTCCAACTTGAAGATGCTTGCACCAGTCCATAAATGGAACGCTGGAGCTTGCACACTTTGTCAGCACCTTTTGGATCAACAAAACCTTCCGGCTGCATCATATACAACTCCTCTTCTAGAAATCCATTCAAGAATGCAGTCTTGACATCCATTTGCCAAATTTCATAATCATGAAATGCAGCAATAGCTAACATGATTCGGACAGACTTAAGCATCGCTACGGGTGAGAAAGTCTCATCGTAGTCAACCCCTTGAACTTGTCGAAAACCTTTCGCAACAAGTCGAGCTTTATAGACAGTTACATTACCATCAGCGTCAGTCTTCTTCTTAAAAATCCATTTATTCTCAATGGCTTGCCGTTCATCGGGCAAGTCAACCAAAGTCCATACTTTGTTTCCATACATGGATCCCATCTCAGATTTCATGGCCTCTAGCCATTTTGCGGAATCTGGGCTCATCATCGCTTCCTCATAGTTCGTAGGTTCATCATGGTCAAGTAACATGACTTCCAGAATAGGATTACCGTACCACTCTGGTGCGGATCTTACTCTGGTAGACCTACGAGGTTCAGTAGAAACTTGATCTGAAGTTTCATGATCAATATCATTAGCTTCCTCACTAGTTGGTGTAGTTGTCACAGGAACCGGTTCTTGTGATGAACTACTTTCCAACAAGGGAGTAGATACAGTTATCTCATCAAGTTCTACTTTCCTCCCACTCACTTCTTTCGAGAGAAACTCCTTCTCTAGAAAGGATCCATTCTTAGCAACGAAAGTCTTGCCTTCGGATCTGTGATAGAAGGTGTACCCAACAGTCTCTTTTGGGTATCCTATGAAGACACATTTCTCCGATTTAGGTTCGAGCTTATCTGGTTGAAGTTTCTTCACATAAGCATCGCAGCCCCAAACTTTAAGAAACGACAACTTTGGTTTCTTGCCAAACCACAGTTCATAAGGCGTCGTCTCAACGGATTTTGATGGTGCCCTATTTAACGTGAATGCGGCCGTCTCTAAAGCATAACCCCAAAACGATAGCGGTAAATCAGTAAGAGACATCATAGATCGCACCATATCAAGTAAAGTACGATTACGACGTTCGGACACACCATTTCGTTGTGGTGTTCCAGGTGGCGTGAGTTGCGAAACTATTCCACATTGTTTCAAGTGTAGGCCAAACTCATAACTCAAATACTCTCCTCCATGATCAGATCGTAGAAACTTTATTTTCTTATTACGATGATTTTCCACTTCACTTTGAAATTCTTTGAACCTTTCAAATGTTTCAGACTTGTGTTTCATCAAGTAGATATACCCATATCTGCTCAAATCATCTGTGAAGGTGAGAAAATAACGATACCCGCCGCGAGCCTCAACATTCATTGGGCCACAAACATCAGTATGTATGATTTCCAACAAATCAGTTGCTCGCTCCATAGTTCCGGAGAACGGCATTTTAGTCATCTTGCCCATAAGGCACGGTTCGCAAGTACCAAGTGATTCATAATCAAGTGATTCCAAAAGTCCATCAGTATGGAGTTTCTTCATGCGCTTTACACCGATATGACCCAAACGGCAGTGCCACAAATAAGTTGCACTATCATTATCAACTCTGCATCTTTTGGTTTCAACACTATGAATATGTGTATCACTACTATCGAGATTTAATAAAAATAGACCACTATTCAAGGGTGCATGACCATAAAATATATTACTCATATAAATAGAACAACCATTATTCTCTGATTTAAATGAATAACCGTCTCGCATCAAACAAGATCCAGATATAATGTTCATGCTCAACACTGGCACCAAATAACGTTTATTCAGGTCGAAAACTAATCCCGAAGGTAGATGTAGAGGTAGCGTGCCGACTGCGATCACATCGACTTTGGAACCGTTTCCCACGCGCATCGTCACCTCGTCCTTGGCCAGTGCTCGCTTATTCCGTAGTCCCTGTTTCGAGTTGCAAATATTAGCAACAGAACCAGTATCAAATACCCAGGTGCTACTACGAGCTCTAGTTAGGTACACATAAATAACATGTATATCACATATACCTTTGTTTACTTTGCCATCCTTCATATCCGTCAAATACTTGGGGCAGTTCCGCTTCCAATGACCAGTCTGCTTGCAGTAGAAGCACTTAGTTTCAGGCTTAGGTCCAGACTTGGGTTTCTTCTCTTGAGCAGCAACTTGCTTGCTGTTCTTCTTGAAGTTCCCCTTCTTCTTCCCTTTGCCCTTTTTCTTGAAACTAGTGGTCTTGTTGACCATCAACACTTGATGCTCCTTCTTGATTTCTACCTCCGCAGCTTTTAGCATTGCGAAGAGCTCGGGAATAGTCTTGTTCATCCCTTGCATATTATAGTTCATCACAAAGCTCTTGTAGCTTGGTGGCAGTGATTGGAGAATTCTGTCAATGACGCTATCATCCGGAAGATTAACTCCCAGTTGAATCAAGTGATTATTATACCCAGACATTTTGAGTATATGCTCACTGACAGAACTATTCTCCTCCATCTTGCAGCTGTAGAACTTATTAGAGACTTCATATCTCTCAATCCGGGCATTTGCTTGAAATATTAACTTCACCTCCTGGAACATCTCATATGCTCCATGATGTTCAAAACGTCGTTGAAGACCCGGTTCTAAGCCGTAAAGCATGGCACGCTGAACTATAGAGTAGTCATCAGCTTTGCTCTGCCAGACGTTCTTAACGTCGTCAGTTGCATCAGCAGCAGGCCTGGCACCCAGCGGTGCTTCCAGGACGTAACTTTTCTGTGCAGCAATGAGGATAATCCTCAGGTTACGGACCCAGTCCGTGTAATTGCTACCATCATCTTTCAACTTTGCTTTCTCAAGGAACGCATTAAAATTCAACGGAACAACAGCACGAGCCATCTATCTACAACAACATAGATAAGCAAAATACTATCAGGTACTAAGTTCATGATAAATTTAAGTTCAATTAATCATATTACTTAAGAACTCCCACTTAGACAGACATCTCTCTAGTCATCTAAGTGATCACGTGATCCAAATCAACTAAACCATAACCGATCATCACGTGAGATGGAGTAGTTTTCAATGGTGAACATCACTATGTTGATCATATCTACTATATGATTCACGCTCGACCTTTCGGTCTCTGTGTTCCGAGGCCATATCTGCATATGCTAGGCTCGTCAAGTTTAACCTGAGTATTCTGCGTGTGCAAAACTGTCTTGCACCCATTGTAGATGGATGTAGAGCTTATCACACCCAATCATCACGTGGTGTCTGGGCACGATGAACTTTGGCAACGGTGCATACTCAGGGAGAACACTTCTTGATAATTTTAGTGAGAGATCATCTTAAAATGCTACCGTCAATCAAAGCAAGATAAGATGCATAAAGGATAAACATCACATGCAATCAATATAAGTGATATGATATGGCCACCATCATCTTGTGCTTGTGATCTCCATCTCTGAAGCACCGTCATGATCACCATCGTCACCGGCGCGACACCTTGATCTCCATCGTAGCATCGTTGTCGTCTCGGCAACTATTGCTTCTACGACTATCGCTACCGCTTAGTGATAAAGTAAAGCAATTACAGGGCGTTTGCATTTCATACAATAAAGCGACAACCATATGGCTCCTGCCAGTTGCCGATAACTTCGGTTACAAAACATGATCATCTCATACAATAAAATATAGCATCACGTCTTGACCATATCACATCACAACATGCCCTGCAAAAACAAGTTAGACGTCCTATACTTTGTTGTTGCAAATTTTACGTGGCTGCTACGGGCTTAGCAAGAACTGTTCTTACCTACGCATCAAAAACCACAACGATAGTTCGTCAAGTTGGTTCTGTTTTAACCTTCGCAAGGACCGGGCGTAGCCACACTCGATTCAGCTAAAGTGAGAGAGACAGACACCCGCCAGTCACCTTTAAGCATGAGTGCTCGTAACGGTGAAACCAGTCTCGCGTAAACATACGCGTAATGTCGGTCCGGGCCGCTTCATCTCACAATACCGCCGAACCAAAGTATGACATGCTGGTAAGCAGTATGACTTGTATCGCCCACAACTCACTTGTGTTCTACTCGTGCATATGACATCTACGCATAAAACCTGGCTCTGATACCACTGTTGGGGAACGTAGTAATTTCAAAAAAATTCCTACGTACACGCAAGATCATGATGATGGCATAGCAACGAGTGGGGAGAGTGTTGTCCATGTACCCTCGTAGACCGTAAGCGGAAGCGTTATGACAACGCGGTTGATGTAGTCGTACGTCTTCACGATCCGACCGATCCAAGCACCGAACGTACGGCTCCTCCGAGTTCAGCACACGTTCAGCTCGATGACGATCCCCGGGCTCCGATCCAGCAAAGCTTCGGGGATGAGTTTCGTCAGCACGATGGAGTGGTGACGATGGTGATGTTCTACCGGCGTAGGGCTTTGCCTAAACTCCGCGACGATATGATCGAGGTGGAATATGTTGGAGGGGGGCACCGCACACGGCTAAGGAACGATCTGTAGATCAACTTGTGTGTTATGGGGTGCCCCCCTGCCCCCGTATATAAAGGAGGGAGGGGGAGGTGCGGCCGGCCCCCTTGGGGTGCGCCTGGAGGAGTCCTACTCTCACCGGGAGTAGGACTCCCCCCTCTTGCCTTGGTGGAGAAGGAAAGGGGGGAGGGGAAAGAGGAAAGGGGGCGCCGCCCCCCCCCCTTCCTTGTCCTATTCGGACTAGGAGGGGAGGGGGCGCGCGGCCTGCCCTGGCCGGCCCTCCTCTTCTCCCTCATGGCCCACTAAGGCCCATTAACCCCCGGGAGGGTTCCCGTAACCCCCCGATGTTCCGGTAAAATCCCGATTTCACCCGGAACCTTTCCGATGTCCAAACATAGGCTTCCAATATATCAATCTTTATGTCTCGACCATTTCGAGACTCCTCGTCATGTCTGTGATCACATCCGGGACTCCGAACAAACTTCGGTACATCAAAACTTATAAACTCATAATAAAACTGTCATCGTAACGTTAAGCGTGCGGACCCTACGGGTTCGAGAACTATGTAGACATGACCTAGAACCATTCTCGGTCAATAACCAATAGTGGGACCTGGATGCCCATATTGGTTCCTACATATTCTACGAAGATCTTTATCGGTCAAACCGCATAACAACATACGTTGTTCCCTTTGTCATTGGTATGTTACTTGCCCGAGATTTGATCGTCGGTATCCAATACCTAGTTCAATCTCGTTACCGGCAAGTCTCTTTACTCGTTCTGTAACACATCATCTTATAACTAACTCATTAATTATAATGCTTGCAAGGCTTTAGGTGATGAGTATTACCGAGAGGGCCCAGAGATACCTCTCCGACAATCAGAGTGACAAAACCTAATCTCAATTTATGCCAACCCAACATGTACCTTCAGAAACACCTGTAGAGCACCTTTATAATCACCCAGTTACGTTGTGTCGTTTGGTAGCACACAAAGTGTTCTTCCGGTAAACGGGAGTTGCACAATCTCATAGTTGCAGGAACTTTGTATAAGTCATGAAGAAAGCAATAGCAATATACTAAACGATCAAGTGCTAGGCTAACGGAATGGGCCATGTCAATCACATCATTATCCTAATGATGTGATCCCATTAATCAAATGACAACACATGTCTATGGTTAGGAAACATAACCATCTTTGATTAATGAGCTAGTCAAGTAGAGGCATACTAGTGACTATATGTTTGTCTATGTATTCACACATGTATCATGTTTCCGGTTAATACAATTCTAGCATGAATAATAAACATTTATCATGATATGAGGAAATAAATAATAACTTTATTATTGCCTCTAGGGCATATTTGCTTCAACTACTAGTACAACAATGAAAGAGAAGGCGAGAGGGTTAAAAAATGGAATACCTAGGTAGATGGTGATGGTCCGATCGTGGTAGATTGTGTGACCATGTTGCACATCAGTGGTACCATGGCTAAAGACTGCTAAGATAGTTGATCCCAATATGCCAAAGTCAGCTACAAGGTTCCAGGTTAGACCGAATCGCGGATGCAAATGCACATCCAGGATCGGCGATCTTATTTTGATCGGGGGATGACTGGTCCCTGCAAAATAATGGAGTACCGTTAGGGATGCAAATGATGGTTTGTGCATTCCGTTTGTAATCTCCCGTACCGTATGATGGCAACCAGATGAAACAAGTCCCCTGGCTTGTCACCGCGAAGATGCGGCCTAGATGGCGCATGGCGTCTTCGAACGTGTAGGGGTACAAATCTGCCGCCGCCAACATGCGCCAGCCTCTGCTGTTACTACGTCTTGCATTGATGGCAATCCTTATGTCGAACACCGCAATAAGATAGTAATCGTCGTAGCTGCGTTGCTTTGTCGGCGGGTCCGCAATTGCTATCTTCTTAAATCTCATGTAGGCATCATCATACGTATTCAAGCCCAGTCAGTCCGGAAGGCCGATCCCAATGGTGGAGAAGGGGTCTACCAGAACGGCCGCACTGCTGTGGATGTTGTGCAAAATGATAGTGGTATCCGGCCGGAGGTATGCAAACCAATCTTCGTTGGCACCGACCCAGACCTATATATAAGACGGTGGGCAGCGGAGAAATTACAGGATGGAAATGGAATAACTAAGCACTACATGATCAAACTCCATTACTGACCTGCTCATCGGACAAAATCCGACCACCTCTCAATGTTGGCAACTCTATCGGAGTCAATGTGCAACCATGGCTAGGGAGCGGTGGACTGTTCGAAGGATTGTCCCATAGAAGAACCTTCTCCTCAAGGATGCATGGAAGACCAACAAGCATGGCCTTTTCCCAAACCTGTTTAAGCAGCGTCTTGAAAAAGTTGGTGCAGGAAGCACCGAGTCTTATGGCGGTGAGGATGTCGGAGCGGCGTGCGATTTCTCCCAGAGGATCGTCCTCCAAGGTCTCCCAGCCCCGGCGAGGAGGAGAACCACCTGGCGAATCCATGGGAGCAGCGATGAACTGCCTTCTCTTCGGGGGGAGGGGAACTGGCGAGGAGGAGATAAGAGCGTAGTAACCGCAGGGCCTCGTCCCTTCCAACTGTAGATCGTTCCTCAGCGAAGGGGTGAGGCTATTATTTACTACTAGTACTAGCATTATGGAAGGTTATGGTATTGCATTATACTGTAAATAATAGCACTAGTAAGAAATTTTTGGCACTAGGTAGTAGTTTTTGGCGTGGATTAAGAAATTTTGGGTATGTTTTTGCCATTTTTTGTACACGCCAACTAGTGTCAAAAACGTCTTACATTATGTGACGGAGGAGTACGTACTCGTACTGTAGCAGTACCAGTACTACTTTTCTCAACTACGAGTATTAGTGCGATGTACTGTACTTCTAGCCTAGTCTAGTCTAGTATAGTGCACCAGTTTTGAACTCTTGAATCTCAGGGCCAAGGAGCTACAGTTGGAAGTGGAGGGTACTACTGTTCTGTAGAACCATCGCTGTACTATCAATGCAGGGGAAGTACACCTGGGTAGTGGCCTAGTGGGTACTCTCGTTGCTATATTCAGCCGCTCCTCTCACATAGGAGTAGCTGGCCTACTCAGCCGCTCCTCTCACGCACACACTAGCAGCCTGTTTATCAGCGACGGTTACTGCGGTCTGCGGGGGCAGAACATTTGAGTTATTTGATACAGCGAGACTAGGCTTTTCGCTTCCATTTGTGGAGGTGTAATGGATCTCGTCGAACTTTGTTAGTAGTTCCTTCTTTGTGAATGAGATGAAGCAAAGATTTTGCCTCCGTTTCAAAAAACACGTCAAGAGGAATTTCTTTTATAGTAGAGCCGATAATGGAGTGAAGTCCATGCGTGCAACGCCACAAGCTACATAGTACTAGTAGTACAACACTTTACATAGAGTATAGAGCCATATTGCACAGTTCCCAATGCCCCGCCAGGCTTTTCCGGCTCCTCGGGCTTAATTGGGAGGCTCTAGTTTAAATATGCTACTACTAGCTGATGAGGAAGCTGCAAGCGAGGTGCTGCTAGGGCGAGCACGCGAGCCACGGGATGCTGGGAAGGAAAACCCGTTCACATGGCTAGGCTGTCCAGTGCACCCAGATTGTGGGGCCGCACGTCCGTTTGACTTCAAAACTCAAACTACCCGTGTAAAATATTGGCTCGCAGCGAAGTGTAGTACTAGTACTATTTTTTTTAAAGGCCGCCATGCGTTCGACCGGGATCGAACCCACAAAATGAGGTATACACTCCCGCGACCACTAGTAGTACTCGTTGGAGTACAACGCAACCTAGAATCGCCTTTTGTCGCTAGTAGTATGTACATTGTTCCTTGCAAGAAACCCCTAATAATGCAAGAAACCACTAAAATGCCAAGAAACTACTACCACTTGCATACATGGCAGACTTACGATAAGACTACCTTATCAACCATTGTGCATGCTCTTACCAACCAAAATCCTCGAGTGACCTCCTACCCCCGGCCCGTCCACCTAGTCATCCTCGGCCATGGGACGCAGCTACCGCCGCCGGCAGAAGGCGAGGTCAAAACCGCCGGCGGTGCGGAGCCCATGTTGCGGCAGCCCGGATGCCAGCTCCATCCGGTGCTCGCGGCCGCTAGCTAGCCAAGATAGCTCCGTCCAGCTGCTTGTCTACAAGGTTTGCTAGCTAGATTGGCACAGCAGCGCGACGGCTTGCTCGCGCGCGCAGCGCTCAGGCCAGCCATCTGGCTCGAGCGAATGGTAGCGCGATGGCTTGCTCGCTCGTGAGTCACGCTCGGGCTAGCCTGCCAACCCGTGCGGAGGCCAGCGCGGCGTCCGGCCCGTCCGGTGGAGCAGCGACAAACTTGCTCATCACCGGCGCCACCGACGAACATGCATCAGTACTATTTGAAGTAATGTTTAGGAAAAATAATGATTTGAGGGGGAATAATAGGATAGAAGGTCAGATGTGGGTCCCTCGTGTCAACGGTCAAACAAAATGTGTTGGTTTAAGCTGCCTCGTCAGCACGGACATGTGGGCCAACCAAGTCATAAATGGGTTTAAACAAACCTAATCGGTAGGAGTACTAGGTAGTACTAGAAGTTTTTGGCGTGGATTAAGAAATTTTGGGTATGTTTTTGCTATTTTTTGTACAATAGATTCTTCCTAGGGCTGGTTGAAAGTGGTAGTTTTTTGTTTAATACTCTACATATTGTAAGTAGGAGTGAAAGTTAAGCTTTGGAAGCCAATAAGCAAGGCTAGTTATATAGTGCATATGTGTACATGATTGAAAGTAAATATCAACCATGAGTGACTAATATCTTGATGGAAAACTCGAAACTATGGAATACTAGAAAAAAAATACATGCTTGGAAATACTAGCAATGTTCATGTCCGTTGCAAGGAATCATAATTAGAATAATACTTATTCACAAACTTGGTACAAAACATCCTAATTTTGATATACATATGTATATTATGTTTCAATTATAATATATTCCTTGAGTTGTTTTGGTGAGGTCAGGGAGGGATGTGGTTGGCTTTAAGATACTAATTATGGGTTTTTCTGCAAATTGGTAGACAAGTGGGATGTTGGTGAGAAAAGGCAACAACTTACCTCACAATCGTTAGATGTAGATCTAATGGTCAGAAACGACGGATGGCAGACACACCAGCATCACCAACTTAGTCTTGTGTAGGAGTACTAGCAAGATCCGTGCATTAACGGAACATCAAGATGCATTTTTTTATAAAAACACTTGTTGTGATTGACCCTTGCGGGAGTAATCCCATGTGTAAAAACTAATGATATCTCGAGATATATGAGATAAGGTGAAGAGGAGTTGGGTGTGGTGGTGGTTGGTGGTCGGACTGAGCGGAGGCATGGGGATTGACGACGCCGGCAGCGGCCACTAGCCCAGTTTGTTCCAGAGGCTTCCTTTCTTAATTGCTCAACAATGAGGTCTATTGGGGATAAGGATGAACGAGGGAAGGCCTTGTCTGCAAATGTGGAGAGGGGTGCGGGTATCTTTTAGTTTAATTTCCATCCGTCAGATATAGATCAGACGGTCTATATTGCAAGATGGCACACGTACCATCATCACCAACTCGGTTTTTTTTTATAAAAGAAGAAATATAAGTATGGAGATACAAACGTATTATCGATACTTGCTTCCGTAAACTAGCATCTACATTCTATTCAACGCCTCGGCATGTGGGGCCTTAGCACAATGACTTCTCGACTGTGTAAAACAAAGATTTTCCCGTCGCCGACAAGGAGGGGGTGACGGCGGCGTGCTTTTTGGCTTGCTCTAGTCCTACTAGGTGGTCTAAGCACGTGTAGATTTATTCCTTTTCACGTCTCGTGTTCGCCGTACTGCCACGACTGTTGATGAGTACACAGTAAGTTATTCACGGGGAAACCCTTGTTGAGCGTGTTTGCGAGAGAGAGAGAGAGAGAGAGACAGTGTGCGTGTGCGATATGTTAGAGACTGAGGCAATGATAACAGATTCTTTGTGTCTATGTGTGTGGAGGATAGAGAGAGACATGTACATGGGGCTTTGTGTTGTGTAACATGGAGACACATATATATAATTAGAGAGTGAGTGTGTGAGATACACATGCGGACATGGGGAGAGATGAGGATCCAGATAAATGGGTGTTTGTGCGTGTCTGTGTGTGTTTGTGCACGCGTTTGTGTGTGATAGGGAGAGAGTGTATGTGGAGTAGAGAGACCACTGATGATGTAAACCTAGTATAAGGGAACGGGGAATGGTGTGACATGTGTAGTAGCGAGATAGCACGAGTGCGGGCGGGGGGGAGCAGACTATTTGGAAGAGACATCGAGTGTGTGTGTGGGAGAGGGGTGTGAGAGCGAGAGAAAGAGAGAGCTAGCAACGAGAGAGAGAGAGAGAGAGAGAGAGGGGAAGAGAGGGGGCGAGAGGGGTCGTTTGTGTCCATAAATGGCGTATCGATAGGGAGACAATGTTGATGTTGTCCGAAATTGGCCTATGAATGGAGACGCAGGGGAAGCGAGTCATCGTGTGTGTGATAGGGACCTCATGAGAGATCTAGGATAGATGGTGTAGAGAACAATGTGCGAAATCGAGAACGATTATACATTAGGGAGCTATGCAAAGAGTCACGATATATATGTATACAGGGAAGGAGCTGGGGTGGGTCCGCATGTGGGAGAGATAGAAAGAGGAGAGTGGTGCACAAGGAGACAAAGTGTGCTTGTTTGCAGTGGGGGTGGTGTGTGAGGTGAGTGCGCGAGAACCACATAACTAGGGAGATAGACGTTTGGGGGCGACGTTTTGTGTGTATGGGAAATATACACTCTACATAGTGTGTGTGCTTGGGTAAGAGAGATAGCGGGAGACCTAGAGAGTGAGGGAAGAGATGTGTGCATGCCCGGGAGACAAAGTGATAGAGACCTATGTTGGGGTCCGGACTTTACAAGAGAGAGGGGTGTTAATGTGCTCGTGTATTGGTGTCTGGGGGAGAGAACGACTTCTCTATGTGTGTGTGTGTGTGTGGTGGTGGGGGGGTGACTTCAGATAAAGAGTGAGGTGTCTATATTTGAGGGACTTTAGCATAATTGAGATATTGTGCATTCATGGTTGATCAATTTGTTTCACAGTTTGTACTATGAGATAACGATACTTTTGAACAGGCATGATATACCTTGATGTACCAGAATTACAAACCTAAGATTGGAATTTTGGAATTCGACTCCATCATTAGCTTTTGTAATTCATTTAAACGGAGGTACATTTTTTAAGCCGGAATTTCGTGATTTCAAATTCGTATATCAAACCTAGAGATATACACATATGGGCATGTTCAAACTTTATAATCATTCACTTTATTCATACACATACACATTTTTGCTTTTGTCATCATATTTAGGATAAACACATTTGGAATTTCATTTGAATTGGACCGTATGATGGTATTTGCTTGTAGTAGCTCAATGATCCATATTTGAATTGAATGGACAATCTAAGTTTCGAGTTGGAGACATTGATTTTCAAAACTTGCACTTTTTTACGTGCAAAACAAACAAATTGTCGGCCATGATATCATAGTCGGCCGTATGAGAGCAGAATACTTATAATTTTAGGCGCCGAAAGCTTTCAAACTTCCCGCTCACATCGAAATATCACGCGCCCGAAAGTTTAGCCCTACGATATTCCTGTTTTACCCCTGCCACATGAACGGAAAAGGGCTGCTTTGGTAACCCCATTGTTTTCCCCTCTTTGCCCCCAACATTCTTCCCTAGAGCCCCTCCCCTTCCCCTCCCCGACCCCCCCAACCACGGCAAGCCGCCGAATCTAGTCCTGCACCGCAGCGGTGGACCTCACACCTCGCCGGATCTACCTTCCGCACCTTGGAACCCCCAAATACCAACTCACCACTTCACTGGAGCTGCTTCAGCGACTGGCTTGTCCACCGCTCCAGATCTCCTTCACCGCCATCATGGTCCATCGCACCGGATCTGCTTAACCGGCGCCCTCGTCCACCACAGTGTAGGCCCTTCACTGACTCCCTCGTCCGCCCCTTCGCTGGCCCTTCATACAAGCCCTCGTCCTCGGCAACAGATCCGCCTCACCGAAAGCACTGTACAACGCACCCGCCGAAGCCTTCGTCCACTGCACCGGACCCGCTCCACGGACGCCATATTCAACTCCACCGGCCCTGCTTTATCGACGCCGCAGCATCATCAGGTTATTTCGATTTGTACTCCTTTGGTTTTTCTCTTTATCGTGCAATTGTTCACTTACCACAGATGAGCTTTCTTGTACGTTGATAGGCGCCGCAACCGTAGCATCGGAGCCGCTTTAGCGATGGCGACAGCCGGCCCAAACTCAACCGCAACACGAGCACCATCGACGATCCTTAGCTATCAAGTATGACAACGATACCCATACGCCGCCGAGAATCAGGTACTATCATCCAACGGCCGGCGCCTACGTTCACTTTCCTAGCATAAGCACCGCACCTTTGAATTTCTTCAGGGCATCATTTAGTTTTTCATGAGACGCGTTATTCTGCTTGCACCTATAGGGCCATACTTCTAGCAGTGAACATATTACATGTGCTAAATTACATACCAGTGCACATCTATATCTATATATCTGTACTACTCTGTACTACTATATAGTGTACCAGTTTTGAGATGGATCCAGAGCATCAATCATAACCGTTGGTCTCCAAAATCCAAGGGCTAAGATCAGCCGGATTCGCCATGAACAATAGACTGTTGTTGCCTCTGCTATGTTCTAGAATATTCACGTGGCCCTTCCAGGAAAAAAAGGCCCATATGCGATGCCTCGTGGGCTATATTACTGCTTGAGCGCATGACGACTTCAGCCTAGATAAGAAGGTTTGGGAGGAGAATGGGAAGAAAAAATAATAGAGTAACATACAGTTTTTTAATGAACCACCAGTATTTTAGATGTGAATGTACAGTTTTTTGTGTGAATATTAAAAACAATTGTGGGTGGAATTCCATTTATCAAAATCAATCCATTATACTTTTTTCGAGTCACACTCCAAAATCACTCCATTCTTTTAAGACGTGCATTGCACGTGCATACATACTAGTATAGTTAATATGCTTTAGTTTTGTTCTGATGCCACCTGTTGGTTCCATCAGACTGGTTAATGTTCTCTATGCTTAATTACACATCAGCAAACTAGCATGTGGTTCCGCTGCTTTTTGTTTGTTTTACCCTACATTTTCTGATGCTAGCTATTACATCACTGCTCCGAGCCTCTGTTCATTACTTGTTTGTGTGTTCTTGATCTTCCCAAGTTGCATGACTAATTTGATGCTTCTATTAATTATGGAGCTGCCAACCCCATCAAGCAAAATATTTGTTCTTTTGGGGCCGACACCTCGAACAAGCATAAAAATAGAGGGAAGCAGATATATTGTCGTGTATGCACACACCCTTCTTTCATTAGTTTAGATGAACCATTGATGATCAATTCGGACCAGTGCACGTGATTAAAATTAATTTTACCTAAATAGATGATGCAGAATAAACTACAACAACTAGATTTGCAACCACGGGATGCTAACGATATTTTCAAAGAACATTGCAACAGCAGCTAGGCTTCACAGCAACATATGGTAAGCAAATGTGTTTTAGTACATGTGAAATGTAATGCGAGTGGACTGCTTTCTTGGCTTGTGCCCTCAACGTGTAATCCTACCGAATTACAAATAGTTCAGTTGTCTGCTTTGCTGTATTGCTTGATTCGAATACTTTTTTGTTGTTACGCTAAACCTGAGTTGGCCAATATGTCAGCAGTGCCTGCTATACTATCGTAAAGAAATGCATGCCTATTTCATTTGAGTCCTTAACTTTTCCTCTCAACTTCATCACAAGACTGTCTTCGTAGTTTATATGAGGCCACACTGTTAAGTGCTTTCTCAGATTATTTCAACTGCTTAGATGCCTTGGCAACTTAAATATAGCGGTTGTACACTCCCTTTCAACTAGGGATGTCAACTGGGTCCCGTTTAATCCCGACTAAAGTCCACTAGTGGTATGATAGTTCAGAAGAGTTTTGTTTTTTGAGGGAAATGAACTAGGAAGGTAGCAAAAACTAACTAGATGGGACTGGCGGATGTCGTTTATTTGCCACTTACATCCCTAGTTTCATCTTACCATTTTAATTTCTTTTCGGCTGATGCTGCTTCGAACCATTCAAATATAGTTGGCCATGCTCGGCAATAATTCGTCCATCGTTTACCATGTAAGCTTACTGCCTGTATCATACGATAACTATCTCTTACTTATGTCCAGCGGAAACCTTTCAGGATGCCGTTCACACTAGGACACAATGTACAACCCCAGAATCTATTTGTGGAAGCAGTGTGCCATCCATGTTACCAGATGGTAGCAGTTCAGAGGCAACACCGCCGGAGAGCAGTCTGAGCACAGATATTATAGTGGTTGAGGCTCTACTAGAGGCAGAAAGAGATGGTGTGGCTGCCATGAATGAGTTAATCTTTATCTTGAGGCTGGAAATTACGGAATTAGCAGCACGCATTATGCAAGTAACCCAAGAATTGGAGGAAGTAAGAATGTTGCATTTGAAGACGGAGGAGGTCCTGCTGTTTCTGCTATCTGAAGCCCAAGGTAATCCATGTTCTTCTTTAGATACCAGTTGAAATTGTCATTAGATTATTGTACTTGCATGTTGTGGCATGTCTCTGAATGGATTATGTTGCAAGACCCCCTATGTTGTCCGGAATTCCATGTTGTCCATGTGTTGTAATGATCCAAATTTTTTAGGCGAGGTAATCCTCAGTACTTGTATGATTGACATAAGGTGAACTGTTTTTCGTGTGAGCATATTGTATTTGATGAAATAATTGTTTGAATCAGAGTGTATCCAACCTACTAAATTCGAAGATCACGACATTTCTAAATCATAATCATATATAAAGGTGGAATAAATCTTTGTTGTGGTGTTGAAGAAATAAATAACAAAATGTATAATTATCTGTGGATATTCATAATCGAATACAAATTGGATTTGAATTTAGTTTGCCAGGTCCCAGGGCAAATGTGAATGCTAATTCTCCCAAGTTTTGAACGAAGCGGCTAAACACCCACTATAATTTGTGGGCTGCCCGAAGCAAGTGTTTGCGAGATGGAAATTATTGTCCACCCCTGACACTGAGTACATCGTTATCGACCAGATTTACACTACTGTCGATAGGGGTACACTAGTAACTTCAATCAGACATGACACGACGGCCTCTGAGCCCATTCAGACACAGTGGGCGCCAAATGTGGGCGGCAAAACACATTTGATTCAAGCTCGTCCGAAAGACATGTGTCTCTTCCTCCATTTCCCCATTCATACACGATGGGCGGCAAAACAAACTCTCCTCATCCGAAATCGATGTAGGCTAATATTTTAAATAGGGGCAGATGTGTAACTTCCATCAGACGTGACACAACCGCCCTACCTGTCAGCCCCGTTCATACACCGTGGGCGCCAACCGTGGGCGGCAAAACACCCTCTCCTCGCCCGAAATAGTTACCGGCAAATATTTGGGAGATGCGAGATTACCGTCCTATCCCCAACCGACGCGATGTCCGAAATTTTAAACGGGGGATAAATTCGTAACTTTACCCCATTTCAGAGAAGCGCGTCCCAAACTTTGAGATCCCCTCCTCCCCTCCATTTCCCCATTCATACACCATCGGCGGCACGACAACCTCCGCACTGCGGCCAGCCTCCTCCGTCCGCCACCCCATCCTCCACCTTGCCGGAGCCGCTACCCCTACCCCGTCGCCCACTGCAAGAGATGGACGTATCTCATCCACGGCGCTGGACCAGGATCCTTTCATCACCTCCTCTCGCTTCATCGGCGCCGTCGTCCACCTTGCTATTGCCGCTCCTACGACCGCTTCGTCCACGGCAACAGGATATATCCCCCAACCTGGCCGTCTGCCGTCTAAAGTCTTCTTCCCCGTCGCCGACAGCCATCGCACCCGCAGCACCCTCAACGTATCAGCATAGGCCTACACGGCGTTGCAAGAGAGGTGGTACTCTTCCATATGTTCTTAAGTTATTGATCTCACCTGGAAAATAGATCGTAATTTGTTTACTGTACTTTTCTTGTCCGTACCAAATCATAGTGGCTAGTTGAAAGCAAACATTGGTTGCGAAGTAGCTTTGTCCGGTTTGCACCTTCAGATCCGCAATGGCACGGGCACTATACTCGTAAAGCTTATGGATTCCCCCCTTTATATTCACTATCATCATCGTAGGTGCTTCGTGTGGTGCTAGCACTGCTCCTCAAGACCTCAACCCAAAGCTTATGTGTTGAAATATGAATCTGATATGATGCTCATATCACTAAAACAGAGAACATTTAATTGGTCACCTAATGTTTTTATATTCGTTTCGAAAAGCATGTGCGCCACCCACTGGTCCAGCTAGTTTCAGTTTCCTGTTTTTTCTCTTGATGCTTAGGGTTTTCCCCTTTTATCTACTCTACTATGATCTACGTAGGTGCTTTCTGTCGTACTGGCATTACTCCACCCTTCAAGCTAAACAACACAACACTCATAATTCGAAAGCTTAGTTGTTCAAATATGATTGTGATATGATACTGATATTAGTTAACCGACACATTTAATTGGTTAGCTAAAGGTCCCACTTGAGTTTCCAAATGCATGTCGCGACATATAGAGAGACAACATAATTGCATTTCTTCGTCACTTGTTGACCGTACTTTCTTGTCCATACCAAATCTTAGTTGTTATTTCAAAGCAAACATCGGTTCCTAACTACCCTTTGCATGGTTTGCAGCTTCAGATCTGCCATCCCACTGCCACGGTCAACATTGTACTCATCATGCTTATGTTTTCCCCATTTTATGATGACCACAATAAGCCTACGTGGTTCGTGTCGTAATAGCACTGCTCCACCCATCGAGCTAAAGAAGCTTAGTTGTACAAATTCATATATTATGTTATTGCTGATATTAGTAAAACTGAGAGATGTTTAATTGGTGAGCTAAATGTTCCTACTTTAGTTTCGAAATGCATGTGAGCCACATATGGAGAGACCGGAAAGAATAGTATTTCTCTGTGCGCTCTGGTTCATCATGGGTGGCCAACCGACATTGTATTGAAAGACTTGTAATATCTTCAATCTGCTTGCTCTTCTGCTCTTCTTTAAGATGATACTCTTCTCTTGCGGTCGACTGGTTAGGTCGAGTTGTTCTCCCTTAGTATATTTTGAATTTGTCAGGTCAGGTCGACTTGTTCTTCTTTACTATATGTTGAAGCTATCATCTGCGAAGTGTCATCACTTCTGGAGCTCTCATATTTTGAGTAGTAGGCCACATAATATTAATGCACACAACAAATTACAGCATGCATGGCATCTTTTAAAAGAATTACAGAGATAGCACAAAGGGGTTTACAGGGAGGCAGTATTGGATTAGAATCACTTCTGCATTACAAAGAAAATCTCACTTGTTTTTATGTTTTCATGCATGTCAGATATTGAACATTATCAAAATGAATATCAGAATGGGCGCACGAGAGGAATATTGCGGAACGATCCACTGGCTAACAAACTTGGCATGGTGGAGGATGGCCTATCTTATTCACCCATCAAGGTGCTTGCTCTAGCTTTGCAAAGTTGTATTGGTCGCACATATTTTGCATCTGACCTCTTGCATTACTTCTACTTTGTTACACCATCTGCTTAGTTTAAGCATCATATATGATTATATGCCATACCTATCCATTTTCTGTACCTATTCCATGTGTCGTCACACTATGTTTTTCCAGTCAAATGTTGTTCTTTCGTAATAGATGTCCAAAAGGAAGAGGGTGAGTGTAGATCCTCAAGGAGTACAAACTATGTATTTGGAAAAGGTAGTGATACCTGTTAAATCAGATAGATCAGCAGCCACAAAAACACAGGCCCAACTGTACCACACTTTACCCCTACTCCTGTGGCCAAACCCCTATTAGAACTTCTAGGAGCCCAGCGTCAGGTACTGTCTATGATATCAATTCAAAATTTTAACTCCTAAATTTCTGCTTGTGCCTTACCTTCTCTCTTGTATGAAAAGTAATTTCAGATGAATCTCCTTGCTCAAAGGATCATATGATCTCAAAACAATAATGGGCTCTACATTGCTCTCGTCAGTACCTCTCTCCCTTTTGCCTTGTAACGCTGTACTTAATTAATTGCTATTTGATTATGTATCATCAGTCTGCACCTGAGCTTCATTATCCTCTGTTTCTTCAAATATTATTTGATCTATATTTACTCTTTGCAAAATGTAGAATAATGGCAATGCTTATAAAGAATTTTCTTTGGGGAATTTATTGAATTATCCTTCCATCAACATGGAGAAGGGCTTTGTCCAGCCCGTGTTAACATGTAATGTAAGTTCATCCTTCTCAAGCCTTCAAACTTTGTTCTAGTATAGATTTGGATAGGCATCATTTCCTCCACTGCTGTTTGCTTTGCTGTTTACATCTGATTGGATGTTTGCAACAACTACCAGTTTCAAATTGTAGTTGTAAAAACGTGTTCCTTATGCAGAACAGATCCATTTATTTGCTTATATAATTGTGAAACCTGTTACGTCTCTCCTTGTTTCTCTTTCAGAGTCATATCTCTTATGCCAGGCAGAACTTTAGGGAAGATAGTGAGCCAAACCATCTTGTGGACAGCGAGATGACCCCAAGGTCCTATCTTGATGAAGACAGTGAGTTGAAGCTACTCACCAGCAGGTGTGAGACAACCTCTGCGCAGTCGCTGCCTCAATCAGTTCGACTCCTTCAGTCTGAACTTAAAGCGGAAAGGCTTGCTTCAGCTCAGCTCCAACTTGAAGTCAAAGATGCAATGAAGATGTCAGAGGACTGTCGTGCGCACCATCAAGCCTTAAATCTAGTGTTGATGCATCTATCGTTGACACAACTGAGGTCTACTCAGCTTCTTCAGATGTTTGGGGGGGCGTTCCTGGCCAGGCCTAGTGCCTTCTAAAGTGCTCTTAGTTTTGTATATTCTTTTGTCGGCGCGTTTATTTGCACTGGTGGCGAACTTTGATGCCCAGTGGATGTAATATGTGATAGCCGTGATAGCCTAGCATAAGTTGCTTGCTTATTTATTTCCTTGTTGTCTTGTTTATTTCTTTGCTTGTAGTCATTGCAGTTCTTTTTCTGCGGTTTGCTAGTGGCTGCAATAACCTAGTTTTTAAAACTAGGCTACAATAACCATGGGCTAATATTTATTGTAGTGACACTGGGCCTCCTACGGGCCATAGAAATAGTGGGCCTTCTACAGGCTGTAGAAACAATGGGCCTTCTAAGGGTCGTAGAAACAATGGGCTTTCTATGGGTCGTATCATCAATGGGCCTTATACGGGCAGTATGATAACATGGGCCAATAACAGGCCGCATTATGGCCGTAAACGGGCTAGAGTCGGAATCGTCCGTTCATGGGCCGACCATAACAGGCCATCAACAGGCCGTATTTCATGACGCTATGAAAATGGCCCAACGTATTAACGGACCACAAACGGGCCGACTGTAACCACGGGCTGAATTTGGCCCACAAGCAGAAAATGACAGTAACGGGCCGTAAGTAAACGAATACTGGAAATGAGCCCAAGAATAAATGGGCTCCGAGAAGGCCGAAAGATAACATGGGCTGGAAACGGCCCAACGGAATAACGGGCCGTTAATGGGTATAAAGTGATACACTGTTCATTATGGGCCAGTTTCACCATGGGCCGTTAATGGGTGTAAAGTGATAGACTGTTCATTACGGGCCAGTTTCACCACGGGCCGTTAATGGGTGTAAAGTGATACATTGTTCATTACGGGCCAGTTTCACCACGGGCCGTTAATAGGCCAAGAGTTACATAGGGCCTCATATGGGCTGAAAGACGTCATGGGCCATACATGGGCCAGAAGTGAAAACGGGCTGGAATCATATTGGGTGGCCTAGATGACGCTACTGGGCCTAATTCGGATAGGGCGTAATAGGCCTTGGGTTAGCGGGCTGTAAATGGGCTATATGCGAACAGGCCGTTAACAGCCTTTCCATGGGCCGGCCCGCCACATTTTGACCAAGTGAAACGGGCCGGCCTTTTCACAGGAATGGGCCTCTATTGGGCCATGCCACATGTCGATGTATCATAGGCGCCTTCTGTCCAATGAGTGGATGACATCTGTCCCAACAGTGAGCCGACACGTGTTTCCTCCAGCCAATGATGATTTTACATGTGGAAAATCCCCATTGGTCGGGGCTGTTAACGGGTTATCGGATCCAAAACCCGACCCGATAGCTTAACGGCGTTCTGTTATGGTGGATGCCATGTGCCGGTCACCCTTGACGAAAGCACTTCTGTGACGCGCGATTTATCGTCATGGAAGTGGACTCTTTCGTGATGATAATTTTGGTAATGTCATCGAACACTTCTACGACAGCACAGGTATGACTATCTCGATTCTATCATAAATTTTTCATGGATGTACATGCATGACAAAAAACGCGACCTACTGTGACAAACATGTATCATCACGGAAGTGTATTTTTTTGTAGTGAAGAGCCTGGCTATATGCATGCTCCAAGGCACCACACCACACCCCACCCCTACACAAAGACTGCCACGCGAGCGTTCGCAACTGCCACGTTCAGGTTGCGCTTGGCTCTTCGCCTCCTCGAGAAGACGAATAATGATGTGACTACTACTTCTACAGTATCGAGTCCACTGCTGCATGTCTGTCCATCGCGTGTGGGAGGGATAGCATGTAGCGAAAGCTTCTCCTAGTCCTGCCAGCCACAACGCTCATTCGCGAGGGAGGGGCACAGCTTCATTGACTTCATGCTCCTTTCTTTGCGTCTATGATAGGTGGGCCCAACAGGTGGGTGGCCCACCTGTCATGCAGCCAAAGGCAGGTGCAGTTAAGGCACCGGAGCTCCACGAGGGAGAGGGTGTTGTAGTAATCAAACTTCTCGGTCTTGTACGAGTTGACGCGACACATCAAAGCACTGCACTTGATATATTTCAATAATTTGCGTTTATCGATGCATTAATTAGTACAACGCATGCATGCATGTCGTGACTTTCCTTTTGATACTTGCATGTGCTGATTTGATGCACCTTGCCAAATTTTGACTATAAATTAAGCTAACCAAATGTTCATGCATGTCACAAAAAATTACGGGGCTGTTTGGATTGTGACTATGTTTGACTTATGTTGCCACATTATTTTTGCCACACTTGCCTAACTTGAGTTGCTCAAATTGTTAGACACACTTTGGCTTGTCTAAGGGAATCTTGCCACACTTTTTGTGTCTATGGCATGTGGGGTTCACTGCTAATAAAAAATTCTAGTCTTAGGTGTGGCTAATAAAAAAGACTTATATTTAGGAACGGAGGGAGTAGAAAATATATATAATAATGCATGTTGGGGCTGCCCACGTTTCCGATAATTTTAGCCATGGGCTTGTTCACAATTTTTACGAGGGGGTGGTTGTTCATATAATGGAGGGACTTGTATCAGACTTGAATGATACAAAGTGCGACCTGGCACACCGCAACACCACTTGGAATAAGCGGGTAGCTGTCTCAAAACACAATCAACAACTAAAAAACGGTGACCTGGCACATACACAATTTTAAATGATTGTTTTGATGGAGTGAAAAAGGAAAACTACCCCACTACGTATATATATGCTGGAGCCTCCGCGCTTGCTTGCCGGGTTGCTCTATCGGCACTCTCATCCTCTCCAGATCTAAACAAGATAGCGATGGTAACATTGTCTTTCTCCCTTCAAAAAAACATTGTCTTTCTATCCTCACCGTTGGTTACAGATCCGGATGTATCCCCTTCCGCTGGTGAAGGGGAGGAGGTGCAGTGTTTAGGCCGTCGTCGACAGTGGGGGAGGAGATCCACTATCGGCCGCACTGTTATCTCTAGCCGAGCGCCGGTGCGGGAGGTCCTCCGATCCCTTCGTCGTTGCCCTAGTGTGGGCGGATCCGGCCTCCCACCGCCCACCTATCCACATCCCGACGACCTTCAGGTATATATTCCTTCAAAACTGCCTTAGCTCTACTTCCCCGGCTCTCTACATCGCTGCATGTGCATCATTTTCTACCTCTCAGCCCCTCTCGATCGTATGGTCCAACATCACCTATTTTTTTCCTTCTATTGTTAGAGATAAAGCTACTTCATGGAGTCGAATCTTGTACTTGGTTCAAATAAGAAATAAAGTGGAGGTAGGGGAATTTAGTATGTACATCGGACTTGGTACAAACAAGAAGGAAAGGGGGTGAAAGTAGTACAGACTAGTCATCCAACCGGTCTCTTGGTCGAAAAGGGAAATATAGGGGTAACATTGTACACAGTGGAATGACCAGGACTAGATTTGCTATCCACACATAGGAGTAGGTGGGTAGAGTGAACAAAAATGGGACCAACCCAGATATGTTTCTTGGATGTTTGTTTCTCGGGGCAACAAACCATGAATCACCACTTTATGCCCCTGTTTAGGTACATGGTGCTGGACTGCTGGTGCACCCACTGTCGCATGCCCTTATACCAAATATTTAGTTGTTCTTAATCTAATGCCCCTAGTAAAATGAAGCCATGCCACTGTTATAAGCCATGACAAGTTTAGCCAGATGTTTTTGCCTGTAATTGTTTGAGACTCTGACTGTTTCCTCTATAGCTTTTTGTGCAAACAGGGACATCCATTTCACCTGGTTGCTGTTGTGACCTTTTGGTGCACTGCACAAAACACTTGTTAAAAGAAGTGAGTTTTGTGCTGTTTAACTGGAATGTCGGAATGGAACAGTTTGTTCATTTCGGTTGAACTGCACAAACGGAGATCTCTGCTCCAATCCTCATCATCCATATTGGCACCATAACCTTCCTTAAGGTAAGAATGATATTTAATGCATGTGTTCATCTCTATTTTGCGACTGCCATGAGAAAATAATGCTATTTTTACTAGTACACTTGTACTCCCTCACCGACAAAATGAATTCTGAAATAGAAGGCCAATCATGTACTTGGTTTCACCAACTGGTGAGGATAAAGAGAAGCAGAGCATGAAGAGGAAGAAGAAGAAGAATAAACACTGCCAAGGTGATCTGCTGAAGCCAGAGGCCTTAGTCGAGGCTATTCAAGGGCTTCGGCAATGACTACCTTACATGTGAGACGATCCTTCAGGGAGCCCTTCCACTTCTGTTGTCTCACTTAATTAATTAGGAGTACTTAAGTACCACTAATTTATTGCTGCCTAATTTTCCTGTCGGAGTTAAACAAATCTTTAGTAGCACCCTATGATGAATCATGTACGTGTGTATGTTTGTCTATGGAGGTGAATCATGTGGTGGAGCAGGCAGGGAATATTATTAGTGTCATGACATAATAGTGCTACTGTTTTGCATGTCAATATATTGCCATTGGTTCAATGAGGCAATGTTTTGCATATTTTCCATCATGAATTTGATGCTACTGTTAGAGTAATATGCTAATGTCTTTCTATCCTTTATCACTAAGCTAATGAAGGTTTCACCTTGTTCCTACTTATGCAAACAGGGATCATGTTGTGCCAATCATACATTTTAGTGGAACTACACAAGACAATACAATGAACTGTATCCCAACCAGTGCTTTAACTCTGCTGGAAGTTCTTGATAATCTTTCGATATAATCTCAGCACTGGTAAACAAGAGTGATTTCAACCATACATTTGAAGTGCACAAAAATATATACTATTGAGTGATTCCAGTGAGTGCTTTATCATCTCTTATTGGACTACATGAATAAGCTTTGTTCCTCAGGTTGGTATGGGCCTAAGGCCTCATCCATATTAGTTTGTTGTCATCTCTATTTGTATCGTGCTACTGTCATGAGAAACTCCTTTATCTTTGCATGTTAAAGTTTTGCAACCTATGAAACTAATACCTCTCTTTAAGCAAGACTACTATGTTGCTAAATTTACCCATTAAGATAATGAGGGTGCACCTATTTGTTAGTGTATGTTTCATCAATAGTCCACTATTATAGTAATCTCACTCTCTCAATATATGTGCCAACAGGGATGCTCGATTTTGGTGGAACTGCACAAAAAACTTTGGGTGCTTCATTGCCTCGACAGCTTTCGTCCTTTCCTGTCAGTCGCTAATCTGGGCTTGCTTCCTTCGTTTGCTGTCAGTCGCTTCGCTTATCTTGGCTTCCAGTCAAAGGAAATAGTAATTGATATGCTACCTCACACAGGTTGGTACTGGTCTTTATCTTGAATATTATGCTTGTCATGTATTGGTAATTTGGTATTGTGCTACTATTTGTCGATTTTATAAAGGAGTAACTTGGAGCCTGAACTCGCAGGCAAATCATTGCATTGGGTGATTTCAGTAGAACTGCACAAAAAGATAAGATGGACAGATACTTATGCTGCTGCTATGTACTCCAAAGTTCACTCAGACAAGCATCGATGTTGACAAGAAGAAGTGTCTATATTCATTCAAGTATCAACCGGCGTCAACCAGTTGTCGAACTCCAAGTATTAGGAGAGTGAACGCCAAAAATATTGCTTGGCTCTTAGCCCAAAAAAACATAGTCCACTCTTTGGTCCAAACTTGTGCCTTTTGGTTATCGGCAAATATGGTAGCGAACTGTATGGCATGGAGTCTAAAGATTCCAGACAAGTTGGTTGACGCGTATATTCATCTGGCACTTAATCAATTTGCACGCCAGGGATGCTCCATTTCAGTTGAACCGCACAAAAAATTGGGTGGTTCATTTTCTCAATTGCCTCCTTTCTTGTCTGCAATGTAGAATTTTGGTGAGCTACGGGACCAAGATGAGCCAGTAAACTAGTTGGATGAAAGTAGTGGCCAAGTTGATCAAACCTCCCTCGGCACGAGGCCACTATTTGAGGATAAACCTACAAGCAAAGTTTAGATTATCCATGCTGCCTCTTATGTACTGAAAAGTTTACTCGTACAAGCATTAATTTTAGCAAGAAGTACCTCCGACTGAACACCATTTACCAGTCTGTACCCCAAGTAATTAAAGTTCGTCCATGGATCATAATGGTTGTGATCTCAATCATTTGGATGCATAATAATACTAAACATGTCTATATCTGAATCTTTTTTTGAATTATCTATGAATATTGTCGTGTGATCTATCAATCATTTGGATGCATATACATGCTGAACTTGTGTATATATGAATCTTTTGAGTTGTTGATTGTGAATGTTGGCTATGAATATGAACGTGTCCTGTGAACCTTGGTTTGATATGAATGTTTACCTTTTCTACTGTACTTGTGTGTGAACTTGTTAGTATGCCTACTGTGGGATATGTGACATGTGGGTGTCAACGGCACACCTTCTTCCCGAGAAGAATTGCACCTGCTTTCTTAGAGTAGCAACGGCGCATCAACTCTTTTTAATATTTTTGCTCTGTCTTCCCCCCTCCCCGCTCAACCCCTGTCGTAATGTTTTTGGCCTCAAAACAAACATAGTACTGCATTGTTTTGGGGGCTTGATGAAAAATCGAGTGCTGGTTTCTTTATGTTGGCCCGCCCAGCAAATGGGCTGCTGGTCTACCATGGACCGGGAGGCTAAAAATACAAGTTGTATGGTGCAGAGGCAAGTAAAAAAATGCCATCGAGAGCCATCCACTGAAGAAAAAAATCGCTCCTTATGTGCTTCTTCAGTCGTGTTGTCGGCCCCCTCTTTAATCCAGTTCGCTCGGGGATCTAGCTGGTATTATTTTTTTCAGAGGGCGAACAAGTATCAGGTAGGCCTAGGTTTTGTTTTTTAACATGCATAGCCCACGACATATGGAGACAGTGGTTTCAGCTTATTTTTTGAGGTCCATACCGGCCTATGGGCTTTTTCTTAAAGATCGACAACACAATGTATTTTTTTAATAAAACACAGGTCTCTGTTCTATTTATCTATATATAAGAGTAATAATGATGTGTCCAATTTATGTTTTCCCTTCTAACCACATTATATATATATTTATATTATTACTATTATTGTATATTTTATAGAGACTTATATATACATTATAAAAACATCCCACATGTTATTAACTTATAAAAGTAAATGTTTAACAGAAGTTGGCAAGGAAAATCCTGGTTGTTTTTGACTCACGGGCAAGGAAAATCCTAGTGATTGCATACAAAAGCTTGTGAAGATTTTAAGGACTAATGTAATAATAACGCGCTCATTTTTATTTTGAGCAATAACTCACTAATTTGTTGATTTTATATAGAAAAAATGTGCCTCTCCGGTTTATTTTTTGATATTAATTGCTCCTTCTAACATAACATTATATATGGAACGAGCCCAGCTAATTCATGTATTTCAAGAAAGTGCAAATGGGCTAGGATTTCTTAGAAAATATAAATGGTCCGCATTGACGCGAAATTATTTGTTCACCCAACCCAGCAAATGGATTGTACATTCTAGAAAACATGGGATAAATATAGGGAGCTCCTATACAGCGTTGCAGGTGCCCGTTAACGATCCGGCGCCTACAGCGCTGCTAGCATGGGACGGCCCACTAGCGTGTTGCCCTAAGTTTTTTTATTTTTTACGAAAATAAAAATATGAAATGAAGAAAGGTTTACATATTTAAAGAAAAAAAGTTCATCCATTTGAAAAAATATGTTCATATCTTTAAAAAAGGTTCATAAACGTTGAAAAAGTTCATCAATTTGAAAAACAATCACTCAAATTAAAAAAAGGTCATCCAATTTAGCAAAAGTTCATTAAATTTGAAAAAAGTTCATAGAAATTGAAAAAAGTTCATAGGAATTGAAAAAAGTTCATGTATTTTTAGAAAAAGTTCATGGAACTGAAAAAAAAGTTCATAAATCAAAAAACTGCATCCATTTTCAAGACAAAATGTTCATTGAATTTCGAAAAAGTTCATCAATATTCAAAAAAGTTCATCAATCTCAAAAAAGTTCACAGAATTTTCAAAAAAAAATCGCCAACCGGCGCCTAGATGGGTCGGCCCATTTACGAACGCCACAGGCGCCAGTTAACAAAATGCACATTAACTAGCGCTTGTGGCGCCAAATAGGAAATGCCTTAAATATATGCCACATTTTTGCAGGCTGACATGAGGGCCAATAGGTCAAAGCCTACGCAGGGCATTGTCAACTTGGTCAACAAATGATTATGGCATCCACAGTCATTGGATTTATATCCAATGACCGGCATGCACCTTCAATCTCTCATCTTCTTCCTCCAGCGTCGCCGGGACCGCCTGGTCCGGCCTCCAGCGGCTAACGGCTCTGCTTAGCACGCATTGCTGCGAAGCGCTACCCCACCACAGGCCGGGTTATCCCTGCACCCCTCCACATCTCCTGTTATTCCCCACCGACTGCAGCCCCACCCCACACCAAAACCAGTTATAACCCTTCTCATTCTCTCAATCTGCGACTCCACTGCCACGTCTTCCCATCTCCGAGTCATTCCCGTCCGGGGCCTCGCCATCGTCCATCGCCTCGATGCACTCAGTGTAGCGTGGTCAACAAACAAGAGTCATCGGAAGAGGACAGTACATGGAGAGCCTAACGGGGGGACCCACCAGGTCCATGGTCGCATCCAAGGAAAGTTCCTCCTTATTAAGCTAAAAAAAATGTTTCATCCCCCTGACAGCTGGGACCCACCAGCTGTATCTTCGCAAGGAAGGAAGTGCCTCCTTGTTATGCGAAAAAATTTATTCCTCCCGTTGATAGCTGGGACCCATCAAATTTGGTGGTTGACTTGTGAGCCTACTAAGCGGACGTGTACGCAGGGCTTTGTTAACTTAATCAACAAATGATTCTAGCAGCTGGACCATTGGATGTTAATCCAACAGCCCTGCTCCTTCTTCAACCTCTGTTCTTGCTCCTGTCTCCCATGGGCGGCACCGCGGCAGTGCTGCCACGCACCCGAACTAGTCAAGTTTCCCACTCCTCTCCATCTGCGATTCGACTACCGCGTCATCCCCATCTTCGGGTCATTCCAGTCTGGGGCCTCGCTGTCGTCCACCGGCCTTGGTGTGCTCGGCACGGTGTGGTCAACATGGTCAACAATCATGAGTCATCGGAAGATGACTGTACGTGAGAGGCTGACAGTGGGGATGCACCATGCCCATGGGCGCATGCATGCAATGGAACGCGGTGTGGTCAACGTGGTCAAGGAATGACTTCCATCGGAAGAGTACTGTACATGGAGAGGCTGACAGCTGGGTCCACGGCCGAAGAAATGAAGTGCCTCCTTATTACGCGGAAAATAATGATTCCTCCACCTGACAGCAGGGACCCACCGGATGGGCCATCGTATTTTGCGAAAAAAAAGTTTCCCCCTGACTGTTGGGACCCACCAGCTACATCTTCGCACGCAAGGAAGTGCGTCCATATTACGGGCAAAAAAATGATTCGCCCCCTGACTGCTGGGACCCACCAGCTACATCTTCGCACGCAAGGAAGTGCCTAACAGTCGGGACCCACCTGGTCGAAGCGTACATAGCGTTGCCATTCTGGTCGCGAACGTGTACTTACATATTGGTCGATGTAGAGGCTCGCGCGTGTCGTAGTAGAGGCGCACACGTAGCATGTACACGTACATACATCGGCCAGGGTGCAAGAAAGTAAATACGACCACGTACGTACATATGGGAGGGGTCTCGAACGCCTTCTCGCGCATATGTACAGCTAGGGTTCGTGTACATGGCTGGGTCGGAACGGAGAAACTGAGTCGCCGTCGTGTTCATGGGGAGCCAACCGGCTGGGTCGGAATGGAATGCGTCGTCGTGTTCATCGGGAGGGCTTGGACGGAACAGCCGAAGGAAATGAGGCCTAGCGTACCACAGAACAAAGGAAACGACCTTGTGTTCGACCGGCCATGGTCGAAACGGAATGCGTCGTCGTGTTCATCGGGTGGGCTTGGACGGAACAACCAATGGAAACGAGGCCTAGCGTACTGCAGAACAGAGGAAACGGCCTTGTGTTCGACCGGCCATGGTCGAAACGGGATCATGTTCATCGGGAGGGATCTGGCATACCGCAATATGGAGGAAACAGACTTCTGTTGGACCTCCTATGGTTGAAACGGGGTCCTGTTGATCGGGAGGGGTGTGGCGTACCACAAAACGGAGGAAATGGACTAGTGTTGGAGCGCTACGGTCAAAACGGGGGTCCTGTTCATCGGGAGGGGTGTGGCGTACCGCAAAACGGGACTCCACGGGATACTGTTCATTTCCACCCTCGACCTCCTCCAGCCTCCACAGGCTACTGTTCATCCACCGTCGACCCTCCTCCAGCCTCCACATGCGATTGTTCATCCACAGGCTCTTGTTCATCCAGCCTCTACCGTGCGCTCCTCCACCGGCTACTGTTCTACCAGCCCTCTCCACAGGAGTCCTGTTCAACCACCCCTCCACGGGCTACTGTTCATCCAGCCCTCCACCGACCACTGTCAACCAGCCCTCCATGGGGTCGTCCTGTTCATCCAGCCCTCCATGGGGTCCTGTTCATCCAGCCCTCCATGGGGTCCTGTTCATCCATGCCCAACCGGCTCGATCGATCAGGGTCCTGTTCATCCAGCGGCAACACCACGGGGTCCTGTTCATCCAACCCCCACCAAGAACTATTCATCCAAACTCCCCAGCAGCGCTCACTGTTCATCCAGAGGCAGCATCGATCGGCTTCAGTTAGTAGCAGTAGCGAAGGAATCGCTCGATCGCTCAGGTTCAGTAATGCATAGCCTGCAGTGCAATCGCTCGGGTTCAGTTAGAGCCCAACGCCTCGCACCCACGCGCGTACGTATACGAGAGAAACGCGCATTGCTCGGCCCCCGACCACCCACCGTAATCGGGAACTCCCTTAAATTTTCCTCGCCCTCGCTTCTACCACGGTTTTTTTCCGTCATGAAATGCCCAAAGAATGTCATGCAGCTGCGTCTTCGGCCCGCCCAAGACGAAAAGCCCATTTTTCTGTCATGATTTTTTGTCATAGAAGTAGGAGCTCACCACATATATGATGATACCGGGTTTTGTCACCATTATCGTCATAGAAGTGTCATAAGTATGACAGGAAAAAATTTCGTTCGGCCCAAAATGTCATGGATGTGTCTTTTTTTTTGTACTGATCCAAATCAGCCCCTTATGAAGCAACGCATAAACTAGGGTTTATGCTTCTGTCACTCTAGCAACCCATCATCTACTTATTACTTCCCAATGCCTCCACCTAGTCCCAAATCATGGTGAAGTGTCATGTAGTTGACGTTCACATAACACCACTAGAGGAAAGACAACATACATCTCATCAAAATATCGAACGAATACCAAATTCACATGATTACTTATAACAAGACTTCTCCCATGTCTTCAGGAACAAATGTAACTACTCACAAAGCATATTCATGTTCATAATCAGAGGGGTATTGAATATCATTAAGGATCTGAATATATGATCTTCCACCGAATAAGCCAACTAGCATCAACTACAAGGAGTAATCAACACTACTAGCAACCCACAGGTACCAATCTGAGGTTTTGAGACAAAGATAGGATACAAGAGATGAACTTGGGTTTGAGAGTAGATGGTGCTGGTGAAGATGTTGATGGAGATTGACCCTCTCTCAATGAGAAGATCGTTGGTGAGGACGATGGCTTCGATTTCCCCCTTCCGGAGGGAAGTTTCCCTGGCAGAACAGCTCCGCCGGAGCCCTAGATTGCTTCTGCCCATGTTCCGCCTCGAGACTGCGGCGCTTTATCTTGAAAGCTTCATTCTAATTTTTTCCAAGTCAAAAGACACCATATAGCAAAAGATGGGCATCAGGGACCTTCCAGGGGGCCCACAAGACCAAGGGACGCGCCCCCCAGGCTGGTGGCCACTTGGTGGGTCCCTTTTGGTATTTTATTCGCCCATTATTTTTTTATATATTCCAAAATAATTATCCATAAATTTTCAGGACTTTTGGAGTTGTGCAAAATAGGTCTCCGAGATTTGCTCCTTTTCGGTCCAGAATTCCAGTTGTCGGCATTCTCCCTCTCCATGTAAATCTTGTAAAATAAGAGAGAAAAGGCATAAGTATTGTACCATAATGTGTAATAACAACCCATAATGCAATAAATATCAATATAAAAGCATGATGCAAAATGAATGTATCTGTGTGTATGGAGCAGAGAGCTCATGAGTGATGCCCAGTGAATCAAGATAAGTGTCGAGGCATGTGTTCTTGAACTCGGTGCCATTATCACTTCTGATGTGCTTGATCTTGATGCCATAATTAGTCATGGCGCGATTGGCAAATCGACTAAAGACATCCTGCACTTCAGTCTTGTAGAGAATTATGTGCACCCATGTATATCTAGAGTAATCATCAGCAATAACAAAGCCATAAAGATGTGCAGTGATAGTAAGGGTAGAGTAGTGAGTAGGGCCAAATAAGTCCATCTGTAACGTCTCGAAGGGATGTGACATCGTCATGATTGTCTTCGAGGGATGCTTTGCCCTAGTCATCTTCCTGGCTTCACAAGCACCACATAGATGATCCTTCTTGAACTTGACGCCCTCAATGCTAATGATATGCTTCTTCTTCACGAGAGTGTGCAAGTTCCTCACGCCCGCATGTCCTAGCATTTGGTGCCAAAGACAACACTCTGAAGCTTTTGCTAGAATACATATGGCAAGATGTGGTCCTGCAGAGAAATCTGCCATATATAGATAACCTCTTTGATAACCTTCAAAGACTAGAGATTTGTCAGAATCCATAAGCACAAGGCAACGATATTTTCCAAATATCACAATTGTGTTAAGATCACAAAGCATTGAGAGAGACATTAAGTTGTATCCAAGGGATTCAACAAGCATCACTCTATCCATGTGTTGATCCTTTGAGATAGCCACTCTATGTAGGCCCAATACCTTGCTTTTACCAGTGTCAGCGAATGTGATATGGCTTTTAGTTGATGGTCGAAGAGTGGAATCCATGAGAAGACTTCGATCACCAGTCATGTGATTAGTGCATCCACTGTCCATAATCCATTCAATGGCTTTCGGAGTTGTACCCTACAGTGCAGCTAGTAGGATAGGCTTCACCAAGGGTATTCTGAAGCATAAACATTTGACAAACAAGCATACTATCAAAATTAAGATTATTGGATGGTAAGATGGGATGTTCATCGAGAAATCCAGGGACGAAATAAAAGGTAAGACCATTCTGGCACTTTATCTTGCGTCCCACAAGATGTTTTAGGTCCCCAGCATTGTCTTCAGAAGTCAATAAGTTTCGGCTGGAGACCCGACCCCACAAAAGAAGTTAATTCTTATTAACCACCCACATCTTAAGGGGTGGCTTAGAAGCAATGAGTCTAAGTGCAACATCAGAGAGCTTTGGCTTTGGAGCCCTAGCAAATAGTTTTGCAGGAGGTGAATAGTACTAAAAAGAATATGTAGAAAGTTCTTTGATTTGTGAACATAGCGGTTTGAAGAAACACACTCATATTCATGAGTCTTATGATAGTTTCCCAGCAAAACATTGGCGTTAGGGTGACCTTGTGAGGTCCTATGTCTATATGAAGCCTTTGATTTGGGGTTTGTCTTCTTCCCTGGTGATATCGTGATGACATTCACAAGAAGCTTCTCAAGATAACTTTTAGGTACCCACGTTGTCGTGGCTTTGTCACGGCAGATGCCCTTGTGAAAGGAATTAGGGGTGGAGCCATTACGACATAGGTTAGCTCGAAGGGGTTGAACGGGACACAGGACAGAAAGGATTTACCCAGGTTCGGCCTCTCTCAACAAGGTAAAATCCTACTCCTGCTTTGCTGATTATTACTTGAGTATTGATCACAAGGGGGCAATTATGCTTGACCTAACTCTCGGTCGATTCTTTTTCTGAGTCAACCCGCCGCCGGGTCTCGCCTTTATATATGTAGGTCAACGCCCAGCGGCTTGTAGGATTTCGGGCCAGATTACACAACGTAATCGACCCCGTCTCTAGATCACCTTGCCTTGTTAAGCAAGCTACCATCGGGCGGCTCAAACCTTTGGGTCTGGAGTCGCCTTTGAATCACAGGCCTTCAACAGGCCTACTTGTAAGCCGCCTTTGGTCTTCTCATCTTGTCTTCTTTAGGCCTTATTGGGCCTTTAATTATGAGTCGCCAATAATATGACCCGGCCCCTCCTGGGCGGGTCATACCACGGGGTAATATCCCCAACATTAGGCCCCAGATTGATTTGAACCTGTTCATGTCAATCTCCATTCCTCAATTGGTGACTTCCTTGAACCTTTTCAACTCTTAACCTTATAAACTTATATAACCCGCCATGACGAAGAGATGACATCACGTCATTAACTTTAGAAGAAATCTTGTGACGTCATAACGGATCTTTGTATTAATAAACCATTCCGAGAATCAAGGCGCTTCTGTTGTTAAGATAATGATCATGCCTCCTCGATCTCCGCACCTACCATTTTACTGTTTACCTTTCCCCTTATAAATAAGCACGGGGGGTCCCCTTTCACTTTTACCCCCGTTCCTCTTTCTTCTTCTTCTTCCTCGTACCGACCATCGCCGTACAAGCTCTGCCGCCACCGTCGACCTTCACCAGCAGCACCAACCTAGCCGCTGCATCAACCTAAACAGTCCAGAAAATTGCGACACCCTTCCACTGTCCATCAGCATCACCAGGTACTCGCCTCTCTTTACTTTCAATCTGCATTAGGTCTTCCTCAGTTCATAGGTGTTCATCAATGTTCGTCGCGCCCGCTCGTAGTTCATCCATCATATTACTTAGTTGAATCCCAATGCCACACCGAAGTCATGCGGTACTAATTTTAGCATCCGCTATTCATCATAGATCCATCCTGTTCCTGCAAGATTAAATTTGAACACACTAGTTCTTCCCCAACCATTTTAGGTTTAGGAATAGTTTTTCTTTTGTGAACTGTTGTAGATCCATAAATATAGCGGCAATCTGTGAAAACTGTTTATGCAACATGTAGCAGAATTTCCAACACTTCCATCACTATAGACTGTTGACCCCCCGTGCCCTATGCGACGGCTCATACAATGCTCTTGTGACCCGCCAGCCTCTGGCCGGCTTAAAACTTGCAAATGGCTTTGTACTACAATATTGACTTTACTGTATTAATTTTTTGTTCATAGCTTCATCTTCCGGCTCATCATGACCAAGGCTCCCACAACTTGTGATTGGATCCCCTCCAAGGTCACCGAAGATACCCTCAATGAATATGTGGCTATGGACACTCTAGCCGCCAAGGAAGTCATCCATTGGTGGGTTCCAGCTTCTGAATGCCCTCCTGATTCTCAAGAGGGTGAGGTCATAGTTTTTACAGATCATCTACTCTGCGGTTTTTCTTCGCCCGGCTCAAAATTCTTCTGAGATGTGCCACACTTTTACAACCTTCATCCTTAAGATATTGGTCCCAATTCTATCTCCAACATATGCAATTTCCAAGTGTTCTGCGAAGTATACCTCGGTGAAGAGACTTCTATAGATCTGTTCAAAGACTATTATTACATCAACCACCAAACTGAGATGTCTGACAGGCTTAGTCTTGAACTCGGAGGAGTTTCAATTCAAAGGCGGAGAGATGTGACGTTCCCATCCGCCACCCTGCCATGTCATCCTAAGGACTAGAATTTTACCTGGTTCTATTGTAAAGACACTTCTCCAGAAGGAGAAAACCCCCTGTCGGGTTACCGTCCATATCGGCTTCCCACCAGCGACCCATTACCAGGCCGGATGTCAGCCGCGGAGCGTAGTCTTTATTCTTCCACTCTTTCAAAGATCTGGGCCTTCATTGCGAATGGCTTAACCAGAGTCGATCTGGTTCGCTGCTGGGTTTCGTGGAGAATTCTACCTTTAAGCCGCCGCCCTGGCTTAATGTGCACATATACTGGAGATACCAAAGATCCACTGTGCTACAATTCCTCTAAATTAACCGAGAAGGAAATCAATGATACTGTCAAGTCGCTCCTTGGCGAGTCATTGGTAAATTGCAGCAAGAGATGTCTAGCTCCTTATTATACTCTTAACCCACCGCCAGCTATAAGTACCCTTGCATATATATCACTTGTTTTGTCAACCTCTCTGCTTTAATTTTATTGCTCATGTGCACCCAGGCCGACTATTCTTTTTGGAAATATAAGATACAAACCACTACTGTCCCAGCAAAAAGGGTCAAAGCAACCGGTCCGGCCCGGGTCATCCTAAGAAGCCCACGACGCAAGAGCAGCTTGAACTAGATGACTCAGAGGTAGAACTTGATTCACTTGGTATTCTTTTACGCAACTTATTGATGTTGATTCACCTCAGGAGGAGCCAAGCTAACAGTGCTGAGGTAATCCCTATCTCCTCCGACTCAAAAACCTTGCCAAGAGAGAAAACACGGCGGGTCGTCAAGAAAGTATGGTTCTCCCATCCTCTTGCTCACTTAGATTCCAACTTTATTTTGAAGAAACGGCAACACGAGTCAAGACGGGACACTCGAAACAACGGACAAGAGGAGCTGATGACTGCTACCTCTTGAGCACTGCGTTGGTTTTCCCTTAAAGAGGAAAGGGTGATGCAACAAAGTAGCATAAGTATTTCCCTCAGTTTTTGAGAGCCAAGGTATCAATCCAGTAGGAGGCTACACGCAAGTCCCTCGTACCTACACAAACAAACAAGAACCTCCCAACCAACGCGATAAAGGGGTTGGCAATCCCTTCACAGCCACTTGCGAGGGAAAATAGACCCGGGGGCCATAGGTTTTACTAGTGGCTTCTCTCAAGATAGCACAAGTATTACAGTGGGTGAACAAATTATTGTCGAGCAATTGATAGAATAGTGCATAGTTATGAGAATATCTAGGCATGATCATGTATATAGGCATCATGTCCGCGACAAGTAGATCGAAACGATTCTGCATCTACTACTATTACTCCACACATCAACCGCAATCCAGCATGCATCTAGAGTATTAAGTTCATAAGAACAGAGTAATGCATTAGGCAAGATGACATGATGTAGAGGGCTAAACTCAAGAAATATGATATAAACCCCATCTTTTTATCCTCGATGGCAACAATACAATACGTGCCTTGCTGCCCCTGTTGTCACTGGGAAAGGACACCGCAAGATTGAACCCAAAGCTAAGCACTTCTCCCATTGCTAGAAAGATCAATCTAGTAGGCCAAACCAAAATGATAATTCGAAGAGACTTGTAAAGATAACCAATCATACATAAAAGAATTCAGAGGAGATTCAAATATTTCTCATAGATAAACTTGATCATAAACCCACAATTCATCGGATCTCGACAAACACACTGCAAAAAGAGTTACATCGAATAGATCTCCAAGAAGATCGACGAGAACATTGTATTGAGATTCAAAGAGAGAGAAGAAGCCACCTAGCTAATAACTATGGACCTGAAGGCATGTGGTAAACTACTCACAACTCATCGGAGAAGCGTTGGTGTTGATGTAGAAGCCCTTCGTGATCGATTCCCCCTCCGGCGGAGTGCGGAAAAGGCTCCAAGATGGGATCTCACGGGAATAGAAGGTTGCGGCAGTGGAAATAGGGTTTCGTGGTGCTCCTGGATGTTTTCGGGGTACACAGATATATATAGGCGAAGGAAGTCGGTCAAGGAAGCCACGAGGGGCCCACGAGGGTGGGGGCGCGCCCACCCCCCTAGGGCATGCCTCCCTGCCTCGTGGCCTCCTCGATTGCTTCTTGACGTCCACTCCAAGTCTCCTGGATTGCGTTTGTTCCAAAAACTAGTTGACCTGTTGCGCCAAATGGCGCAAAGACCCGCTAAAGCCATGTTGTCGATGAAAATATTTTCATTTTGCAAACACATATTCGATATTGGTAGTAGAAAGCCCATGTGTTAAACCATGTTATATTAAAAATATGTTTATTACACCACGAAGTCCAAGTTTGAAATAAAAATTGTATAACATGTACATACCAGCTAAGGAAGCATTGTTTTAGTTGAAAATATGCTTATCACCATGAGAAATCTAAGTTTGAAAGAAAACATATTTGTATAAGATATATAGACAAGTTAAGGATGTCCTCCCTCCGTCTCAAAATAAGTGACTCAACTTTTTACTAACTTTGTTGGGACGGTGGGAGTATTTTTTTTAACACGTGGGAGTATTTTTTTAGCAATGTTTGCACCAAACTTTTATTTTCCATGTGGACAAAAAAAGAAAGCTCTTTGTGTTGTGCATATGGAGGCCTAGGTATTTGAAAGGCCGATATGCTACCTAGCCCAGCCCATGAAAAAAGTCGTGGTGACCCGTTGCGCCAAATGGTGCAGAGGCCCGCTGAAAACAAATTTAACACCCTTTAATATAAAAATAGTGGCTTGTTGTCTACAATGAGATACACATACATTTTAATTTGGTAGTATATAGAGTCCCATTACAGCCAAATTGAAAGTACACTCATAAAATATGGTAGGTCAGGCTGATAGTAACCATACTATACTATATATACCATCAATCCATGTCCAAGCCCTGCTGGCACAAGAATCTCCAAACTCCTTGTCATATAGGACAGACAAAAGGTGCTTCAGGAACAAGACCATGGAACATAAGACCGTAAGGGCCGACAAGAGCCGTAGGTAATCCTAAGCGGGAGTCATAGGAACATGTACACCAACATTGCTTTTGACTATGTTGTTCATTCTCTTAACCCCAAAAGGTTGTATTTTAGCATCTCTTTTGTTCCACTGATCCTTATTAGGTGATCACCTTATCCTGAAGAAAAGGCAACTGATACCATATTATCAATAAATAAATCCAGTTAACTTTTGGATCGTGGCGACTGGTGAGATGCCATATTTAGTGCCACATTCTGATGCCACTAATTGACAGAAGAAGAAAAAAATTGCCTGAACACCCTTGAGAAAGGCCACGATGACGAGGTGAGAACAAACAGGCTACTGATCAAGTGAAATAGAAGATGGAGCAAAAATTTTTACATAATGGTGTTGCTTAAAAAAATGTATGTAGCTCACATGCTTGGATTGCCAATCTTCAACCCCAAAAAGAGGGCACCAAAATGTTCATGCTAGAATTGAACTTATTAAATTTAAGAAATAGACAAAATGTAGCTTGCATTTGGACATGGTGAATCCAAAATGTGAAAATACAAATATAAGATTTCGTACATCCTTGGCTAACTTTTCATATGTGCCGTCTTGGCCAAAAACTCATGCTACAACTTTCGAAGTCCTAAATCTCGCTAAATTAATGAATAAGCATGGAGCCAAAGTCAAGGCACAGAGAAATACCACGGAAGCCGGAGTCCAGATTCATGATCTTGGTTGTCCCTGAGAAATAACAGAAAAATGAGCTCGACTATTTATGCACAACTTGGCAGCAGAAACAAATGCGACAGTTCAAGCCTCCTGGAAAAATGAGCTCAACCACTGATGCACAACTTGGCAGCAAAAACAAATGCAACAGTTCCAGCCTGCTGGAAGAATGAGTTCCACTGCTGATGCACAACTTGGCAGCAGAAACAAACACGGCAGCTCTTTTTGTGGATAAATTAGGCTATGTTCAGAGGCATTAAAATATTTTACAGTTTAGTTACGCAACAACAAATAAGATAATTGCCAGATTAGAGAAGGCACACTTCTCACAAAAAAAAGAAGAGAAGGCCTCACTAAAGAAGCATATTATGTTTGTATCTAATAACATAGAGATGCTACTAATGAATATAACTAAACTATTCTGTGAGCAAAATGAAAACATGCATGTAGCTAGAAAGATTACGCATGTGGCTAGAAAAAAGGAAGCAAACCTCAAGCACCAAAACAGAGTTATAGCAATCCCTTAAAAAAGAGTTATAGCAAAGCCAAAGATCAAGATGCAGCAAAGGAGATCATAGAACCTGCTAAATAAACAGATATGAAGTAGTGAGAGCAGGTAAAGAGAACTTCATGCCCCAAGGCATTAAAATATTTTACAGTTCATTTTGCAAGTTCAAATATGACACCATAGCGTCCCAGAACTGTAGAGTAAAACACCTTGCATGCTATGCATTTCTACCATGTTTCACTTTGAAAGAAAGCTCAATTGCAACAGAAATATCTCTCCTTGTATCTCCTATAACCTACACACCTAAATTAAACAAGCAAGTTAGAATGTCAAATTATTTACAAAGAAACACCACAACAACCTAATGAACGATGTCCCTTCTTTAATAATTTCCTTTCTTTTCTGTAGTTCGAATTTTTCAACATGGCGCTATGATTCATCCCTATTTAATCTTACATTGAGATCCAAATTTAGTGTATGGCATATATGTTAATACACCCACCCTAAAATCTGAGAAGAGCAAAAAAAATGAGAAAGTTTCCTTCTTTATTCTAAGTTTTCGTTGAACTGGCAACTCTAGTTTTACACCTCCTGCAAGAACTGAACTTCCTCAACAAGCTCACAAATGTAGGACAAGTCAGGCAAGCAACAACATATTGAGGATTAAAAAAATTCTTATCAATACATGTGTTGAGGAACCAATCATAGACCTTTAGATTCAACGGCGCAATTATCCTAGAAATTTTTTAAGCCTCGAGAGCCCTTCAATTGAAGGGAAACAGTAAGCATGCATATCCATCAACAACGAAAACTATCTCATCCCACAGTAAACAAAAAACACGCTGCTAATTCTTAATATCATAAACCTTGTAAGATTTGTACCCACGAAGCCATGTCAGTGATTCTAACACCATATCAGTATACCACCGCCATAGTACTACACCGTCTAATTACTACACGATTAACCGACTGAAGAAAATCATTGCAGCATGAATCACACGGACCATACAAAACTAATTAATGAAATGATTTCTACATTAACAAATCATGAATAAACAATTCCACATAAAGGAACCAGCTTGTTTCAAACCTGCAAAATGAAATATATATATATCTATATTCCCAGCGAGCAGCTACTATGGTGTGGTAATAACCTGATGTTAGGCATACATCTATATCCCCAACGAGCAATCGTGGTGCAGATACGTAGTTAGCTTGAGCCTAGATAAAATTTATAGGGTGAGCTAGTTGGTGTCAGTTTTTTCATTACCATCTGGGACAGTGGGTTTGTCCATTTTCACATAGTTCACACCTTTCTTCTTCCTCGACAGCAAGCAAACCCAAAGGAAGCCGAGTACCGCGACCAACGCACCGGCCTTGGTGGACATGAACCAATCACAGCGCAATTGAGGAAGTGCGGAGTTTTGTTGTTGCTGGTCGGTGAAACACCTACTTGGTGACCAAAAGAAATGACGCACATCAGTTAATCACACATTCTACCAATTTTCAGAAAATAGTCCCCAGATTATACTCAAAAGCATGGTTAACTGAAATTTGGTAGCTAACCATACACAGAAGCACATAATGGCACCATGTGGTTATAGCAGGCAAAAGGAAGGCCTGCCAGTACTAATTGCTCAGATACTAATTTTTTACTTGGCACATCCACTGAATAAGGTGAGCTCATTCTCTGAAGCACATAAATCAGTGCTAAGGAAAAGGCTTAGAAACAGTAGCAGCAAGTCGAAGATCAAGTTGGACAGAGTACTGTCTAAATGGCATCCCCCTTTTTCAAAAGACAAAAGATTTAAATAGCCTCGTAACTGAATAAGATGTGGAGATGGAGAAACCATTCGTACGAAGCTGCTCAGTATGACTTAACTGAATTCACTAACTTGAAGTAACAATGAAGAAAGAAGAAAGCACTCATAAATGCAGATTTTCTCTTCTTTAAAAATATTACAGTACTCGCATCTTCTTGTAGGAAGAAAAAGCAAAGAAAGAAGGACGTTGTGAACAAGGAAGCTCTTGTAACCAGCGCAACATTGTCATCTTTCATGGGACGAAAAACAACATTGTATTGTCGCTTCTGAACTTAAACCAAGCAAACTAACATGGCCCACAAATGAGAGTTTAGAACATTATTTTGCAGACCTTTAACTTGCAAACTATCCATATAAAGTGTAAGATTACTACAGCCTCTACAATACTCAGTGATGGCATACATGACAAACAAAAGATCGTGTAGGAAACACTACCATTCTGCATAGCAGAACTACTATCCATCCCATTCATCTGGATGTAGAAGAATTACTTTCCTATCTTGCCAATTCACTAATCAGTACAAAAATGTGAAGTTGCTGAAGCCAGCAGCTTGCTTATCTTCATGATAGCTCCAATGATCCACACTTTAAAAACAAAATTCAAGGCATTTTTTTGCGACATAAAATGCAAGGCATTATTAACTCTGTATCATTGCTAATACACCCATCTTAGTGCTTATACACCCAGCCTAAAATATGAGAAGAGCAAAAACAAGAATTTGCATACAGAATGACAATTAGATTGGTCTGAAAGCTCCCTTCCCCAATTCGAATTTTGTTCTCTTGCACACACATCAGACTAACACATATGATCTGAAACAAGAGGAACAGCGGGCTAGATACCTTGGAGACAATCCATTGCGTTTGGACCTCGAGGTCAGTAAGAGAGCACGTTTTGTGTGGTAGCCACAAGCATCTGGCTGTCAATCTCTGACTCAGGCCACCACAATCGGTGGAGAAAACCCTCATCTAAGCCTGTGAGCAAGGTGAAACATCAACTACTGTAACTACCTCTCATTGATGAGAAGGGAGAAGAAGCTCACCCAGTAGCAGAAAGGAAGGTGATAACCAGAGGGATGACATGCTCCACCCCACGTCATCGTCCTCGTCCTTGGCCAGGCGATGAACGCAGGAACACCCTCTTCAATCCCCGCGTCCTCGCCCTCTTCCTCGGCCAGCCCTCTTCCTCGGTGTTAGGCAGTGGGGAAGTGGAAGAATAAGGATCCAGGAGTGGATCGAGCCGCCACCAACCACCAGGTCGCACCTGACCTCGCCGGCGCCGGTCGGTGACCCTCTCCCGTCCGCCGCCGGGCCTCCCTCCTCTCCTTCCTTCTCTCCCTCTCTCCCATCTTCTCTCTCCTGCAGGGACCGATCCATGTGGTCGCCCTTTGCCGCCGCCATCGGAGAGGCTCGCCTCCACGGTCGCACGCCTTAGATCCGGCGGGAGGAAAGGAGGAAGCGACTCACACTGTCCTGTTCTCTGATGGCGGCGACATGCGCGCGAGCAATGGGAAGGCGAGGAGGAGAAAAGGGCGAGGTGCTGGAGGAGGAGCCGAGGGCGACGGCGGCATCCTTGGCTGAGCACACGCACGGAAGGGAGAGGGAGGGGTGCAGTGGCTCGTGGGGGTCGAGGGGAAGGAGAAAGGGGGCTAGGGTTCCTCGTTTGGTGGCTGGGGGTGGCGAGAGCCGCGAGACGCGGGTGATTGGGTGCGGAGCGCCCGAGCTGATTGGGGCAAATCCACCTGCACGCGGAAAGGGCCAACCCAGCCAACGAGCACCCGACATGAGCCCACCAGTCATTGGACTACGAAAACGACCGCGAGTTGAAATTAGGTTTGACTGCAGGTGAAGATCCGACGGTTCAGACGCGCCAGAAGCCAGATTGGACGGCCGACAAAGGAGCTGATCGAGGGAGCATCCTGGAGGTGAGTTGGCTAGCTTCTGTTTTGTTTTAAATAACTCTCCCAAAGGTTTCATTCCGTTTGGACTCTGTTTGATATTCTTTTTCTGCGAAACACTGAAATAGGCAAAAAAAACAGCAATGTGGGTTGGGCCTCCGGTTAGTAGGTTAGTCCCAAAAATGATATAAAAGTGTTTAGTAAATCCCATAAACATCCAAAATAGGTAATATAATAGCATGGAACAATCAAAAATTATAGATACGTTGGAGAAGTATCAAGCATCCCCAAGCTTAATTCCTGCTCGTCCTCGAGTAGGTAAATGATAAAAACAGAATTTTTGATGTGGAATGCTACCTAGCATATTTCTCAATGTAAATTTCTTTATTGTGGCATGAATGTTCAGATCCAAATGATTCAAGATAGAAGTTTAATATTGACATAAGAGTAATAATACTTCAAGCATACTAATAAAGTAATCATGTCTTCTTAAAATAACATGGCCAAAGAAAGTTATCCCTACAAAATCATATAGTCTGGCTATGCTCTATCTTCATCACACAAAATATTTAAATCATGCACAACCCCGATGACAAGCCAAGCAATTGTTTCATACTTTACTATTCTCAAACTTTTTCAATTTTCACGCAATACATGAGCGTGAGCCATGGACATAGCACTATATGTGGAATATAATGGTGGTTGTGGAGAAGACAAAAAAAGGAGAAGATGGTCTCACATCAACTAGGCGTATCAACGGGCTATGGAGATGCCCATCAATAGATATCAATGTGAGTGAGTAAGGATTGCCATGCAACAGATGCACTAGAGTTATAAGTGTATGAAAGCTCAACAAAAGAAACTAAGTGGGTGTGCATCCAACTTGCTTGCTCACGAAGACCTAGGGCAATTTGAGGAAGCCCATCATTGAAATATACAAGCCAAGTTCTATAATGTAAAATTCCCACTAGTATATGAAAGTGACAACATAGGAGACTCTCTATCATGAAGATCATGGTGCTACTTTTAAGCACAAGTGTGTAAAAGGATAGTAACATTGTCCCTTCTCTCTTTTTCTCTCTTTTTTTGGTGGGCTTCGTTGGCCTCTTTTTTTATTTGGGCTTCTTTGGCCTCTTTTATTTTTCATAAAGTCCAGAGTCTCATCCCGACTTGTGGGGGGGGGCATAGTCTCCATCATCCTTTCCTCGCTTGGGACAATGCTCTAATAATGAAGATCATCACACTTTTATTTACTTACAACTTAAGAATTACAACTCAATACGTAGAACAAAATATGACTCTATGTGGATGCCTCCAGCGGTGTACCGGGATATGGAATGAATCAAGAGTGGCATGTATGAAAGAATTGTGAAGGTGGCTTTGCCACAAGTACGATGTCAACTACATGATCATGCAAAAGCAATATGACAATGATGGAGCGTGTCATAATAAACAGAACGGTGGAAAGTTGCATGGCAATATATCTCGGAATGGCTATGGAAATGCCATAATAGGTAGGTATGGTGGCTGTTTTTAGGAAGGTATATTGTGGGTGTATGGTACCGGCAAAAGTTGCGCGGCACAAGAGAGGCTAGCAATGGTGGAAGGGTGAGAGTGCGTATAATCCATGGACTCAACATTAGTCATAAAGAACTCATATACTTATTGCAAAAATCTACAAGTTATCAAAACAAAGTACTACGTGCATGCTCCTAGGGGGATAGATTGGTAGGAAAAGACCATCGCTCGTCCCCGACCGCCACTCATAAGGAAGACAATCAATAAATAAATAATGCTCCAAATTCGTCACATAATGGTTCACCATACGTGCATGCTACGGGAATCACAAACTTTTAACACAAGTATTCCTCAAATTCACAACTACCCAACTAGCATGACTCTAATATTACCAACCTCATATCTCAAAACAATCATCAAGCATCAAATTGATCATAGCATTCAATGCACTCTATATGATAGTTTTTATTATACCCAACTTGGATGCCCATCATATTAGGACTAATTTTATAACCAAAACAAATACCATGCTGTTCTAAAAGACTCCAAAAATAATATAAGTGAAGCATGAGAGATCAATAATTTCTACAAAATAAAACCACCGCCGTGCTCTAAAAAGATATAAGTGAAGCACTAGAGCAAAATTGTCTAGCTCAAAAGATATAAGTGAAGCACATAGAGTATTCTAATAAATTCCGAATCATTTGTGTCTCTCCCAAAAGGTGTGTACAGCAAGGATGATTATGGTAAACTAAAAAGCAAAGACTCATATCATACAAGACGCTCCAAGCAAAACACATATCATGTCGTGAATAAAAATATAGCTCCAAGTAAAATTACCGATAGACGAAGACGAAAGAGGGGATGCCTTCCGGGGTATCCCCAAGCTTAGGCTTTTGGTTGTCCTTGAATTTACCTTGTGGTGCCTTGGGCATCCCCAAGCTTGGGCTCTTGCCACTCCTTATTCCATAGTCCATCAAATCTTTACCTAAAACGTGAAAACTTCACAACACAAAACTCAATAGAAAATCTCATAAGCTTCGTTAGTGCAAGAAAGCAAACCACCACTTTAAGGTATTGTAATGAAATCATTATGTATTTATATTGGTGTTAAACCTACTGTATTCCAACTTCTCTATGATCCATACCCCCCGATACTAGCCATAGATTCATCAAAATAAGCAAACAACACACGCAAAACAGAGTCTGTCAAAAACACAACAATCTGAAGCAATCTGTAAGTTTCTAATATTTATGGAACTCTAAAAATCCTAAAAAAATAGGAAGTACTAGACAATTTTTCTATTGATATACTTCAAAAATAATCAACTAAAAAGCACATTTCTGTGATTTATCAAAATTATTCTCATGCGCGCAAAAGTTTCTGTTTTTCAGCAAGATCAAATTAACTATCACCCAAGATGATCCTATAGGTTCTACTTGGCACAAACACTAACTAAAACATAAACCACATCTAAACAGAGGCTAGATGAATTATTTATTACTAAACAAGAACAAAAATCAAGGAACAAAAATAAAATTGGGTTGCCTCCCAACAAGCGCTATCGCTTAACGCCCCTAGCTAGGCATAAAAGCGAGAATAGATCTAAGTATTCAATTCATAGGTGGCTATCATACTAGATTCATAAGGTAATTTGATTTTATTTCTAGGAAAGTGTTCCATGACTTTCCTTAATGTAAATTGGAATCTAATATTTCCTTCCTTCATATCAATAATTGCATCAATCATTCTAAGGAAAGGTCTACCAAGAATAATAGGACATGAAAGATTGCAATCTATGTCAAGAACGATAAAATCTACGGGCACATAATTCCTATTTGCAACAATAAGAACATCATTAATCCTTTCCATAGGTTTCTTAATGGTGGAATCCGCAAGGTGCAAGTTTAAAGAGCAATCATCAAATTCACGGAAACCTAGCACATCACATAAAGTTTTTGGAATCGTGGAAACACTAGCACCCAAATCACACAAAGCATAACATTCATGATCTTTACTTTTAATTTTAATAGTAGGTTCCCACTCATCATAAAGTTTTCTAGGGATAGAAACTTCCAATTCAAGTTTTTCTTCATAAGATTGCATCAAAGCATCAACAGTATGTTTGGTAAAAGCTTTATTTTGACTATAAGCATGAGGAGAATTCAACACGGATTGCAACAAGGAAATACAATCTACTAAAGAACAATTAACACAATTAAATTTCTTGAGATCCAAAATAGTGGGTTCATTGTTATGTAAAGTTTTGACCTCTCCAATCCCACTTTTACCAAATTTTGCATCAAGATCTAAAAACTCCGAATCATTGGGACGCCTTTTAACTAAAGTTGACTCATCTACAGTCCCATTATTATCAAGATTCATATTGCAAAACAAAGATTTAATAGGGGACACATCAATCACTTTTAGATCTTCATCGTTATTTCCTTCTAACCCTTCTGGTTTGGCAGCCATCTTATTAACTAAGGTGGCATGCTTATCAGAAATTTGGGCTATTGATTTTTCAAGACGAGCAAACTGAGAATTCAAACCATAAAATTCCTTAGACATATCATCAAGCTCTTTATTCATGTATTCCATTAATCGTTTTTGTTCTTTAAGCTCGTTTCTAAACAAATTATTATGCTCAAATTTTAAGTCATAAAGCTTCTAACGTTGCTTTTGATCTCTTCCAACCTTCTAAGGTGCAGATCAGTGTTTTTAGGTAAAGCCATCAGGGCAAACAGGCACACAAGAGGCAAGTGAAAAAAAGGCGAACGGAAAAGAGAGGGCGAATAAAATGGCAAGGGTGAAGTGGGGGAGAGGAAAACAAGAGGCAAATGGCAAATAATGTAGTGCGAGTGAGATGAGTTTGTGATGGGTACTTGGTATGTCTTGACTTGAGCGAAGACCTCCCCGACTACGGCGCCAGAAATCCTTCTTGCTACCTCTTGAGCATTGCGTTGGTTTTCCCTTGAAGAAGAAAGGGCGACGCAGCAAAGTAGCATAACTATTTCCCTCAGTTTTTGAGAACCAAGGTATCAATCAAGTAGGAGGCTACACGCAAGTCCCTCGTACCTACACAAACAAACAAGAACCTCGCAACCAACGTGATAAAGGGGTTGGCAATCCCTTCACGGACACTTGCGAAAGTGAGATCTGATAGAGATAATAAGATAAGATAAATATTTTGGGTATTTTTATGATACAGATTGGAAAGTAAAGATTTCAAAATAAAGTAGATTGGAAACGTATATGATGGAAAATAGACCCGGGGGCCATAGGTTTCACTAGTGGCTTCTCTCAAGATAGCATAAGTATTACGGTGGGCGAACAAATTAATGTCGAGCAATTGATAGAATAGTGCATAGTTATGAGAATATCTAGGCATGATCATGTATATAGGCATCACGTCTGCGACAAGTAGATCGAAACGATTCTGCATCTACTACTATTACTCCACACATCAACCGCTATCCAGCATGCATCTAGAGTATTAAGTTCATAAGAACAAAGTAACGCATTAGGCAAGATGACATGATGTAGAGGGATAAACTCAAGCAATATGATACAAACCCCATTTTTTTATCCTCGATGGCAACAATACAATACGTGCCTTGCTGCCCCTGCTGTCACTGGGAAAGGACACCGCAAGATTGAACCCAAAGCTAAGCACTTCTCCCATTGCAAGAAAGATCAATCTAGTAGGCCAAACAAAACTGATAATTCGAAGAGACTTGCAAAGATAACCAATCATACATAAAATAATTCAGAGGAGATTCAAATATTTCTCATGGATAAACTTGATCATAAACCCACAATTCATCGGATCTCGACAAACACACCGTAAAAAGAGTTACATCGAATAGATCTCCAAGAAGATCGAGGAGAACACTACATTGAGATTCAAAGAGAGAGAAGAAGCCATCTAGCTAATAACTATGGACCCGAAGGTTTGTGGTAAACTAATCACAACTCATCGTAGAGGCGTTGGTGTTGATGTAGAAGCCCTCCGTGATTGATTCCCCCTCCGGCGGAGCGCCGGAAAAGGCTCCAAGATGGGATCTCACGGGAACAGAAGGTTGCGACGGTGGAAATAGGGTTTCGTGGTGCTCCTTGATGTTTTCGGGGTATGTAGATATATATAGGTGAAGGAAGTCGGTCAGGGGAGCCACGAGGGGCCCACGAGGGTGGGGGGCGCGCCCACCCCCCTAGGGTGCGCCTCCCTGCCTCGTGGCCTCCGCGATTGCTTCTTGATGTCCACTCCAAGTCTCCTGGATTGCGTTTGTTCCAAAAATAACTCTCCCGAAGGTTTCATTCCGTTTGGACTCCGTTTGATATTCCTTTTCTGCGAAACACTGAAATAGGCAAAAAAAACAACAATTTGGGATGGGCCTCCGGTTAATAGGTTAGTCCCAAAAATGATATAGAAGTGTTTAGTAAAGCCCATAAACATCCAAAACAGGTAATATAATAGCATGCAACAATCAAAAATTATAGATACGTTGGAGATGTATCAATGACCGGCTTACCCAACGCACTGCCGCCTCGCAAACATCGTTGTGAGGTGCCTCATAGCCCTATTTTCTCTCTTTCACGAGCTGACCTCATACGGCAGCCTCTTAATTCTTCTAACTCGGCATATCTGGATACTTCTCACTCATCTGGCTACTCAAACAGGACGCAGCTTCCCGCATTCGTGGTTAACCCGGCGTAAGTATCATTACTTGTTGAATAAATTACCTTTGCCCTTTCATACTTATCAGACTAGATAATTGTCATTATAGGGCTAAGATAAAAACGGGCAAAAAGCAAAAACCTGGCCCTTCCAAGCCTCTTGAAACTTCTGAACAAGATAAACAAGCGCCGAAAGCTAGTGAAGCTCAAACCCAAGAACTTGAAGATCCTGAGAGTCGGCAAGATGAGCCGCCTCCTCTTGCTGATCTTGCCAAATCTGACTCGGTTGCAGATATCAATGTCGACCCTGTGACCAATCAAGACCTGCCGAGCCTAAGCCGCTTTCTCTTGTCAAACATTCTAACAAGACTCCTGCTGATGACCAAATTGGAGAGGTGATCGTCATCGGATCAGCTTATCAGCCGCACGGTGTCTCCTCAGTATCGGCCAAACAGTCCACCAAGGATGAGGCACATCTGTCAGACAAGAATAAGCCCAAGCTTGATCTTGAGAGCTTTTCAAAGTTGAATGCTGGTGAACTGCATTCTGGCTATCTGAGCCATCTTCATAGAAGCCGCGACCTGGAGGCCAGCTTGGTCAACATGATGCGACAAAATTATGAGGTATGAAATCACCTCCTCCTTTAACTTGTGCATATGTATATACTTATTCAGTCCCCAAGTCTTAATCATAGGAAAAGATCACTGAGTATGCTTGAGACTTTGATCAACATGTAAATTTAGATTTTTGGGTCATAACCCCTTAGAACCGGCTTACATAAGCCATATTAACCATGTTGTCATCAATATTCCTTTGCAAAAGAATCCATTAGAACCCTCAAGCTCCGGCTCATCATTCCAGGATGAGCCGGGTCTTCATTTATGTTTAAGATTTCAAGTCATAACCCTCCAGGGCCGACTTGTCTTGGAAAGATGAACCGGGTCTCTTGTATTAAATTTAAGTGAGAGCTTCCATTCATAGCCCTCCAGGGCCGGCTTATCTGAGAAAGATGAGCCGGGTCTTCAATAATAAGTAGTTGTAAAAAGAACCTTTGATAGCCCTCAAGGGTCGGGTCATCTTAGAAGATGAGCTGGGTCTTTATGCACTGAATTTGAAAAAAGAACTTACTCATACATTAGCCCCCAAGTGCCAAGTATATTGCTCGCAATGTGCTTGGGACTTTCAAATACTCCTTATACACATGCTGATTTTTTTATGGTCTTCAATGCTCATCTGCAGGACACCTTAAGCTTTAACGACTCACAATTGGGTGAGCTAAGAAAAATGCTCAAACACCAGGAATATGAGACACAGAAGGTTGAGACCAAGTTTAAATTTAGCTTGGACGAGAACAAAAAACTCAAGGCCAGCTTTAACACCGAAAGAGCCACTTGGGAAAAAGAAAAGGTTGTATTACTACAAAGGGCAGAGGCCTCTGAATCTTCCTTGAAGAACACCATCGCAGAACTGCCTGGCTTAAAGCGGCGAATTTCACAGATGACAGCTATTATCTTTGGTAAGCAGCACTAAAAAATTGTTTTTATTGTAGCCCTTCACACACCTTTTATTTTGACCCGCTTGGCGACTCATCTGTATGTTTGTGCAATAGGCCCTAGAAGCTCCAATCTTGGCCAAGATATGCTCATAAAGCTGAAAGCCGTGTATGCCCAGGTTGAACAATTATATACTGGCACTCAAGGACTCTTGTGGCTATCTCCAATGGTAAAGAGCCGCCCACGCTCATCAAGGAGGTGCTAGCCAAATTGTCTATAATGCCTCAAAAGTTGGAAGAGATAAAACTATCAGCTGCCCGCTTTGGTGCCATTACTGCTCTCAGTCGAGCCAAAGCATGGCAAGCGGAACTAGATCCAGAAGAAATGGCCACTGGCTGTCCAGGCTTAAAAGAAGATGGGTCTTCTTTTGATCAGACGGATTTCGCGAAATGCGTAAAGGAGATGCGTCCCTTGGTGTGCAAACTGGCTGAGGAGACTGATTTTTCCAGGTACCAGCCGACGTACAACATGGAAAATGCTAAGGTCAAAGCACCGACTTATAACGTCTTGGATCTCACTCCTCCAACGCGTTAGCATACTTTTGCCCCTGATGTTGATCCGTCCCCAATTATCAATGATGAAGCTATATTCGGGGCCTTAACCGGCATCGACTGGACATCACCTGACATCCAGATGGATGAAGAAGGAGAGCCAGAGCAGGATGACCCGGAGTTATGAATTCGTCAAGAAGAAAATTGAAGACAAATCAGGCGGCTCTCAGGCCAGAACATAAAATATCTCTCCCGAAAAACACTTTGCTCCGAACTTATGGGCTTATGAAAACCTTATAATAGGATAGTTTTTGCCACAATGACCTGCCTTGCCATGCCATCATGCATGTTTTAACTATATCAAGTTGAATCTTGCATAATATGCTTGATTTTAATGTTCAAGCGATCCTTAGCAGCCTTCTTACTTGTGTGCAAAACTCTGCATAACCTGTCAAAAGAAGTTAGACACACACCCTGGCGGCTTAACATCAAAAACCAGGGTGGGTTATAATTAACTGGCGACTCAACGTCCAAAACCAAGACGAGTTATAACCCGAAAATACTCAAACATGAAGCGCAACCCACTAGTTACTTAAAATCAGAGCCAAGCGGGTAATAACCATAATTGTCATATCCCAAAAGCTAGGCAACTCAAAGGATCTCAAAAAATCCAAACATAAAATATGCAAGTTCAAAAAAGAGTGACTTATAAACCGCATATGTGCTGTCAAGGCCGCAACAGCCATTTGGCACTCAGGCCTTATGTTTGCTTTCAACGCTGCAATAGCCATTTGGTACTCAGGCCTTATGTTTGCTTTCAAGGATGCAATAGCTGTTTGGCACTCAGGCCACATGATTGCTTTCAAGAGGCGGCAATAGTCGTTCGGCACTCAGGCCACATGATTGCTTTCAAGAGGCAGCAACAGCCGTTCGGCACTTAGGCCACATGATTGCTTTCAAAAGGCAGCAACAGTCGTCTGGCACTCAGGCCACATGATTGCTTTCAAAAGGCAGCAACAGCCATGTGGCACTCAGGCCACATGATTGCTTTCAAAAGGTAGCAATAGCCAATTGGCACTCAGGCCACATGATTGCTTTTAAAAGGCAGTAACAGCCAATTGGCACTTAGGCCACATGATTTCTTTCAAGAGGCAGCAACAGCCATGGTTTTATCTAGCTCATTGTAAGACGGCTCTTGCATGACGTAAGTTGTCGTATGAACCTTAACAAGAGCAAGGTCCCTACAAATATTGACTGTTAAGAGTTTGGCGGGTCATCGGTGGAGTAGCCAGTTGCAAACAGGCAGAAAAAACCCTTATAAGAACGGCATTCAAGCCGGCCAAACGGTGTGAAGGCTAAACCAAACAGTTGGAAGCCCCCAAGTGACCTTATGATCAATCAATAAAAGCTCAGATACTTAGAAATGAAACGAGGAGGCCCCATAACTCGGGGATGCCGGCTTTATTATATTGATCATAAAAAGTATATACGGTGATAAGAATATGTACAAAGGCAAGATCTGGCAGCTCAAGTATAGTATGGTCGAAGATGTGCAATGTTCCATGGATGGTGGGTCTCCTCCTCTGACTCGTGAGAATCCTTGTGCTCTCGTATATCAGTGAGGTAATACGACCCGTTGTTCAGGTTCTTGCTGACTACAAAAGGTCCTTCCCAAGGTGGGGATAATTTGCGCATATCTGTTTGATCTTGGATGAGCCGGAGCACCAAGTCGCCTTCTTGAAATGTACGGGTCTTAACTCTGCGGCTGTGATAGCGATGCATATCTTGTTGATATATCACCGAACAAGCCGCCGCCAGATCTTGCTCCTCATCCAGAGCATCAAGTGCATTTTGACGTGCTATTTCATTATCAACTTCAACATAAGCCTCCACACGAGGCGAATCATGATGGATACTGCTTGGAAGAATCGTATGGCCTGTTGACCTATTGGGGGTGGTGTTGATACTCCAAAGTACTGAAGGTAACTCCTCAACCCAACAACCCGACGTTCTCTGCAAAGGAACCATAAGCCGGGGCTTGATGCCTCTCAAAATTTCTTGGTTTGCCCTCTCAGCTTAACCATTGGACTAAGGATGAGCCACAAAAGAGGCGTCAAGACGAATATGCTCTTGTTGACAAAACTCTCTCATAGCACGTTTAGACAGATTAGTTCCACTATCATTTATGATACTATGAGGGTAACCAAAACAGAAGATCAATTTTTTAACAAATTGAACTATTGTTGCCACGTCACACTTGTTGACCGGCTCTGCTTCAACCCACTTGGTAAATTTGTCAACCACCGTCACTACAAAAAAAGACACATTCGTGACATTTTGGGCTAAACAAAAAAAATTGTCATACTTATGACACTTCTATGATGATAATTGTGACAAAATCCGGTATCGTCATAGATGTGGTGGGCTCCTACTTCTATGACAAAAAATCATGACAGAAAATGGGCTTTTCGTCCTGGGCGGGCCGGAGACACAGCTGCATGACATTCTTTGGGCCGTCCATGACGGAAATAACCGTGGTAGAAGCGAGGGCGAGGAAAATTTCGGGGAGTTCCCAGTTACGGTGGGTGGTCGGGGGTCGAGCGATGCGCGTTTCTCTCGTACACGTACGCGTGTGTGTGCGAGGCGTTGGCTCGAACTGAACCCGGGCGAGGCGTTGGGCTCTAACTGAACCCGAGCTATTGCACTGCAGGCTACGCATTACTGAACCCGAGCGATCGATCGATGGCTGTTAACTAAACCTGATTGAGAGATTCCTTCACTACTGCTGCTAACTAAAGCCGATCAATGATGCCTCTGGATGAACAGTGAGCGTTGCGGGGGGGTGGATGAACAGTGAGTGGTGGGGGTGGATGCAGGACCCCATGGTGTTGCCTCTGGATGAACAGGACCCCGATCGATCGAGCCGGTTGGGGCTGGATGAACAGGACCTCGTGGAGGGCTGGATGAATAGGATGACCCCGTGGAGGGCTGGATGAACAGTAGACGGTGGAGGGGTGCCCGTGGAGGGGTGGTTCAGCAGTAGCCGATGGAGTAGCGCGCGGTGGAGGATGGATGAACAGGAGCCCGTGGAGGCTGGAGGAGGTCGACGGTAGCCCGTGGAGGCTGGAGGAGGTCGACAATGGAGATAAACAGTATCCCGTGGAGTCCCATTTTGCGGTACGCCAAACCCCTTCCGATGAACAGGACGCCCGTTTCAACCGTAGTGCTCCAACACAAGTCTGTTTCGTCTGTTTTGCGGTACGCCACACCCCTCCCGATCAATAGGACCCCCGTTTCGACCATAGGAGGTCCGTTTCCTCCGTTTTGCGATACACGAGACCCCTCCCGATGAACAGGATCCCATTTCAAACGTGGCCGGTCGAACACAAGGCCATTTCCTCCGTTCGGCGGTACGCCAGGCCTCGTTTCCATCGCCTGTTCCGTCCAAGCCGGTTGGCTCCCACGCATTCCGTTGCCTCTCGATGAACACGATGCATTCCGTTGCCTCCCCATGAACACGACGCATTCCGTTGCCTTCCCATGAACACGATGACGACGTTGTTTCTCTGTTCCGACCCAGCCATGTACACGAGCCCTGGCCGTACATATGCGCGAGTAGGCGTTCGAGACCCCGCCCGTATGTACGTACGTGGCTGTAATTTCTTTCTTGCACCCTGGCCGGTGTACGTACGTGTACATGCTACATGTGCGCCTCTACGACACGTGCGCTCCTCTACTACGACACGTGCGCGCCTCTACATCCACCAGTATGTACGTACACGTTCGTGACTAGAATGACAACGCTACGTGCACTTCGACCAGGTGGGTCCCGACTATCAGGCACTTCCTTGCTGCGAAGATGTAGCTGGTGGGTCCGAGCAGTCAGGGGGGCGAATCGTTTTTTTTCGTACGCACTTCCTTGCGTGCAAAGGTGTAGCTGGTGGGTCCCAGCAGTCAGGGGGGAAACGTTTTTTTCACGAAATACGGTGGCCCGTCCGATGGGTCCCTGCTGTCAGGTGGAGGAATAATTACTTTGCACGTAATAAGGAGGCACTTCCTTGCGGCCGTCGTGGACCCAGCTGTCAGCCTCTCCACGCACAGTACTCTTTCGATGGAAGTTGGTCGTTCACCACATTGACCACGCGGCACCGAGAGCACCACCTGAGGAAGTTTCTTATTATTAACGAAACTATTGAACTAGCCTAGTGGCCAAGTGACACTACTCGACAGTTGTTCCGCCCGGGTTTGATTCCACCTCACACCTGTGCAGGGAAAATATCTCCAAATTTTTTGCCTCTGCCTTTATTGACATGTGGGTCCCCATTGTCATCTATGCACACCACGTCCAACACTTGCCGAAACTTCGTCCCTTGTTTTCTCTATGTTTCGCACACTCAACATTGTGTGGGCATTTTGACTGTGCATCATATGAAGATGTGCTATGCATGAATGTTGATCAGCATGATGTTAACTAGCTGGTAGTTCCATCTTCGACCATGAATAAAACTTCCAACAGGATGTTAACCCTGTTTGAAAAGGCCGTGTTAATATAAATGCTCTGCCTCTGAAAGTTGCAGTTTCTTATCTGAAACTGAACTTCCAGTTTCTTATCTGAAACTGAAACTTGCAGTTTCTTCTCTGAGAATCACATTGTCTGCACTTTTATACTCCTATGAAACTACATTTTTTAAGTGCTAAAAATAGATCTCTATAATTCATAAAATACTTCATATGCTCAATACTGCAAATCTGAAATTCAAAAGACATTCATATCTGAAAGTACTCTCAAACTACACAACACAAAACACAATTCACAACCTGCAAATACAGACAACCCTAAGCTCCTCCTGACAATTCACAATCTGCCTCCCCTCCTATTCCTCGGCGACAGACAGCCGCCCCGTGAGACGATGTGAACGGCGAGGGAGAGGATGGCGGGGAAGCATTGTCGGGCCAACTGCTTTTCTCCTCTTGCAGTTGGGTTCGGTCGACGAAGACTCCACCGGCTCGCTTTGGCAGGACACCCTCACAAACGACACCCTGTAGATGCTCGATCCTTCAATCTCTGGTGGATGCTCCATCTGGGATCGATACTCCCACCACCGCTCCCTCATGATTGGATTCGGTGAATTTGTTTGCTCCATGGCCCAGAGGAGCACCTCTATGTACTCCCACGCGACTCCCTCCGGGTGTATTGCTGCCTTTTCGCTTTGTGGCAGATATTTGGCCATGGATGTCGCCGTCGCCGCTAGTTGGTCCTTGTTATCAAACCAAGATTGTATCTCCAACATCCTAGCTAGCTTCACAGGGTCACCGTCTGTGATCCTCACATATCGGTTGTACTCCTCCATCGATCTACTTCTCCACAGCACCTTCACTCGCCGGCAGTGGTTTTTGAATGGAAGAGGAGAGGAGCAGCACTGGTTTTGGATTAGAACGGGAGAGGAGCGATGGTGGTTTTGGACTGGAACAGGAGACGAGGGGCGGTGGTTTTGAAATGGAAGAGGAGAGGAGCGGCGTTGGATTTAGATTGGAATAGGAGAGGAGCAGCGGTGGTTTAAGAGGAGAAGAGCGGAAGAGCGGCGCTGGTGTTGGAAGTATTTTTTTTGTTGTTTTGCGTATTTTGGGTCAAAGTTTGACCATGTACTGTATTTGACAAGCAAAATGTGAATGCATGTCACCAAAAATTGTATCATTTGGTTCGTATCTGAATGTACTTTCAAATTATATTATTTTTGCAACATATAACATATATTTTATGTGAGAAATTCATGGTCAATTATGACCCAGAATAAAAGGGAGACTAGTTAATGTGGGGTCGCTTTCTTAATTGAAGGGTAAATTGATTTTGATTTTGATCCTTTCACAGCGCGCCGGCCCTCTCGCCCAATCCTAAATCGATGTCGCACGCTCCTCTCCCTCTTCTCCATTGCAAAACCACCTCCTCTCCTCTCCATCATCTCCATTCCAAAACCACCATCTCGCCTCTCCCTCTTCTCTATTGCAAGACCATCGTCTCTCCTCCCATCTTCCAAAGCTAGCACCGGACCACTTAGAAGGACATCTATGGAGAGGATGCAGCAGCGAATTAGGAAGATCACCGGTGTCGACCAGGCAAAGTTAGCCAGGTTGAAGGAGATCCTTACTTGGTTTGACAATGAGTGGGAGATTTCGAGGACGGTGCGGGCCATGTGGCAATGTATGCGAAAGAGCAAGACGGCGGCGATGAGGACGGCGATGTACATGTACTCCTCGGGGGCAGTCACGCTGCAGTTATCTGAGTTCATTGAGTATCTCCTTTGGGCGATGGCACAGACAGATTCGCCCGAGGCAACAGTCAGGCGGACGTGGCGGGCGTACAGGTCAAAGGTCGAGCACCCAGAGGATAACGAATCGATCGAGTATGGTGTGCTGTTCGTGAGGGTGCAGAGCTAGCCGGAGCCACAGGAGTATTTGTTCTCCCACCGCAAGAGGAGACCGGATGGCGCGATGTCGCTTCCCCGCCATTCTCCACGGTTCCCTCGACGCTCGCCTCGTTTCAATAGCGGCGATAGGGTTTAAGGTAAGCTTCGCACTAAACTAATCTTCTACCTGCTCATGCTTACAATCAGTGTGACAGCTAATGAAAATCATGCTTACAATCAGTCTCCGAGTACTACCTCAATCACCCTAAAATAGCTCTAGACCTTTGGGTCAAAGTTGCAACACAGTGTACAAATAAATAAAAATGGATTGGTGCTTCTTTCAGAAAAGAGTACTCCCTAGAAAACTGCCAATATAAGCTACTAGTATTTGGTTAGAGGATTTGCTGCCGAGAAAGATCTGTCCACAGAGAGCGCCACACATCCCACTGGTGGTGGTGGATGCTAATGCGTGCATGCAACATGGTTGGTGTCGTTAATTTTTACTTGGCACACCTTGCACTCTGCATATATGCCGGTTCCATACGTACATTTGTGCAGTTCCACCAAAATGCAGCTGAATAACCCTGTTTGCACAGATAATGAAAAAGCGTGATTACATTATAGTGGCACTAGTTTATGCACAAAATAAATATAAGAAAATATTGCGATAGTATCATAGTATGCCATGCTGCAAGGGCGAGATGTGCCCTGCGACGCCTCATACGGTACGCCTCATACTGGACATCGTCCCAAGTCTCCCAGATACACCTTCTGCCAGTGATGAACATCAGTGTACAACAGTAGTACAAGGAGGCGCCTTGAGACATTCAAATCTCTATTTTTGTACAGATCAACTAAAATTAAGCACCCCGGTTTGCAGAAACGCTTAAACATTAACAGTGGGACTAGTTGATGAAACATACATTAACAAAGAGAAGCACTTTCTTTATCTACATTGGAAATGAAATGATAGAGAGGACACTCGCTCTATTTTAACTGTAATATTACTTCATTTTATCAGTGACACTAGGGTGGAGTGGGTGGCAAACGAGGTGTACTGTGCGTCGCAAGGATGGAGGCCGGGGTGCTTAGACTGGGATGCTGAAGCTGGCTCTTTCAGTCACCAACATGGATGATTCAATTCCTGGGACCTTTTGGTGTAGTTCACCTAAAATGAAGCAATGTCCCGTGAGCTAGCAGCTTCTTCTTCAAAAAAATTAAGAAAAGGGCTCTAGCCCCGGTCCCATTTCCATCAGAAAACGAAACCCACAGAGCTTCTTCTTCATTAGTTGCAATAAAATTGAGCAACATCAAGGTTGGTTATGAAGCTCCTGGAAAGCTCAACTATAATTTGGATATCATTTGTGCAGTTCAACTAAGATTGAGCGTGAAATGTATATCTCTGTTTGCACAAAAAAGGTGGAAATGAGGGTGACTAACAAGTGATGAAACATGCATCAAATGAAAAGAAGCATGTTCCTTATCTGAATGGCAATCCTACATGGACAGTTATTGCCTCTAGGGCATATTTCCAACAATGGGGCCCCGTGATTTGACTTTCCATTATCATTTTAACTGCGGCGCTATGACTAGCGTGAGTCTCCTGATAACTGACCACCTCCATACAGGTGCCTCTCCCAATGCTCCACCATGTAGTAGAGGCTGGCTCTTGCATGAGAGCCCACTTCTCCACTTTTTCCTTGCCTCTCTTTCCTCCACATATCCAAAAATGCCATGTAAAGCGCACTATTGTACTTAGGTTGGTCATAATGGAGAGTATCATATACTAGTATCATATACTAGTATCATGCATATGATACTTTTGTATGATACTACATCCGTAATGCATAGTATCATGTGTTAGTAGCATAGGATAGTTTATTTATTGTCATGCATGACACATAGTAGCACATCATTTAATATGATACAGTATCATATTAAGATACTCCCTCCGTCTAGGTGAATAAGTCATCTTAGATTGTGCATTGTGACCAAGGAGGAGGGGAAAACGAGAGAACTTAATGTTTATTTGCTAATTAATAGCATTGCATGCAATGAACTAACCACTGCATGTCGTGTTTGGTAGTCTCAAGTCATCAAAAGCATGCACACCCACATCTCTTATTGGTTGATAGGTTAAGAAACAAGAAATGAGGTAGAAGTTAATGCACCGCGCCTAACTGTTTTGGGATTATTTCGTTTTCATAAGATGACTTACACACCTAGACGGAGGGAGTACTCAACTCTCTCTTTTCTTCATTTAATTCGACGTCACCTCATCAAGATTGCATAGTTGGCATGCATGATACTAGTACCTATGATACTCCCATTACAAGCAGCCTTACTTGCTCCTACAGGTGCTAAGCTTGCCACAAAGGCATAAAGTCTGATGTGGCAAGTTAATCAAGAAGAGAGAGACTAGTTTGGTGACCCAAGGAAGAAACGGTGCTAAGCGCGTGTACCTAGGTGAAAAGACAATTTTAAGTCTATAGCTAATTAAATGAAGCAAACTTAGCAACAAAAAACTAATAAGCACACCATTTCATTGGAAGAGGTCACTCCTTGGCAAATGCAATAAATACTAGTACTCCATATGTCCCATAATATAAGAACATTTTTGGCACTACACTAGTGTCAAAAATGTTCTTATATTATGGGACGGAGGGAGTACGAAGAAAGAGATAGAGAGAAGTAAAAAATACACTTATAGCCAACCTTATAGCCAACCTTGTTGTAGTATGAGTGACTAAGTGATGACTATGTATGACATGCCAACATCAGATAGCCTAACGCACCGTGTTAAATCTCCAAGGGCGCGACCGCGCGAGCAACGCGATGGTCGTGGTAGGCGCGACCATGATACGGGATGCTGGCAGCCCTTGGATCTGAGATCAAACGGTCGCATGCTAAGTTGCTGAAAATTTGCAGAATAACCCTCCAGGATAGGATATTCACCCATAGGTCTAGAATCACGCCATGCAACCGTTCGATCTCAGATCCAAGGGCTCTCGGAAGCCCATATGATGGGAGAATGGAAAGGCACTACCCTGCCATTCGCACACTGGTAGTTCGCTCCTACTCGTCCCCACATGTCCTTCAATACTACCGTGGTTCGCTCCTAGTCGTCCCGTCCTTTCACATTACGGCAGTTCCACTAATCCTAACCCTCCTCCCAAATCCATGGCGTCCCAAATCTCCATGATCGGCGGTGAGTACAAGGTTAGAACCATCACCGGCGATGAGTTCGATGTCATCTACACCCATTCTTCCGCGACGGTGAAAGGATGCCTTTCTCGCTTCAAATGCATGTTCGAAAACTCAGATGATGAGTGGTTCGCTGGGCTATATGTTGAGTACACCACAGTCCTGGGACAAGAGAAGGATCTAAAGGATGAAGAGAGGAAGAAGCCCACCGTGATCCAGGTTTGCGTGCATGACTTATGCTTGGTCTACCACATATGCCATGTCGACATTGAATGCCTAGATTTTAAGAACTTCCTCGAGAGCAACCTAGTCAAATTCGTCAATGTAGACTTTACAAACAACAAAGAAGTCCTGGGTCGGATAGGCCTCATTGTAGGAAACCCCTTTGACCTCCAGAAGAATTGATTGTTGCCCTCTCGTCGGCCTTAAATGCTGACCCTGGCAAGAGCCATGGTTCATCCTTCGTACGGTAAACTGGAGAAACCTCCATACACGTTTCATCGTTATGCATGGCAGCGGAATGTACTAGATATAGACCACATCCACTACACTGCAATGGATGGCTACCTTTGTTTCAATATCTACAAGGGTTGGATGAAGAGCAAGAGCCAAGTGTGCGGTTCAAGCAAAGAAGTATCGGCCAAGAGGAAGAGGGACAAGGACGAAGTCGAGGACGTGGACGAGGACTCCGAGTAAGGTGGACGTGTCATTGCTCATGGTGGTTCTAATGCAGTGTCTACCGGAATAGTTGCAAAGTTTAATTTCAGGTGTGCTTAATTTAATTTGAGGGGTGTGTTGTGCTGAGCCCCCAGCAGAACTATGTTATGTTTCTTCTCGTTACTTTAACTCTTCAGTGCGTACATACTAGTATTTCTTACATTTCATCTTTTAGTTGGTATAGTACTACCATTCGTTTCTTCACATTATATACGTACAATATATATGGCCAACATCATATAGCCAGCAGTTTAGTTGTCAAACAATTTCAGGGTGCTTAGTTTTGTCAAAGAATTCCAGGATGCTTAGTTTTATTTGAGGGGTGGGTTGTGCTGGACACCATTATTGTGACTAGCCTTCTTAATAGTACTATATGCATAATTTGGGAACGAGCGCTCTCTATATGTACCACCTTTTTTTTAATTTCAAGTTTTGCTCCATGGCGCAATCCATCGATACTACTATTGTACAAAAGTATACATTTTTTAAAAGGCTAAAGGGCGGGGCAGTCTAGCTTGGTCGGTTTCACGAGAGGCAAGGGCCTTTGTGATTTGACGGCTCATTACTGCTGGAAGGCGGGGCCTTGTGATTTGGCTGCTCGTATAAATGCGCCGACGACTTGAGGAGGAACAAAGAACCATGCCGTATACTCAAGTTTTCCACTGGAGTAGTACTACGATGGAGGAGCACGAAACACGGCAGCCCAGTGCCATATGGCAATAAAATTATCTAATTTGCTAGTCATCTCATTGTTAGCATTGTTCTATTCATTCCCTCAAAAAAAAGCATTGTTCTCTTCATGCCTCGCAGAGAACATGACACGTGCGGCGAAACACCCGAAGCAAAAGATGAAACACGGGAGCAGAAGAATAAGGAAGATTATCACCCCAGATGATCTAATTCGCCGCGGAGTCGTAACTGCTTCTTCATCGCCTCCACGACCTCTATCTCCTTGCGCGTCTCCTCCGCCATCTTCTTCATTCTTTCCATGACACAGGATTTCTCGATGCGAGCCTTCATCATCTGTTCCACGGCCACATTACGTACCTTGGCAGCAGCCGGGTGGTCGATGCGGAGCTTCGCCAACTCCTCCTTCTGTTCCATGATGAGGGCCTGCAGCATCTTCATCGAGGAACTACTATTCTCATGCAGCTTCTTCCAGCCGGTGTTCTTCTCCTTCAACGGGTCGATCTCATGGCAGAGCTTCGCCTTGTCCTCCTAAAGTCACAGGATTTCGCCAGTCGCCTTCTTCTCCGAGGCAATGCTCTTCTTCAGTAGCATCACCAAGCCGGCGGTCAACTCCCCCTGCTTATTGAGCTCAGCAGGCATGTCGTCGAGGCTCTCCTTTAGCAGCTCCACCAAGCCTTGGATGAACTCCTTCTACTTCTTGAGGTGCTTATTGAGCTGATCGGGCATGCCGTCGAGGGATAACGACTCCAGCGCTACCGGCTCGGCATGTTCGCCTCCATGGCTAGGGCGCTCCTCGGAGCCATCGCCTGCCCGTGAGAGATCTTTCCAGGTCTCTGCGTGGCGGCGAGCCCTCTTTTTTTCACAGCCTTGGTTGCCGCTCCCTTGTTACGAGTAGTTCTCAACCTAGAGCTCTTCTCACCGGCCATGGCAAGGACGGACGAAGAAGAAGCACTTATGAGGAGGAAAGGTAGAGTAATTTTTGGTTAGGTAGTTCCCCTTTTGATAACCTAAGTACTAGCACTAGTACTTAGACATGCATAGTGGGAACACGTTCAGGTTTGGTATGTACTAGTAGTGTGAGCAGGCTTTCGAATGTGATGGGAACAAGGTAAAGATTAATTGATGGTTTTGGTTTTGAGGCCCGAAACGGCTCCCGATGAGTTTAGCGGAACATAAATATCAAGTAGACTACACTGCTCAAATACGTAAAAATATTATGTTACTGTCAAAAATTGGTACGAAATATGAAGGAGACCAATGGAAGTACTACTAGCAACCCATGATTTAACTACTAACATGTGCGCAGTGCAGTAATAATGTCTTTCTTCCGCCCTCACGTCCACTCAATTTGCATGCGCTGTATTAATTGACCATCAATGAAGTGAACGACTTTACACGCGTCAAATTATCACATGGGGTGGATCTTGGTACAAAACTACGTCCGTCCGTGTACCCGCATGTGCGTGCGAGGGAATGAGTGCGTGTGTGGTGTGCGTGTACATCTTTGCTTCATGCATGTACCACCAGTATGGCTCAGGGAGGACGAGTACATTCTTCTGGAACCAGCAGCACGTCACTGTGATAAATCCACGCAAGGAGGTCACGACAACGCCTCCACATGTGCCATGTGGCTTCATGAACTGTAAGAGAGACACTATGTAGCGTGCCATTGGAATTCTAATTTACACTTTTTGCACATACTCGAAGTACTAGTAAGGTACACGTGCATTGCACGCATCAGATTTTGCAACCAAATTATGAATAAATACCACACTATAGCATGTAATCTCTGAGTCATATATGCCTGATGTAGACCTTCATTTAATTCTTATAGTTCATCTCATTCAAAATAAATTAGCCTCTTGGATTCATAGGATTTCCAAAACGTGGGAATAGGAAAAACATGGGATTATAGTGGAATGTCGTCTTGAATCCTACATGATTGTACGAGTGTTTGATTGTGCATAAAAAACGCAGAATTCTTTCAAAGAGGTTTGAGTGGATGGGATGTTTCCTATGAAATCTAGTGCAAATGAATCATATGGAAAAATTCCTATGGTTTACAATCCTACGAATCAAACAACCAAGATAGGAAAAATTTCTAATGATTAGAATCCTCCAAAATTCCTTTGAGAATCCTTTGAATCAAAGAAGCTCTTAATCTATTTTATGATTCATGGAATTGTGCGTTGTAAAACATAAAGTAAAAACAAATAATGGCAATTCAACTAGAAAAAAAGTTTGGGCAGTTATGATACAGAAGATTCTAGAACAAAAGAGAACCACTGTTGTTTTGAGGTTTGTGCATTATGCTTAAGTTCAACCATGGAGTCTGCTAGATTGTACATGTGGAAAAATCCGGTGGGGGCTAGAAGATGGTGCGAGGGGCCGAGTGGAGGGAGACTATGAAGGAATGCACATGTGCGAGATCGATATTTAGAGAGAGGGGGCAAGAACGTGCGCTGTTGCGCGCAGTGGCGGAGCCATGAAAAATAAATGAGCTAGGGGGCCAAGCATTGCTAATCCTTTACGAGGAGGGTCAATTCACGAACTTAAACCATTTTTAGCAGTAATTGTCTAATGATCACATTCATATTAGCCTCGATATATAGTGATGTTAGGGGGGGGGGGCAAGGCCCTTACTGCCCCTATCTTCGCCATTATGCGCGCGTCTGAGAGATGAAGCGGAAGGCATGGATGATGAGAGGGGGACGTTGGATATATAATTAATGTGGATGTATTAGCTATATATGTTAATCCTATATAGAGAGGTATAGATTGATCGATGTGGACGTGGGAAAGAGGGTGAGACCTCACTTGATATATCGATTGATCGGTTTGTGTGGAAAACTAGAAAAGACCTAGCTATATACACACATACATAGAGGAACATCGATCGTTGCGCATGCATGCGTGAGAGATAAAGAATGCCTGATATGATGGAGAGGGGGATGTGTGTGGGTGTGTGCCTTCATTGGAGACCGACCTGAAGAAAAAGATTGCATGTGTGCAATGGATAATGCCGACTAGTAGTGTGTGTGCATGCATGCACGAGAGAAAGTTACTGGTACAATTATAAAGAGAAGACGACTGTGTGGGTGTAAAAGACTAGGTGAGGTCATAATCAATGTAAAGTTGAATTCAAATATTTGAATAAGAGATCCTGATGTTTGAAACCCATGCATGCATGAATATAATGGAGATCTGCGCGGTGTGGTTTGGAAACGAGCATATTGTAATGTATACACATTGAGCAAGGTCAGACTCATTTGAATTTGAGATACCGATGGCAGAGATCATTTGGCCACGTCGCATCCGTGCATGGACACATTATATATATATATATATATATATATATATATATATTATTTTATATTATTTTATATTGTGTGCGGGTCACTTTAACTTTGAAAGATGATCGTTGGATGAGGCGAATCCGATGGTCCAAAGAAGGCAAATTTGAGCACTACTGGTCGTTAGATATCATCTAGATTCCACCAGATTTCGCCACATGTATAATCTAGAAGACTCCATCGTTGAACTTAAGCATAATGCACAAACATCAAAACACAAGCACTTCTTCTTTATTCTAGAATCTTCCGTATCAGAATTGCCCAAATGTTTTTCTACATGATTTGCCATTATTTGTTTTTACTTTATGTCTTACAACGCACAATTCCATGAATCTTAAAATAGATTAGCTTTCTTATAAAAACTAGATGATTTTGAATGAAATGAACTATAAGAATTAAACGAACATCTACATCATGCATATATGACTCAAAGCTTACATGCTATAATGTGGTATTTATTCATAATCTGGTTGCCAAATCTCATGCGTGCAATGCACGTGTACCTTACTCTAGTCTAAATGGTATTTGTGTGTGTGTTGTGCGTGTTGAGGTGCAAATTGTCTTTTTTTTGGGTACACGTTAAGCTTGTTCTTCCGAAATTTCAAGCCGCGCCTTGTTATGCCGAAAATTCGAGCTAGCGTCTCTGTCTATCATGCTGTGAAACTCCCGCCTCTTCAACCCGCGCCTTGTTAGCCCGAAATATTTAAGATATATCTTTGCCTCATTGTGCTCCGACAACTCCCTCCATCTCAACCCGAGCCTTGCTATTCCGAAATTACAACGCGCGCGAAAAATCCCACCTCCTGTGAAATCCTGACATGCGAAATGCCCGTGGTACCCCTGAACCGAAAGAACCGCCTCAAATCGGTGGGGGTACTTTCGTAACTTACCCCACATTTCGGACAAGCGCGTCCCTAAGCCATGGTTCCCCACTGCCATCCCATCCGCCCACCCATTCGTACACCGAGGCCGCGAAAACCCACGATGAAACCCCACGCCCTGCTCTGTTCGCCACCCAGCCGGAGCCTCTTCCCCGACGACGTCGTCCACAGCAACACCTCTATGTCCCTCATCCACCATACCGGATGAGGATCCGTCGTCGATCTCGTCGTCTCGCTGGTTAGCCACCCCGTCCTCCACCTCCAAGGAGCTGCCCTAACGTTCCCCTCGTCTTTTGGGCCACCTCCATTCCCACACCGCCGTCTTCACCTGCACCATAGGAAGAGCATCATCATCACCGTTTTCTCGGATGAAGCTGCGGCCTAATCGTCACCACCAAAGAGGTTGTACACTAGTCGCCGCATTTTCTTCTTGATTCGATCTCACGGTGCTGCCCGCACTTGTTCCCGAGCCGACACGGCGTGGCTCCATGCACGGCGGCGTCACCGGCCACTTCCTCCACGGCGTCGCTCCCTCGATGGCGGCGTCCACATCATTAGGAGCTGCTGCTACTTTAGCTCTCGCTCACGCTGCTGCTTTGCTCTTGCTCTCGGTCCCCTGCCTGGTCTGCTCTTGCTCGCGCTGCTGCTCTCTCTCTTGCTCTTGCTTGCGATGCTGCTCCAATTTAGCTACACTTCAGTCGACTGAATTAACTTTTGGGTCAGACGATTTTTAGGGGGTGGGGGGCTCGCCGGGTTGAAGGAAGAACT